>NC_083341.1:89737014-90056637 GCF_019175385.1 Lycium barbarum
TTGAGTTATTGAAAGACTATGACGTTGATATTCTGTACCATCCTGGGAAAGCCAATGTGGTAGCAGATGCACTTAGCCGCAAGTCCATGGGCAGTTTAGCTGATGTACCATCTGATAAGAAAGACTTGGTTCGTGAATTTCATCAGTTGGCCAGCCTTGGAGTTCGTTTGGCGGATTCTGAGATTCTGGGATTTCTGTTGCAGAGGTAAAGCAGCGTCAGTTTGAAGATCCTATCCTGGTTCAGTACAGAGATGTGGCCCTTAATAAAGACAAGACTCCGTTTGAAATTTCACCTGAAGGGGTATTATTATATGAAGGCAGATTCTGTGTTCCGGATGTTGCAGGCTTACGGCGACAAATCATGGGCGAGGCGCATAATGCACGGTATTCTGTTCATCCTGGTTCCACTAAAATATATCATGATCTCAGAAGTTTGTATTGGTGGGACGGTATGAAGAAAGATATTGCAGAGTGTATTAGTCAGTGCCCGAATTGTCAGCAGGTTAAAATTGAACACCAGAAGCCCGGTGGGTTATTACAGGAGATGGAAATTCCAGCCTGGAAATGGGAGATGATTAATATGGATTTCGTTGTTGGGTTACCGCGCACTCCACGCAGGTACAATTCTATTTGGGTTATTGTTGACAGATTGACGAAATCAGCCCACTTTCTCCCAGTCCGGACTACTTATTCGGCTGAGGATTATGCTAGATTACATATCAGAGAGATAGTCAGACTTCACGGAGTCCCTGTATCTATTATTACTGACCGAGGTGCCCAGTTTACAACAAATTTCTGGAAGTCATTTCAGGAGGGATTAGGGACTCAGGTGAGCCTCAGTACAGCTTTTCACCCTCAGTCCGACGGGCAGGCCGAGCGCACTATTCAGACGTTGGAAGATATGTTGCGGGCCTGCGTTATTGATTTCAGGGGTAGCTGGGATGATCATTTGCCGCTTATTGAATTTGCTTATAATAACAGTTATCACTCCAGCATTCAGATGGCACCGTACGAAGCTCTTTATGGCAGAAAATGCAGATCTCCTATTGGTTGGTTCGATGTGGGCGAAACCAGATTAATTGGACCAGATGTGATCCAGGAAGCAGTGGATAAAGTAAAACTTATTCGGGAGCGATTATTGGCTGCTCAGAGTCGGCAGAAAGCATATGCAGACAGACGACGTCGACCGTTAGAGTTCCCGATTGGCGACTGGGTATTTCTGAAGGTGTCGCCTATGAAGGGTGTTATGAGATTCGGTAAGAAGGGTAAGTTAAGCCCGCGGTATATTGGGCCGTATCAGATCATTCGGAAGATAGGCGAGGTCGCATATGAGCTAGACTTACCATCCGATTTGGAGGCCGTACACCCGGTATTTCATGTGTCCATGCTGCGAAAATGTATTGGTGATCCTTCCAGAATATTCCCAATAGATGATATTCAAGTGACGGAGCAATTGTCTTATGAAGAGCAGCCTATAACTATTCTGGATCGACAGGTAAGGAGACTGCGTACTAAAGAAGTGCCTTCTGTTAAAGTCCTATGGCGCAACAACAACCGAGAAGAGATGACCTGGGAGTCGGAGGAGGAGATGAGGAGGAAATATCCCCACTTGTTTCCTACACCCACAGGTAATCTAAACCTTTTGAACTTGTTGTATTAATCGATGTATGAATCATGTGTACTACTTATATGAGAGGGACTCCCCCGTTATGCTCATAAGACTTTATAAGAGTAATTTAACATTCAGGGACGAATGTTCTTAAGGGGGGGGGGGGGGGAGAATGTTATGACCCGCGTTTTCGCATAATGGGAATTCGTGGAAATAATTAAGACTTGTATGTTATAAGGCCATGTTTTTGATTTTAGTTAATATGTCTATGTTGTTTATGAAAATATTAGTGTGAAAATATGGAGGAAGTCCAACGGGCAAAATTGGGATTTCGGAAATTAGTTTCGGGAATTTTAAAACGAGAGTTTTAATGATTTTGGCTCAACAAAAATTTAAGAGAAATGAGGCCCAAAATGTTAAGGGTGGCCGGCCATGTCTTTGGCCCAAACCCATAACAAGTTGTCATGTGATTAGCATGTGACAACTTAATAAAGAGAGTACTATATATTGCTAGCCTTAGAACATTCAAGAAAAAGAAACAAATCATAAATTGAAGAACACCCAAGAGAGAGGGTTTCGGCCAACATAAGAAAGAAAGAAAAAAAAAATTCTAGCTTTGATCTTAATCCAAAAATCTTGTCCTTCTTGTATTGTAGTAAGTTCAAGACGCTCTCCGACGTGATACAATTAGTTTGGCGGAAGAATCACATTTGCGGCAAATCGGAACCTTAAGAGAAAGGTAAGATTTCTATGTTTTGATGTTATGAAATAGGTATATATGTAATAGTGATTGAAGTTTCATGAAAAATATGGGATTGTGTTGTGTTGTGCATGGCCGTGTGTGTGTGGGTGGAAGGTGTTGGCCGTGTACCACATAGGGAGGAGGAGAAGTGGATTCAAGTTTGTTTGGATTGATTAGTTGTATTGTGGTGACTTCTTGTGATGCAAATGAAGGTTAAATGAATTGAATTGGCATTGAAATTTCTTGTATGTAATTATGAGGAATTATGTGAATTCTATATGATTTTTATATAATTATAGAAGTGAGATTCTAAATGTGAATTATGGTCGTCGTTAATGAATTTGGATGAAAATAATGCGAGTTGGTAGTCTGTCGCATTTGTTGAAGTTTTGGATAGAATATGGAAATTGGCGGCATACTTGAATTCATGTATATCGCTTGGAATATTATTGGAATGTGTTTGAATAACTTTGAATGAGTAAATGAATGTGATAATGTGGATGTTAGTTTGATGTTGTGAAGTTTGGATGAAAGTTGTTGATTTATGTAGAAAGAGAGAATATTGACGTTAGAGTGATTTTTGTTATGACTTGTGATGTTTGTGATATTGTGGGTTGTTGTGTTGATGTATATTGAGCCGAGCTAAGTCTCGGGGGTGTTATATATATACGGGAAGTGCTGCCGAAATTTCGGTAGACAAAAATGAAATTAAGTGAATTCTTAAGCCTTGAAATCCCTAAATGGTAACTTTGACCATTTGCAGATTCTGAGCGAAACGGGACTTGAGTTTTGGGCGAGCGTAAGACGTATATAAGGTATGTAAGGCTACCCACTAATTCTTTTGGCATGTCTTAAGTATCCTAGGTTGATATCGGAGCCCCGGGGGCAATTCTGTTCCTTGAAATCCGAATTAGAAATCGAGCACTATTCATTCAATTGAATTGAACCTTAAAGTCCTTATTTTGCTTGCAAAGTAATTAGATGTCCGAAAATTATGCAAATGTAATCAAATCGCTTCGGATCTTCCATGCATGATTCCATAGACCCTAAATGTTCGTGGTTCATGTCCGTCACTTCGACTTGACCCGCGGTGGCCCGCTAGCATCGAGACTTCCTTGTTGCTCTATTATTCTCGTTTTTGTATAATGTCAGCAAAACACTTTTGTTTATGAGTTTGGCTATCATAAAATAATGTTTTGACTGCCACAGTATTCTAGATTATATTTTGAACCATAAATACTATGTTGGAAATATTTTGTGAAACGAACCCCGTATTGACTAATTATTCGAACTAGTTGACTAATGAATTAGCATATGATGTTATCAAGTTTCAAAAGATGTTTTGACCTATAAATTGCATTGTTTGCTCACGACTCCGCTCGTGCCCTTATTATGACTTCGTTCACCGGTTCCCGGGCCGGTTATGATTCGTGCGTACTATGATAAATTCGGCCGTATGCTGTGTTACGGTTCCCGAGACCTCGTCATAGGGCCGGGTTCCGTTTGGTGTTGTGTTGTGATACGGCTGGTGATATGTTATGATGATATCTGTGCTCGGGGATGTACGGAGATTTGAACCTTCTGGTGTTATGCTGTGTGTGGCACCAGTGTCAGAGTGGTGACCACGTTCCTGAGCTTTGCATGATTTTGTTTGCATTATGTATACATGATTTTGATATAGATTCTGATATACTGTTCAGTATTCCCCCTTTTGTATCCTGTTTATTTGCAGTTGTGGCTCATATTTCTGTACTCTATGCTTTACATACTCAGTACATCTTTCGTACTGACCCCCTTTCTTCGGGGGCTGCGTTTCATGCCCGCAGGTACAAACACAGGTGATCCTCTACTGTAGGCTCCACTTTCTGCTATTTCGGAGTACTCCCTTTTGATCCGGAGTCCACTTTTGGTACATATACCCTTTTGCTATGTATATATTTCTGTATATCTGACTATTTGGGTACGGCGGGGCCCTGTCCCATCATATGATTCTGTCGGTCTGTTTAGAGGTCTGTGGACATGTCTGTGGGTTAGGGTCTTTCTGTATGGATGTGTGTATATGTCGTGTTTGGGTGATCCCATACGCCGAGGCGGCCGGTCCGCATATGTTTATACATTGCTTTGTTAGCCCTGTGTGGCCTTTGTTGGTGTTTGCTGTGTACAGGGTTATTCTGGATAGTCCGAAAAACAAAGGAGACTCTGCCGAAATTTTTCTGGGGATTATCTAAATTTGTAAATACAGACTTCTCGGCTTCTGCTATATACTTGAATGCATTTTATAGATGGGTTTGGGTGCCCAGATCGGGCACTAGTCACGGCCTACGGGGTTGGGTCGTGACACACACACACTTACGGCTGCACACACATGCATCACTACCACATAATTCTCATCTTATTCCAATCATTATAACATTCATACAAGTTCCATAACACAAAAGTGGCAAAATCCTTACCTTTTCTTGAAATTCCGATTTGCCGCAATCGTCGCTCTTTCGCCAAACTAATTGTGTCACGTCGGAGAGCGTCTTGAACTTACTACAAATACAAGAAGACCAAGATTTTGTGGATCAAAAGCCAAGGCTAGAATTTTTTTTCTTTTTTTTTTCTTTTTAAGGGAGTTCGGCCGAGAGCTCTATATAGCTCAAAGATGAGTTCAATTTGTTTCTTGAGCCTTCTATGGATAAACATGGATATATACATTGATTGATTAAGTGGTCACATGTTATTCACATGACCACTTAAATGGGGCTTGGGCCATGGCCTTTGGCCGGCCACCCCTCCAACTTGGGCTTAAATTTTTATTCAAATTTTTCTTGGCCCAATTCGTAAAAATCTCGTTTCGCAATTCCCGAAACTAATTTCCGAAACTCCAACTCTCACCCTCGGCCTTCCCCGATGTCTTTGCACCAATACTTTCATAAAAAACATAGTCATATTAACTAAAATCAAAATATTACCTTATAACCTACAAGTCTTAATTATTTTCACGATTTTCAATTATGCGAAAACACGGGACATAACATTCTCCCCCCCTTTAGAACATTCGTCCCCGAATGTTAAATTAGTCTTATAAGCATAGCGGGGAAGTCCCTCTTGTAGATAGCATACATAATTCATCTGTCAAACAACACAACAACTGAAAAGTTTAGATTACCTGTGGGCGTGGGAAACAAGTAGGGATACTTCTTCTTTATCTCATCTTCCGCCTCCCAGGTCATCTCTTCCCGGTTGTTGTTGCGCCACAGGACTTTAACGGAAGGCACTTCTTTAGTGCGTAGTCTCCTTACCTGTCGATCCAGAATAGTTATAGGCTGCTCTTCATAAGATAGATCTTCCGTTACCTGAATATCGTCCACTGGGAATATTCTGGAAGGATCACCAATACATTTTCGCATCATAGACACATGAAATACCGGGTGTACGGCCTCCAAATCGGACGGTAAGTCTAGCTCATAGGCGACCTCGCCTATATTCCGAATGATCTGATATGACCCAATATATCGCGGACTCAGCTTACCCTTTTTACCGAATCTCATAACACCCTTCATAGGCGACACCTTCAAAAATACCCAGTCGCCAATCTGGAACTCTAATGGTCGACGTCGTCTGTCGGCATATGCCTTCTGTCGACTCTGTGTCACGACCCAACCCCGTGGGCCGCGACCAGTGCCCGAGCTGGGCACCTATACTTACCCGATACCCCAAATTAGCATATTAACAGAATAATAATATAATAATAATATTAGTGGTCGCTACAGAATTTAGCAGAAAAGCAGACTTGGCACACATAGGCCGATAAGGCAATCACAGAACAGAATATCCCAAACATATGTACAGAACCCACACAGATGTATCCATAGACCTCTACAGAACATATCATAATCATAAGACGGGACAGGGCCCCGTCATACCCTGAACAAAGTACATATCCAGATAGCAGTGACAGACTGTACCAAAAGATGGGCTCTGTAGAAGAGAGCGCCCCAAATAGCAGAAATAGGATCCTAAACGTGTGGATCAGCGAACCTGTCGTCAGTACCTGCGCGGCATGAAAACGCAGCCCCCGAAGAAAGGGGGTCAGTACGAAATATGTATTGAATATGTAAAGCGGAATCACAGAAGTCAAATCATAATGGTTACAGAAAATGAGTACAGAATCCAGAGTGTCAAATGCATATTTTCAAAACAGACAGAATGCGTACAGAAACATATGTCATATCATATCATATCCGGTCCCTGACACGGGACTCGGCAGACAGAAGGTGGCCACCCTCCCGACGCTGGTGCCACTATACAGAGGAATCAGAAAAAGGGGCGTGGCCCCGTATCACATAATGTCATATCAAAATGGCCATACAGATCAGATCAGAATAGGCGGACATGGCACATCATACTCTACAGACCCATGTACGCGTATACCTGCCCCCTCACATCGGGACGCGGCGAACAATGCAGAGAATTACGCTTGACAACATATCCTGGCCCGGGCTCAGTGTGGGAAACATTGGGACATCCACGAACGGAGTAGTGAGAGACTAATGCAATTTAAAAATATCATAAATGTTTTCAAAGACTCGATGAAGCGTATCAAAGACAAACCAATCCAATGGAGTCAGACGGAAACATAATAAATGTATTTCGGATATCATAATAAATTACAGAAGTATAACTTTCCCGAAGTCATTCCGAGTGTCAAAATAATTTATAATATTTAACAGAATATTTAAAATAATATTCGTTAAGCGATTAGTAGGGTAATTAAAACATTTCTTTCAAAAATCGCTTAAAAAGGAAGCTTTAACACATTAGGGGCAAAACCGTAAATAGCGGGCCCGCCTTGGGACAAACAAGGCGGCGGGCTCAAATTGTGCCCTCTAAGCATATAGTATCACCTAAAAAGGTTATACAAACATTCTATGATTTTCTGAATAATTTAGAGCAAAATTGCATAATTTCAGAAAAAGCGTATCAAAATGGTTCAATTCTGCTGAAGGAAAAACTGAAATTTTGTCTTGCGGATTCCGAGGGCCAAGAGGTCCTTCGAGGCCCGGATCCGACCCTAACACACTAGGGGCATGCCAAGGGAAGAATTGGGGTTGCTTTACATACCTTTCGCGCTCCTTAAGCCTTTCCAAACTCACTTCCCGTTTCGTCGAAAAACTGCAATTGGTCAAGTTTACCAATTGTGAATTATTAATGCCATTATTTCAACTTTAAGCATATTTGGCTACCGAAATTTCGGCAGCACTTCCCCTATACATATGACACCCCGAGAATTCAACTCGGCTATAAATCATCAACAACAACCCAAACGACAACAACAATATCAACAATGAACATTAAAAACACAAATATCCTTCAACTAGTCATTTTTCTCACAAGTTGACATAATCTTCAATTCAACCCAACTTTCAACTAAGATCAATAATTTCATATTCAACAACCATCATGATCATCACCATATAGTTCTAGAAACATTTCATATCGTTTTCCTTAAGATATACACTCGATATACATGATATACAATCTTCTGCCAAAATCATAACTTATGCAAAACATCAAATCTTTGGCATACAACTTCATAACAAGTTTCCAACTTCCAAATTCATCAACCATACTCATAATTCACATCTTAACAACTTCATTTCCATAATATCACAAAATTATTCTAAAGTGACATAATCATCTACATTCCAACTTCAACCAAAATTCATTCAACTTTCATTCCCAATATAATTTCCATCATAACCACAACTAGAATGCAACATAAAATTCAACTCATATATGTATACAACATATATACACCCATGGCTACATATATATATACATACCCACTTTGCAAACTTCCTTATTTCCATAATATCTACTCATTTCCACATACCACAACATAAACAAACCTTCATAACATAAGAAAAAGGAATTGATTCTTACCTTTTTCTACAAACTTCTTCACTTGAACAAGTTGTCAACTTGAAGAAATAAGTGCTCCTTCTTCCAAAACAATTACACCAAGTTGTAGAGGACACTTAATTTAGTAGGAATTCAACAAGAAAATAATTTTAGAGGCAAGATTTTGAGGGGTGATTTTTCTATGGCCAAACCCGAAATGCCCTCTTTTTGTTCTTGTTTTTCTCTTGTTTTTCCTCCTATTCTTTCTCTTGAAAGTTCTATGGAATTTGGATGATTAAGTGGTCTTTTATTCATTGACCACATGACTTAATTCCATGGGCTTGGATCCTTTTTATGGACCATGGCCGAATGGCTCCTCACTTGGGCCTGAATTTGTTTTTCATTTTTTTGGGCCAACTCGGTTGGTCCCGAGTTGGGCCTAGCCCACTGACCTCTCGACCTTAAAACGTTCATATCTCCTTGTACCGACGTCACCTGGGAACCCACGACCTATGGATGGAAAGCTAATTCAATTATCTACAACTTCTATTTCAAGGTATTTTCGAAATTCCAAACTTACAATACAGTTTTTGCCCCCCAAAGTCAGGTCACCCGAAAACGTTTTCTTAAAAATATTCGTTTGGAGGGTTTCCACTTTGATTTGGTCCAAAGGTACTTCATGAGTTGTGTTTAACTTTACATATGTGATTCATATGACTTTTCAGATGTTCCAAAAAAAATCTCGGTATGTGGGCCCCACCCCAGCAGATGCTCCGAGGTTCAAAAATACGGGATATAACACTCTGTGCAGTCAATAATCGCTCCCGAATAAGTTTCACTTTATCTACTGCTTCCTGGATCACATCTGGCCCAATTAATTTAGTTTCGCCAACATCGAACCAACCAATAGGAGATCTGCATTTTCTGCCATAAAGAGCTTCGTACAGTGCCATCTGAATGCTGGAGTGATAACTATTATTATAAGCAAATTCAATAAGCGGCAAATGATCATCCCAGCTGCCTCTGAAATCAATAACGCAGGCCCGCAACATATGTTCCAGCGTCTGAATAGTACGCTCGGCCTGCCTGTCGGACTGAGGATGAAATGTTGTACTAAGGCTCACCTGAGTCCCTAATCCCTCCTGGAATTACCTCCAGAAATTTGCCGTAAACTGGGCACCTCGGTCAGTAATAATAGATACAGGGACCCCATGAAGTCTGACTATCTCTCTGATGTATAATCTAGCATAGTCCTCAGCCGAATAAGTAGTCCGGACTGGGAGAAAATGGGCTGATTTCGTCAATCTGTCAACAATAACCCAAATAGAATCATACCTGCGTGGAGTGCGCGGTAACCCAACAACGAAATCCATATTAATCATCTCCCATTTCCAGGCTGGAATTTCCATCTCCTGTAATAATCCACCGGGCTTCTGATGTTCAATTTTAACTTGCTGGCAATTTGGGCACTGACCAACGAACTCAGCAATATCTTTCTTCATACCGTCCCACCAATACAAACACCTGAGTTCATGATACATTTTAGTGGAACCAGGATGAACGGAATACCGTGCATTATGCGCCTCGCCCATGATCTGCCGCTGTAGGCCTGCAACATCCGGTACACAAAATCTGCCTTCATATAATAATACCCCTTCAGGAGAAATTTCAAGATCGTCAAACTGACACTGCTTTACCTCTTCTATAATTGATGATTCAGCAACTGCCCGAACAGAAATTGCAGTACCTCCAGAATCTGCCAAACGAACTCCAATGGAATTAGCAGTGGTAGTTCATGCTTTGAAGATATGGCGGCACTACTGATATGTAGTTTATGTTGATATTTATACGGACCAAAAATGTCACGACCCAACCCCGTAGGCCGTGACTAGTGCCCGATCTGGACACCCAAACCCATCTATCAAACGTATTCAAATGTATAGCAGAAGCCGACAAGGCTATATTCCAATTACAGATAATTTCCAGAAAAATTTCGGCATAGTTTCCTTTGTTTTTCGGACTAACCAGAGTAACCCTGTACACAGCAAACACCAACAGAGGCCACACAGGGCTAATCAAAGCAATGCACAAACATATGCGGACCGGCCGCCTCGGCGTATGGGATCGCCCATACAACATATACACATAAGCATACAGACTGACCATAACCCACAAACATGTCCACAGACCTCTAAACTGACCGACAGAATCATATGACGGGACAGGGCCCCGCCGTACCCAAATAGTCAGATATGCAGAAATATATACATGGCAGAAGATATATATATACCAAAAGTGGACTCCGAATCAAGGGAGTACTCCGAAATAGCAGAAGTGGAGCCTACAGTGGTGGATCACCGGCGTCTGTACCTGCGGGCATGAAACGCAGCCCCCGAAGAAAGGGGGTCAGTATGAAAGATGTACTGAGTATGTAAAGCATGGAGTACAAAAATATAGGCCACAACTGAAAGCAAACAGAATACAAAAGAGAGAAATGCCGAACAGTATATCAAAATGTTTATCAAAATCATATATACATAATGCAAACAGAATCATGCAAAGCTCAGGAACGTGGTCACCACTCCGACGCTGGTGCCACACACAGCATAACACCAGAAGGTTCAAATCTCCGTACATCCCCGAACACACACATATGAGCGTATCACACCACAGCCATATCACAGCATAACTCCAAACGGAACCCGGCCCTATGGCGAGGCCTCGGGGAACCGTAACACAGCATACGGCCGAATCATCATAGAGTGCACGAATCATAACCGGCCCGGGAACCGGTGAACGAAATCGTAATAAGGCACGAGCGGAGTCGTGAGCAAACAATGCAATTTGTATATCAAAATGGCCTTTCAAAACTTGATTACTTCATAAGTCAGTTCATTAACCAAAATAGTCAAATAATTAGTTGGTACGAAAGTTCATTTCACAAAATGTTTCCAAAGTGGTACGTATGGCTCAAAACATAGTTTGTTACATCATAGTGTTCCGAACATTATTTCATAGAGGACAATTTCAAAATCGAAGATTCTTTGTCGAAGCTTATCCAAAAAGAGAGCCTAGTAGGACAAATAAGGCATCTCGGGGTTAGCGGGCCCACCCCGGGTCAAGTCGAGGTGGCGAACATAATTTATGAACATTTCGAGTCTATAAGATCATACATAAAGATTTCAAAGTAATCCGATTGCATTTGCATAAGTTTCGGACGTTTGATTGCTTTCTAGCCAAAATAGGAACATTAGGCTTCAATTGAATTGAATGAATAGTAGCCATTTTCTAGATCGGATTTCGAGGAGCAGAATTGCTCCCGGGGTTCCGATATCAACCTAACATACTAAGACATGCCAAAGGAAGAAGTGGGAAGCTTTACATACCTTAGAAACGTCTTATGCTCACCCCAAAATCAAATCCCGTTTCGTCCAGAATCTGCAAATGGTCAAAGTTACCTATTAGAGATTCTTAAGCTTAAAAATTCCATTAACTTCATTTCTGCCTACCGAAATTTCGGCAGCACTTCCCCTATATATCTAACACCCCCGAGACTTAGCTCGGCTCAATAAACATCAACAACAACAACCCAAACGTCACAAACAACATAAACCACAACTAAATCATTCTAACTTCAATATTCTTCTTTACTATAAAAGTTGGCAACTTTCATTCAAACTTCACAATTCCAAACTTATGTCCACATTATTGTATTCATTCAATCATTCAAGATTATTCAATCACATCCCAATTATGTTCCAACATTATACATAAATTCAAGAAGTTCGTCACTTTCCATATTCCTTTCAAAACGTCAACAATTCCGACGAACATACTAACTTGCATTATTTCATTCCGAATTCATTAACAACGACCATAAGTCATATTTAAAGCCTTAATATCATGGATATACAATGATATACACAAATATACCAAAGGTATATACTTTCCCATAATGTTCCGAAATCATTTTCCAACACCAATTCGATTCATTAAACATTCATTTACGTTATAAAGGTCACAACAACGCAACAAACAACTACACAAGATTAAATTCACATGGCTTTGCACTTCCCATAGGTCACGGCTACAACACCAAACACACACACACACACACGGCTTTGCACACACATCAAAACTACGGGATTCTCGTCTATTCTCCATCCTTAACACATTCATACCAATTCCATAACATTAGAATAGCAAAATTCATACCTTTACTTGAATTTCCGACTTGCCGCAAACGCGCTCCTTTCACCAAACTAATTGTATCCCGTCGGAGAGCGTCTTGAGGACTCTACAAATATGGGAAAACAAAGATCTTTGAGCCACAAACAAAAGCTAGGAAAAAAAAATTGTTCTTGAAGAGGTTTCGGCCGAGAGGTTTTTGAGGTGCTTTCTTATATTTTTTTTTTGTTTTGATTCACTTTCTTGAAAATTCCAAAGGAGTTATGGATATATATCATGATCAAGGGTCATGTGATAATCACATGACCACTTAAAATGGATCTTGGGCCAAGCCTTGGCCGGCTACCCTTTGACACTTGGGCTCAAATTTTTTGTTCCAATTTTTCTTGGCCCAATTCGTTAAAAATCCCGTTTGTAATTCCCGAAACTAATTTTCGAAATTCCAAATTTACCCTCGGCCTTCCCCAATGTTTTAGCACCAATGATTTCATAACCAACATCGTCATATCAACTAGAATCAAAATATTTCCTCATAACACACAAGTCTTAATTATTTCTCGATTTCCAATTATGCGAAAACACGGGACATAACAAAAAAAGGCTCCAATACATCTTTAAGAAAAAAAAGCTGAATTTGCGGCAGAGGAGGTGGCTAAAGTTGTTGAAAGATTATGATGTTGACATTTTATGTCATCCTGAGAAAGCCAATGTTGTAGCAGGTACGCTCAGCCGTAAGTCTATGGGCAGCTTGACAGATATGCAGCCAGAAAGGAAAGAAATAGTTCGTGAAATTCATCAGCTAGCCAGTCTTGGAGTCCGTTCGGCCGATTCTGGTAATACTGGGGTTTCTGTCCGAGATGTTGTTGAATCCTCTATTATGGAAGAAGTAAAGCGACACTGATACGAGGATCCTGTTCTGGCACAGTACAGAGATGCAGCCCTTGATAAAGAGAGGACCCAGTTCGAGATTACACCAGACAGAGTATTATTATATAGAGGCAGGTTATGTGTACCTAACGTTGCAGGGCTGCGGCGGCAGATCATGGGAGAGGCACATTATGCTCGATATTCTATTCATCCGGGATCAACAAAGATGTACCATGACCTCAGATGCTTTTATTTGTGGGATGGTATGAAAAGGAACATCACAGAGTTCGTTGCTCAATGCCCAAATTGCAAACAAGTTGGAAGTGGGAAGCAATTAATATGGATTTCATTACAGGTTTACCACGCACCCCACGAAGGTATGATTCCATATGGGTTATTGTTGATAGGCTGACAAAATCAGCGCATTTTCTCCCCGTCAGGACCATCTATTCGGCTGAGGATTATGCCCGGTTAAATATTAAGGAGATAGTAAGACTTCACGAAGTTCCGACATCTATTATATCCGACAGGGGTGCTCAGTTTACAGCTAATTTCTGGAGATCATTTCAAGAAGGATTGGGGACCCAGGTAAGTCTTATTACCGCATTTCACCCGCAGTCCGACGGACAGGACGAGCGTACAATTCAGACTCTAGAAGATATGCTACGGGCCTGTGTTATCGACTTCAAGGGTAGCTAAGATGACCATTTGCCACTTATCAAGTTCGCTTATAATAATAGCTACCATTCCAGCATCCAGATGGCACCGTATGAAGCCCTGTATGGCAGGAAGTGCAGGTCACCGATCGGCTGGTTCGATGTTGGTGAAACTAAGTTAATTGGTCCGGACATGGTTCAACAAGCAGTGGATAAAGTGAAAATTATTCGGGAACGATTACTAGCAGCTCAGAGTCGACAGAAATCACATGCGGATAATCGACTTCGACACTTGGAATTCCAATTGGCGATTGGGTATTTCTGAAAGTGTCACCCATAAAGGGTGTAATGAGATTTGGCAAGAAAGGGAAGCTCCGTCTGAGGTATATTGGACCTTATCAGATCGTCCGCAAGGTAGGCAAGGTCGCTTATGAATTAGACTTACCGTCTGATTTAAAAGCAGTGCATCCGGTCTTCCATGTGTCGATGCTTCGCAAATGCATTGGTGACCCTTCTAGAATATTTCCCATAGATGACATTCAGGTGACAGAGGAGTTATCCTACGAAGAGCAGCCGATAGCCATACTAGATCGTCAAGTAACAAGACTGCATACTAAAGATGTAGCTTCTGTTAAAGTATTGTGGCGGAATAATAATAGAGAGGAGATGACCTGGGAAACTGAAGAAGAGATGAAGAAAAAGTATCCTCACTTGCTTCCAATATCTACAGGTAATTTAAATTTCTGAATTGGTTATGTTGATTGATAGGTGGATTGTGTGTGATAGTTATGAAGGAAATTCCCCCGAAGTATTTATAAGACCCTATAAGACTAATTCAACATTCGAGGACGAATGTTCTAAAGGGGGGGAGGATGTTATACCCCGTATTTTGTACATTCGGATATTTCAAGAATAAATGCGAGAAGTTAAGGGCAAGGCTATATTTTGATCTTGTTTAATATTCAAGTTGTTTATGAAAATTATTGATGTGGAAATATTAAGAAAGGCTAGGGGTAAAAAGGGAAATTCACAAGGTGGTTCATGGTAATATTGGGGAAGGCTAAGGGCAAATTTGGAATTAAGAAAATAATTTTTCATGAATTACAAAAAAAAAAGGTCTTGAAACCAAAAGGGCCATGTGGCCGTCCAAGTTGGGTGGGCCAAGGACCACATGGAAGCCTAATATAAGCTCATAAAATATGACAAACTCACCATATTTTTCATCTTCATCACTTGGAAATTTCAAGAAACTTGGAGAAGACAAAACAAAAAGGCCATTCGGCCATGCACAGCCAAACAAGAACCTTGGAAAAGATTTGATCAAAAATTATTTTCTTCTAGCATTTGTACTAATTGGAAGGTCCTCTTTAACGTGGGATAGTTGTTGGAGCAATTATACCACTCCTTGTTGCAAATTCATAGCCCTAGCCAAGTGAGAAGTGTGGTGAAAAAGGTAAGGTTATTCTTCTTTTTATATGTTATGGATGGTTGTGTATGTTGTAGTATGTAGAAATGGATAAAATTCATGAAAATATGGATGTTATGTTGTGGCCGTGTATATGTAGTGTTGTGGCCGTGTAAGTACTGTGTGGTGTAGAAGAGAATGAATCGATTTTACTTAGTATTTTGGTTGTTGTTGTAATGGATTCTATGATGAAAATGAAAGTTTAATAATTCTAGTTGAAGTTGTAAGTGTTGGAGAGTTGTTTTAGAAGCTAATGTGATTTTAAAACCACTTCTTGTGTTTATGGAAATTAATGTTGCTAGCATGTGAATTGTTGGTATAGCTCATGAATTTGAAAGAAGAAAATGTGTTGTTGTTGTTCTTGTTGCATTTGGAAGGTTTCGGGTGGAATGGAGTTTTGGCTGGATTGTTTTGAATGTTGTGCGGGTTGTTTGAAATGTTCTGGAATTTTGTTTAAATGATTTCGGATTAGTATTTGAGTATGTGAGCATTGGTGTTGGTTTGATTGTATGAAGTTGAAGTGAATGTAAACGGAATGCCGTTGAATTATGTTAAAGCGGGTTATTAATGTTCGAATGCGTTTTAAATTGATTGTTGGTATTGTTGGAATGACTGTTGGTATGGTTGTTGATAAAGTTGGCCGAGTTGAATTCTCGGGGTGGTTGTATTTACAAGGGAGATGCTGCCGATATTTTTATAGACAAAGTGATTAGTTTAGAATTAGACTCTTAAGATCTATAGCTAATGCTTGATATTCATTGGTGTTGTTGTAGATTTTGGGAAACCCGGGGCTTAAATTCAGGTTAGCTTAAGGAGAAGACAAGGTATGTAAAGTTTACCCTTTCCTTCTTTTGGCATGTCCTAGTTGCAAGTAAGCTATGAAACGAGCCTCGGGGTAACTCCATTCTTAAGATCCGAGCATGTCGACGATTCTTATTCATTTCTTGATGTTACATTCCTAGTATAATCGAACAATGGTCCTTAGATTATTTGTATCATTGGATAAAGAATGGTATACAAAATTTTTATTCTTAAAAGTTTTATGTCGAACAATGTCTCTAACTTTCTTAGACGAGCTCGGATCGCTCCGAAACATTCTTAGGGAGTTCTAAAGCGTATTATGGTTGTAACTGTCGTAGGCGGGCTCAGATTGGGTTGCTACTCGTCCGTGGTCCCCGAGACTTACCTTTGTAAAACTCTAACGACTTTTGAAAGGATTTCACATGATTATCGTCTTAACCCTCGAGCGTCGGTTAGTTTACTTAGTTGTTGAGTCTAAAGTAATAATGTTTTTAAATTGCATATAGTTTCTCACTACTCTGCTCGTGCATACTGTATTTACTTCTTTCGCCGAGTCCCGGGCCGGTTTGTCATCGTGCGCACTATGTTATATTCGGCAGTATGATGTGTTACGGTTTCCCGAGTCCCTCGCCATAGGGCCGGGTACCGTTTATATATGGCGTTATGATGTGTTATGGCGTATGATGTGCTATGATGTTATGATGTGTTTCGTGGTTGTACGGAGATATGAAATCTTCTGGAGTATGATGTGTTGTGGCGCCAGCGTCGGAGTGGCGACCACGTTCCTGAGCCATATGCATGATTTGATATGCATTATTTGTGTTTCAAAAGTAAGCATTTGGTATACTGATTTTTGTACCTGTTTTCCATACTTCTTATTTCAGTTATGATTCTGAGTTTTGTCCTTCATGCTTTACATACTCAATACATATTTTGTCACGACCCAACCCCGTGGGCCGCGACTAGTGTCCGTACTGGACACCCGTACGTACCCAACAACCCAAACTAGCATATAAAAAGAATATATAGATATAGAAGGCAATTGGCGTTACTAATTACCACAAATAAACAGATATAACGCGGGGAAGCCGATAAGGCCATCGCAGAACATATCAACCCAAAACATATACACAACTCACATGTATGTCTACAGATGTCACGACCCAACGCCGTAGGCCGTGACTAGTACCCGATCTGGGCACCCAAACACATCTATCCAATGCTATCTCAACTGTTATCAAACGCATTCAAGTATAAAGCAGAAGCCGTCAAGGCTATATTCCAGAAAAAATTTTGGCAGAGTTTCCTTTGTTTTACAGACTATCCAAAATAACCCTGCGCACATAAAATACCAACAAAGGTCACACCGGCCAACAAAGCAACATATAAACATATGCGGACCGGCCGCCGCGGCGAATGGGATCGCCCCAAACACAACATATACACACATCCGTACAGAAAGACCCTAACCCACAAACATATCTACAGGACTCTAACAGACATACAGAGTCATATGACGGGACAGGGCCCCGCCATACCCGGAGTTGCCATACATAGAGAATATATAGAAGACAGAAGATATATACCAAAAGTACACGCTCCGGACCAAAGGAGCTCTCCAAAATAGCATAATATGTGCCCTAGACTGGCAGCGTATCACCGGGTGCGTCTGTACCTGCGGACATGTAACGCAGCCCCCGAAGAACCGGGGGTCAATACGAAAAATGTACCGAGTATGTAAAGCAGAAACATAACAAACATAATCATAGTCTGAACCGGAAGCACAGAAATATAGCGAACGGAATCATAATCCAACGGACAGACAGAGGTGTACCGGACGTAATCATAACCCAGACGGACAGACAGAATCATAGTCCAGACGGAAAGACAGAATCATAATCCATACGGACAGACAGAAGTATGATCCAAACGGACGGACGGAATCATGCATGCAGAGTCACACTGAGTCATACAGAGTCATGTGCTTATATAAATGCTGATAGCACATACATACATACATACAGATCCCGGCCCTCTCATGAGGGGCGCGGTAACAGAACCTGGCCCTCTTAGTATGGGACGCGGTGGATAGACAGAATCAGATCATATGCCATCCTGGCCGCCATCCCCATACACAAATCATAATATCATACAGATATAAATAGATCCCGGCCCGCACACCGAGGGATGCGGTGAACAATGCAGAGGAATATGCACGATAACAGAACCTGGCCCGGGACACAGTGAAGGGAGCATTGAGACATCCACGAACAGATTAATGAGAAACCACATACATACAAATCATTATACAGACTCAATCAAACTGAAGTATGCCAAACGACGAGTCAAATCAGAGTATTCGGATAGTGTTCATAATACGCGCCTATATCCTACTTGGGAAGGCACGACGGGTTAGTACCAGAATCAGATTTTCAGATGTCAAAGCCATTTGTAAAATTTATATAAAAAGTAGTCATATCATGATCAGAATAATAATCCAGGTGTTGTCTGAGAAAGTCGGACAGAAACAAAGTAGTTAAAGTTATACAGAAAGTATGGGGCCTTGAGGGCCCACCTCAGACCAACCCGAGGAGACGTACGTAAATTACCGATAGTAGACCTTATGAGGTCGTCCATAATCATTTGGAAGTATTCCGACTCCGTTTAGGAAAGTTTCGTACAAAAGTTCACTTTAAAGGCATTTTATAAGGAAATGGTTTCAATCGTACTGAAAGAATTGGAGCGGATTTCCAACTCGAATTCCGAGGAACAGAGTCGTTTTCAAGGCTCGCGGCCGAGCCTATTACATTCAGAACATGCCTAAGAATAAAGGGGTAGGCTTTACATACCTTGGTTGCGTCCTACGCTTGCTCAAACTCGATTCCCGTTTCGCCCAAAATCTACAAATGGTCATTTTTACCAATTAGCAATTTCAAGCCTTTAGAACTTGAACTTTAACTCATACTTTTCTATAAAACTTTGGGCAGCATCTCCCCTATATATACGACATCCCCGAGATTTAACTCGGCTCCAAACATCAACAACCAACCCAACAACAATACCAACAACAAATGACAATCACCACAAAATACAACATAGTATAAATAGTCTTCTTTTCTACATAAGGCAACAACTTCTACCCAAACTTCATACCTCCAAACTAATCTTATTAATTTCACATTCCTTACTAATCACGACCATTACAACACGATTTGGAGGCATTTCATATTAATTCCATATCATTTTACACAATACACACAAGATATACAAAATATACAAGTTTTCCTCCAAAATCATAATCCACTCAAAACCTCCAACTTTCAACATAAATGTTCACAACACATTTTTATCTTATCATTTCACTTACAACCATCACTATTTGCACCCTACAACTTCAATTCTTATAATTACATAACCTACTACAAAGTTACATATTTTCCTACATCAATCTTACAATATATATTTTCCATAACAACAAGAAACATTAACCTTCCATTTACTCCACAAGGTCATAACAACACAATTAACATACTAAACAAATTCCATCAATTCTCCTACACATGAGGTACCACACGGCCACACATGCACATCCACAACACACAAAATTTTCATACTTTTCATTCATCTCTACATACTATAACATATGTATATGTTTTCCATAGTATAAAAATGATGAAATTCTTACCATTTCCCAATTATTCCACTTGCCACAAAATGTAGTTTCTTGCCAAAATAATTATATCATCTTGAAGAGGACCTTGAACTTAGTAGGAATTCAAGTAGAGACAAGTTTTTGAATCAAAGTTGAAGGCTCCAAGATTTTTTTTTTCTTTCTTGGCCGTGAGGCCTTCTTTTCTTTTCCTCTCAATTCTTCTTTTAAATTCTTGAAGCTTCTTGCAAAATGAAGACTTATCCTTTCCTTTCTATATTTATTACATGATATTACACTTGGGCTTGGGCCTCTTTAATTGTTCCCATGGCTGGCCACCTCTCCTAATTGGGCCTTTGTTTTTTTCATTATTTTTTGGGCCAACCCGGTTGGTCACGAGTTGGGCCTAGCCCACTGACCTTTCGACCTTAAAACGTCCATATCTCCTGGGAGCCCACGACCTACCGTTGGAAAGCTATGTCAATTATCTACAACTTTTATTTCTGGGCGTTTTCCCAAATTCCAAACTTATCACCCATTTTTTTCCCCTCCAAGTCAGGTCATCCGAAAACGTTTTCTTAAAAATATTCATTTGGAGGGCTTCCACTTTAATTTGGCCCCAGGGCCCTTCACGAGTTGTGTTTAACTTTACATATACGATTCATATAACTTGCCACATGTCCCAAAAACAATTCTTGACGTGTGGGCCCCACCTCAGCTTACGAAAAATTCGACGTTCGAAAATGCAGGATATAACAACAGACCTCTACGGAACAATAACAGAATCATAAGACGGGACAAGGCCCCGTCATACCCCTGAATAACATATATATGTACAATATAAAAAGTTTGTACCAAAATGTAGGTTCCGGACAAGAGAGCACTCCAAGACAGCAGAATAAAATCCTAAGCGGGCAGGTCAGCAAATCGGTCGTCTGTACCTGCGCGGCATGAAACGTAGCCCCCGAAGAAAGGGGGTCAGTACGGAATATGTACTGAATATGTAAAGCCTGGAGTACAGTAATAAAATCATAATCGGAACAGAACGTACATAAAATGAGTGTAATGTCCAGAATATCAAATACATATTTACAAAACATAAATAGTGTATGCAAAAACATATGCCATATCCGGCCCCCGTTAAGGGACTCGGTGAACGGAACGTGGTCGCCACCCCGACACTGGCGCCACAACACATCATACTCCAGAGTAGGGAATAACTCCGTAACATATCATATCAGATGGCCATATCGTATCATATCATATCATATCAGAATAGGCGTACATGTCACAGCATACTCCACAACCCATGTACGTGTATACCCGCCTCCTCACATCGAGGCATGGCAAATAATGCAGTGGAATACGCTTGATAACATATCCTGGCCCGGGCTCAGTGAAGGAAACATTGAGGCATCCACGAGTGGAGTAGTGAGAAACTAAATGCAATATAAAACAAAATACATTTACAAAGACTCGATGGAATATCTCGACAACAAATCTTAATAAGGAAATCGCACGATAATCATAGTGCGTGTATTTCGGATATCACAATAGGTTACATAAAAATAATCTTTCTGGGATCGCTTTCATGTTCCAAAATAGTTTATAAGACTCAACGAAATACTTGCAACAATTTTTATTTAGTAGTTAGAAGAGTAGTTAAGATGTTCCCTTTGAAATCGCTCGAAAATAGGTCAATGCGCAATAGGAGAGAAATCGGGAATAGTTGGCCCACCTCGGGTCAATTGACGTGGTGGGCTCAAATAATGTACATTAAGCCTATGGAGTCATCTATGAAGGTGTTAGGGCAATCTCATATCCTCTTAGGTAATTTATAGGCGCTTACACCATTCTTTCAACAAAGCATAGAACATATGATTCAATTCTATTGAATGAAAAAGAGTTAAATTCAAACTCGGATTTCTAGGAATAGAGTCGTCCCCGAGGCTCGTATCCAAACCTATTATGTCTAAGACATGCCAAGAGAAGGAAAGGTAAAGCTTTACATACCTTATTCGCTCCTTACGCTCCTCCAAACTCAAATCCCGTTGCCTTCAAAATCTACAATTGGTCACAATTACCGAATGTTAACTATAAGCCTTTAGGACTTGAATCTTAAATTAACACTTTTCTACAGAAATTTGGGCAGCATCTCCCCTGTAAATTCAACATCCCCGAGATTTTAACTCGGCCAAAATAATCAACAACAACTCCCACAATAATACCAACAACATCAACAATCGATTTGAAACGCATTCAAACATAAATTGCCTTCTTTTCCAAGTAGTGCAACAACTTCCAAATCAACCTTGCGCATTCAAATCAATATCAACATTTTTCATATTCACATATTAATTTAAGATCATTCAAACATAGGCCAAGAACAGTCCAAGCAATCTATACGATATTCAACAATTCCATCAATTCCATGTTAAACCCGAAATTCCTACATACGCAACAAAACTACCACGACGCATTTTCTACTTTCAAATTCATAATCAACAACAACAATCCACACTTTAATAACTTCATTTCCATAATATCATAAAATCATACTAAAATGACACAATCTCCTACAATCAATTTCAATGCCAAATTCAACCATTTAACCTTCATTTACATTATAAGGGTCACAACAATACAACTAACATATTAAACAAAATTAATTCACTCCCCTCTCATCACTCTACACCACACGGCCCTACTCCACATTTCCAACTTCAACCAAATTCATTCAACTTTCATTTCCAATATGAAGTTCACCATAACCACAACTAGAATACTACATGAAATTCAACTCATCCTACCCATACAACAATACCCACATACGGCCACATACACACATACACACCCACTATGCAAACTTCCATATTTCCATAAATTTTACCCATTTCTACATACTACAACATAAACAAGCCATCATAACATAATTAAAAGGGATTAATTCTTACCTTTTCCTCCTAGCTTCTTCACTTGACCAAGGTATTAGATTGACGAAACAAGCGGCCTATCTTCCGAAATAACTACACCACGTTGTAGAGGGTCCTTGAATTAGTAGAAATACCACAAGAAAATAATTTTTGAAGCAAGATTTCAAGGGGTGAATTTTTTTTGTCTTGGCCGAATGGCCTTTAGGTTTTTGCTCTTCTTCTTTTGTTTTTCTCTTCTCAACTTCTCTTGAAACTTCTAATGATAATGACCCTCTTTTAACTAATTTAGCACATGGAAAATTTAATAAACCCCATGGGCTTGGGCCATGTATTGCCGGCCACCCCCTCACTTTTGGGCCTTATTTTTCTCTTATTTTTTTTAGACCAATTGGTTATGAATCTTGCTTTGTAATTCCCGAAATTAATTTCCGAAATTCCAATTTTGCCCTTGGCCTTCCTCAATATTTCCACATTAATATTTCATGAACAACACACATATATTAATTAAAATCAACATGTGACTTTATTCCTTACAAGTCAAAATTATTTCGAATTTTCCGAATGTGCGAAAATACGGGGTACAACATTATTTTCTTCTAGCATTTGTACTAATTGGAAGGTCCTCTTTAACGTGGGATAGTTGTTGGAGCAATTATACCACTCCTTGTTGCAAATTCATAGCCCTAGCCAAGTGAGAAGTGTGGTGAAAAAGGTAAGGTTATTCTTCTTTTTATATGTTATGGATGGTTGTGTATGTTGTAGTATGTAGAAATGGATAAAATTCATGAAAATATGGATGTTATGTTGTGGCCGTGTATATGTAGTGTTGTGGCCGTGTAAGTATTGTGTGGTGTAGAAGAGAATGAATCAATTTTACTTAGTATTTTGGTTGTTGTTGTAATGGATTCTATGATGAAAATGAAAGTTTAATAATTCTAGTTGAAGTTGTAAGTGTTGGAGAGTTGTTTTAGAAGCTAATGTGATTTTGAAACCACTTCTTGTGTTTATGGAAATTAATGTTGCTAGCATGTGAATTGTTGGTATAGCTCATGAATTTGAAAAAATAAAATGTGTTGTTGTTGTTCTTGTTGCATTTGGAAGGTTTCGGGTGGAATGGAGTTTTCGTTGGATTGTTTTGAATGTTGTGCGGGTTGTTTGAAATGTTCTGGAATTTTGTTTAAATGATTTCGGATTAGTATTTGAGTATGTGAGCATTGGTGTTGGTTTGATTGTATGAAGTTGAAGTGAATGTAAACGGAATGCCGTTGAATTATGTTAAAGCGGGTTATTAATGTTCGAATGCGTTTTAAATTGATTGTTGGTATTGTTGGAATGACTGTTGGTATGGTTGTTGATAAAGTTGGCCGAGTTGAATTCTCGGGGTGGTTGTATTTACAGGGGAGATGCTGCCGAAATTTTTATAGACAAAGTGATTAGTTTAGAATTAGACTCTTAAGATCTATAGCTAATGCTTGATATTCATTGGTGTTGTTGTAGATTTTGGGAAACCCGGGGCTTAAATTTCGGTTAGCTTAAGGAGCAGACAAGGTATGTAAAGCTTACCCTTCCCTTCTTTTGGCATGTCCTAGTTGCAAGTAAGCTATGAAACGAGCCTCGGGGTAACCCCATTCTTAAGATCCGAGCATGTCGACGATTCTTATTCATTTCTTGATGTTACATTCCTAGTATAATCGAACAATAGTCCTTAGATCATTTGTATCATTGGATAAAGAATGGTATACATAATTTTTATTATTAAAAGTTTTATGTCGAACAATGTCTCTAACTTTCTTAGACGAGCTCGGATCGCTCCGAAACATTCTTAGGGAGTTCTAAAGCGTATTATGGTTGTAACTTTCGTAAGCGGGCTCGGATTGGGTTGCTACTCATCCGTGGTCCCCGAGACTTACCTTTGTATAAATCTAACGACTTTTGAAAGGATTTCACATGATTATCGTCTTAACTCTCGAGCGTCAGTTAGTTTACCTATTTGTTGAGTCTAAAGTAATAATGTTTTTAAATTGCATATAGTTTCTCACTACTCTGGTCGTGGATACTGTATTTACTTCTTTCGCCGAGTCCCGGGCCGGTTTGTCATCGTGCGCACTATGTTATATTCGGCAGTATGATGTGTTAAGGTTTCCCAAGTCCCTCGCCATAGGGCCGGGTACCGTTTATATATGGCGTTATGATGTGTTATGGCGTATGATGTGCTATGATATTATGATGTGTTTCGGGGTTGTTCGGAGATATGAAATCTTCTGGAGTATGATGTGTTGTGGCGCCAGCGTCGTAGTGGCGACCACGTTCCTGAGCCCTATGCATGATTTGATATGCATTATTTGTGTTTCAAATGTAAGCATTTGGTATACTGATTTTTGTACCTGTTTTCCATACTTCTTATTTCAGTTATGATTCTGAGTTTTTTCCTTCATGCTTTACATACTCAGTACATATTTCGTACTGACCCCCTTTCTTCGGGGGCTGCGTTTCATGCCCGCAGGTACAGACGCTCGTTCTGGTTACCCGCCAGCTTAGTACACCTATTCTGCTGTTTTGGAGTGCTCCTTTTGTTCTGGAGCCAACATTTTGGTATAGACTCTTCCGTTGCATATATGTATGTATGTATATATTCAGGGGTACGGCGGGGCCCTGTCCCGTCATATGATTCTGTTGTCTATATTAGAGGCCTGTAGACATACATGTGGGTTGTGAATAGTTACTGTTCTGTTGTGTCTGCGTGATTTATGTCTTAAGCAGTCCCATTTGCTATGACAGGCTTAACGACTTACATGTATTTCTATATGTATATATATTTTGTGAGGTGATGTGTTTTACGACAGCCTTGCTGGCTTCTGTGAGATACATTTGTTTATATGCGACCGCTTGAGACGATGTCTGACCTTTGTATCTGAATAAGTCATTTGTATGCCGATTCTGGTGAATGAGTGTGTATGGGTGCCCAGCTCGGGTAAGAGTGGGCCCCACCCATGGCCATGTGTCCATATTCTTACTTGAGGGGCTAAAATATATATATAGATAAATGGTGGGGAAAAAAATAAGTCATATTTATCTTCATCTTTTAGAAAGATGAAGAAACTTGGAGAAAGCAAGAAACATAAGAGACCATTCGGCCATGGCTATCAAAATTTGGTCCATGGAAATTGATCAAGGAAAATTATTTTCTTCTAGCAATTCAACTAATTGGAAGGCCCTTATTAACATGGAGTAGTTGTTGGAACAAGCAAAGCATTCATTTGGACAACTCATAGGCCTAGCCGAATGAAGAAGTTGAGTAAAAAAGGTATGTGTTCAATCTTCTCTTTCATATGTTATGGATGGTTTCTATATGTTGTAGTGTGTAGAAATGGATGGAAATCATGAATTTGGTATGTTGGGGTGTTGGCTGTGTATATGTTATGTTGTGTAGGAATGATGAACTAATTTTTATTTAGTATTTTGATTGTTATAGATGCGGATTCCATGATGAGAATGAAGGTTTGATGGATTGAAATGAATTTGTAATCGTTATGGGGTTGTTGAAGAAGATAATGTGATACTAGTATGGTTCCTAATATTTGTATGAATGTTATTGCTAAAGTATAGATTGTTGGTGTAGTTTATGAATTTAGAAGAAAGGAAATGTGTTGTTAGTGTTCTTGTGGAATTTGGAAGATTCCGGGTGAAGTAGTATGTTGATTAAGTCGTTGTGAATATTATGTGAATTGTTTGAAGTATTCTTGAATCATGTTAGAATGATTTCGGATAAATACTTGAATGTGGGATCATAGGTGTTAGTTTGAATATATGTGATTGAGTTGAATAAAAATGAAATGTCGTTGAATCGTGTAGAAAGAATTGCTAGTGTTAGAATGCATTTGAAATAATTGTTGAAGTTGGAGATGTGATTGTTGATATTGTTGTTGATAATTTGGCCGAGTTAAATTCTCGGATTGTTTTTGATAAATTGGCCAAGTTAGATCCTTGGGGATGGTGTATTTACAGGGGAAATGCTGCCGAAATTTCGGTAGAAAATAAATGAATCCATTTGAAAGACCAAGACAAGTATATGTCGATGAATCTAATGATTATGTTAATTCTCTTGAATGTAGACTAGCAAGTTTGGACGAATAAGCGTAGCTAATGGGACGTGGAGCAGGTATGTAAGGCTTACCCTTTCTTTCTTTTGGCATGATCCTTATGAAACGAGCAAATGATGTATATGTATGATTTTAAAGAAATTCCTATTCTTAGAGCCACTAGGATGGCTAACGTTCTTGACTTCCATAAGCTATTTCATATGGTTTTGATGCGTATCTATGATGTCCGAAGTTCTATTTGATATGTTTCCGAATGGCATTCGAAAGATAATTGATATGACTAAAGTTTTGATCTTCAAATGCTAGCACGTGCGATTATTCTATTGAGTCTTTGATATATTTTGATATGTACATATGGTTCCAAAAGCTATATTTGGTTTGATCCATACCGATATCCGAAAGGTATTTGATATGATTGTTGCTTTGATTTTCCAAAAACGGCTTCTAAAACACTCGTAGAAGGTTCTGTACTTCAAACGCTCATAACTTTCTTATACTAAATCGGATTGACCCGAAACTTGTTTCTGAGCCTTCAGGT
Organism: Lycium barbarum; assembly: GCF_019175385.1. NCBI lineage: Eukaryota > Viridiplantae > Streptophyta > Magnoliopsida > Solanales > Solanaceae > Lycium > Lycium barbarum. The sequence goes on from NC_083341.1 coordinate 89,764,452, forward strand.
GTCGGTAAGTATACTTGTTTATCGAGTCTTGATTTATGTGCATATGGTTTCACACTATTCTGTTCGTGCAAGCCTTAGTATGTCCTTCACTGCGCCCCGGGCCAGGTTCTGTTATCGTGTGTCTTCCTCTGCATTGTTCACCACGTCCCTCTCCCTTGCGGGCCGGGATCTGTTATATGCATATATGATATACGTTTTTTACATGCATTGATGATTCTGTTCACCGCGTCCCTCACTAAAGGGCCGGGATCTGTTATATGCATATATGATATATGATGATTCCATCCACCGCGTCCCTCACTGCAGGGCCGGGATCTGTTAGATGTGCATATGATATATGATGTCAGCATACATAATGACTCCATCCACCGCGTCCCTCACTGCAAGGTCGTGATCTGTTATAAGTGTATATGATATATGATGTCAGCATACATAATGACTCCATCCACCGCGTCCCTCACTGCAGGGCCGGGATCTGTTATAAGTGTATATGATATATGATGTCAGTATATACATGATGACTCCATCCACCGCGTCCCTCACTAGAGGGTAGGGATCTGTTATATGCATATGTATATGATTACATATGATGTCGGTACGCATGATCTGTGTCTGGAAAGTAAGTATTTCGGTACTCTGGACGATTTCCTCATTTTCTGTACTCCTTCTGACATATGACATCGGTATGCATGATTTGCGTTCGGAAAATAAGTACTTTGGTATTCTGGCTAATGTACTTACATTTTGTACTGTTTTTCCGATTACTGTTCTGTTTTCTGTATTCCATGCTTTACATACTCAGTACATATTCCGTACTGACCCCCTTTGCTTCGGGGGCTGCGTTTCATGCCACGCAGGTACACCCAAATGAGTAAAGAACATTGCTAGAAGATGCTTCAGCTGGATTGGCAAGGTCCATTTGCCCTGGAGTGTTGCCGGGTCAGAGTATTATGATATGATGTTTTGTTCGAAGTTAGAGACTTTGCCGACAGAGTCGTGGGTATAGAATATCAGTGTTGTAAGCGGCTCCATCAGCCGATGTATCATTCTGTATTATGTGATAAATTCTATATGATCATAGATTTTGTTTGATTTGAGAACAACAAGAAAGAATATTTCTGAAAGCTTTACTATGTGTTTCATCCTTATTTGATTTAAAAGTACAAAGGGATTATGTGTGTACTAAGAGTCAGAGGGTTCGGTCGGCCCTAAATAAGGGTCGGGTGCCCATCACACCTTAGTGAGATTAGGGTGTGACAAAGTGGTATCAGAGCAGGTTGTCCTAGGGGTTGTCTGCAAAGTCGTGTCCAGTAGAGTCCTGTTTATGGGTGTGATGCCGGCCACATTAATAAACAGGAAGCTGCGGGGCATCTAGGGATTGTTGACCTTCTTTCTGTCTTAGATCGTGCGATAGAGCCAAGTCATAGGAAAATGAAATTCCTTATATAAGCCTTACATACGACGGAAGAAGGTAAGTGATGATATGGAAAGTCACTGGGTTAAGTATTGATATATTTGTTTTGTTACTTGGAATTGGAAGCTCTGGGTGGCTGGAATATGTCGTATGACTGCATACCCTGTGAGGCATTGTTGATATTTGCTGCGTACAGATTTTGAATAGTAAGGATTGCAAAGGAGACTTTGTCAAAATTTTTCCAAAATCAGGTCATTTAACTAGGGACACCTAACGGGAAGAGGCGTGGAAAGGAAATATCATGAATAGACAATAAGCGGGATGTAATATTTTAGAGAAGCTACGGATTTGGGCATGGCATGAAAAATGATTGTGAGAAAGGCGATTAGCGGTCTGAAGGATTAAAATGGATAACATCCGAGGTTTAGTAAGAGCAAGGTCTATTGGAGGATTCAGAAAAAGTCGACAATCAATTTTGCTGTAGATTATTATACAAGAACGGTGAATGGGAATCCGAACAGACTGATACCTGAGTACTTACAAGTAACGACGACGAAGGTATATTTGTTGCCATCGGGAATCTAGAAATCTGGGAATCTAAGACGAAAGGTAGTTATACATGAAAGTGAAAGGTGAATATTGAGGACTGAAAAGGGTAAAATAGTAATTGTAAAGGAGAAAGACGTGTTACGCGGGTGACTCGAAATCTGTAAGACTTCGACATGCTCTAGATCATGTAATAAAGGTCATGCGACGAAGTGGACGCGATTATATCAGCATTAATGTTACATCCGACATTTTTGCTTATTCGAAAATTCAAGGTAAATTGACTTGCAATGAATAAGGCCACAATTGGACCTTACTTGGCATGAATGTGTAGGTAATGAATACAATGGTGTGGAATTACGAAAGGTGGCCAAGGGCAAAATTTGGAATTTTGGAAATTTGCCTTATGGATTGCAATATGTAGCCAACAAGTTGGACTTAAAAAAAAAAAAAACAAGGCCCAAAAGGGGAGGCCCAACCAGCCATGCTATGTAAAAAGAAGGGCCCAAGTCCATGATTTAATTAGGTAATATTAAATATGGTTATACATATCCATAGAAGGTTCAAGAAAGTAAGAAAAAAATCAAGAAAAAGGAACAAGACCATTTCGGGTTTGAGAGGAGAAAAAGAAATAAAAATTTTGGAGCCTAATCCTTGAGTTTAAAATTCAATTCTTGTGGGAATACTACTAAGTGCAAAGTCCTCTACAACTTGGTACAATTAGTTTGGCAAGAGGACAAGTTTAGTGCCAAGTGAAGAACTTGAAGAAAGGTAAGGATTTTATGCTTTTGATATGTTATGGAAGGTATATGTATGTTGTAGTATGTGTGAATGAATGAAAAACATGGAAATTTTGTGTGTTGAAAAATATGCTTGTTGGCCGAATACATGTACATGTATTACATGTCTTGGATGATTTGAATTCATGTTGTAATTTAGTTGTAGTATGGTGGAAATTGTATTAGAAATGGAAGTGGAATGAATTAGTGAAAATTGAAGAATGTAGGAGGTGGCCGTGTGGTATTGTTATGTGTTGATGGAGTATGAATTTGATCTTGTTTGTATGTTAAGTATGTTATGGTGAAGTGAATGGAAAGACAACAATCTTTATTGTCTTGGAAAAATGGTTATCAAGTTGTTGTAGGAAAGTATGCAACTTTGTTATGATTTATGTAAAAATGGAAATGAATGTATCAAGAGGAAAATTATGATTATTGTTGATGAATTTGGAAGATGGAAATGTATAATGAACTTGTATGTTGAAGGTTAGGAAATATTGGAAAAGTAGTGGCTTAATGGAGAGTTTGAATGTTTGCATATCTTATGTATATTGTGTGAAAATGGTATGATATGCCTTCGACGTATGTTGTAATGATTTTGATGGTTGATGAATATGAAAATGATAAGTTTGGTTTGGAAATGTAAGTTTGAAACGAAAGATGTTTCGTTATGTCGAAAGATGGCTAGTGATGCCATAGTGTATGTTTTAATGTCTATTGTTGTTTTGATGTTATTCTGGGTTGTTGTGATGATGAATTGAGCCGAGCTAAGTCTCGGGGATGTCTTATATACAGAGGAAATGCTGCCGAAATTTCGGTAGGCAAGTATGTGTTAAGTTGGACTATTGAAAATTTTGAAACTAACAAATGGTAAACTTGACCATTTCTAGATTTTGGACGAAATTGGGATTGACGCCAAGCGAGCGTAAGGCGCTATCGAGGTATGTGAAGCATTTCTCTTTGTTCCTAGGCATGTTCTGGATGTGATAGGCTCGGTCGCGAGCCTTAAGTACGACTCCGTTCCCCGAAATTCGAGACGGAAAACCGCTCCAATTCCTTCAATTCAATTGAAGCTATTTTCTTACAAATTGCCTTTAAAGTGAGTTTTTGTACAAAATTTCCCTAAACGGAGTCGGAACACTTCCAAACGATTATGGATGACCTCATAAGGTCTATTAGCGATAATTTACATATGTTTCCTCGAGTTGGTCCGAGGCAGGCCCGCAAGGCCCGATATCTTCTGTAATACTTTAAATACTTCCGTTTTGTCCGATTTTCTCAGAAACCATCTGAACTATTATTTTGATCATGATACAACCATTTTTATGAAATTCTTACAAAATGATTTCTGAACATCTGAGAATCTGATTCTGATAATAATCTGTCGTGCCTTCCCAAGTAGGATATAGGCGCGTACTATGCATACTAACCGTATACTCTGATTTTGACTCGCCATTTGGCACCCTTCAGTCTGATTGAGTCTGTATGTGAGTCTGTATGTATGTGGTTTCTCATGGATCTGTTCGTGGCTGTCTCAATGCATTCCTTCACTGCGTCCCGGGCCAGGTTCTGTTATCGTGCATATTCCTCTGCATTGTTCACCGCGTCCCTCGGTGTGCGGGCCGGGATCTGTTATATATATATGATTATGATATATTGATCTGTGTATGGGGATGGCGGCCAGGATGGCATCTGATATGATCTGACTCTGTCTGTCCACCGCGTCCCGTACTAAGAGGGCCGGGTTCTGTTTACCGCGCCCCCAGACAGGGCCGGGATCTGTATGTCTATATGCATGTGCCATCAGTGTTTATATAAGCACGTGCCTCCGTATGATTCTGTATGATTTAGTATGACTCTGCACTACTCTGCATGCATAATTCTATCTGGTATACTTCTGTCTGTCCGCCTGAATTTTGACTATGTCTGTATGTCCGTATGGATTCTGGTTCTGTACGTCTGTATGGGTTCCGATTCTGTACGTCTGTATGGATACTGATCCTGCTCATCTGTCTGGATTATGATTCCGTCTGTCTGTCTGAACCATGATTCTGTTTATCTGTATGGACCACGATTCTGTATGTCGGTCTGCATCATGACTCTGTCCGTCCGTCTGATGTATGGTTCTGTCCGTTATATTTCTGTGACTCCGGTTCGGACTACGATTGTATCTGTTATGTTTCTGCTTTACATACTCGGTACATTTTTCGTACTGACCCCCGTTCTTCGGGGGCTGCGCTACATGCCCGCAGGTACAGACGCACCAGGTGATACGCCGCCAACGTAGGGTTCTGATTCAGCTGTTTTGAAAAGCTCCTTTGATCCGGAGCATACACTTTTGGTATATATCTTATGTTTTCCGTATGTTCTGCATGTATGGAAATTCTGGGTACGACGGGGCCCTGTCCCGTCATATGATTCTGTATGTCTGTAGAGGCCTGTAGATAGATGTGTGGGTTACGGGTTTCGTCTGTATGTTAGCCTTATCGGCTTATCTGTAAATGTCTGTATGTTCAGGTATGTATATATATGTTTGCGCGCGTGCCGTATTTGTATCGGCCTACTTCTATAACTTTTGTTTTAAAAAAAAATAAAAAAAAAATCATATGATTCGAAAGTCGGTAAGGTAGGTATGTACGGGTACCCAGTTAGGGTACCAGTCGCGGCCCACGGGGTTGGGTCGTGACAATTAAGGCACTGGATTTCATCGAAGTTTCGAGGTTAAGCGTGCTAAGGTGCGAGAAATTTTAGGATGGGTGACCCCCTAGGAACGGTGCAAGAAATTCTATATATCCAGACATAAGAGACAAATGAGAAGCTAGAGTGGCCTAAGGGAAACTAGAGTATACGGGATGGTTGGAGACCATAAAAGCCCACATAGGTCGAGACAGGCTAGACTGGAGAAAAGACAGAAAGTGCGTCACAGCTCTGGAATTTGGATAGGCTTGAATAGCGTTTGGAAGTATTTTGTGGGCTAAAAGGAGTCAATAGAGCAAGGGTACCGAAGTTCAAGTAACAAGAAGAGATGTGGTACAAGTATTATAAAGTAAGTTGATGTTATTTTTACTACAGGTTAAGATTGGAAATTTTAATACAACGATATTTGGAAAAGAAAGAGTGTGAGTTAATGGAAAGCAAGGAGATTAAAATGTCGGAAAAAGGTGAAAGGTAAGAAACCTTAGTGATTGAAACCCTCGAGAGAAACTACTGGCAAAGCACGAGACGACTTGGGTAAAAAAAAATATTCAAAGATAGGCACGTGAAAGGGATAAAGTGCGATAACATGGAACAAGAGAAGAATGTGTGAGGTTCGAGAACCAATTTCAATAAGTGGGACTGAAGGAATAGTGACTGCGACAAGGAATGTAAGGTAAGAGAAAAAGAATGATTAAGCCTTGTGACGATGTTAGAAAATTCCGGCCCTTGAAAGGTATATAAAGTAATAAAATGTGCAGCTATATTAATATGGTTGCCTCGGACATGGAAGTACTTTTCTCAAAAGATGACGTAGAAGTGAAACGGAATTGCGCGTCTAAAGTAATATTTCACGGACCTCAGAGCCGATGCCATAAATGGAAAAAGAATAAAGGTGCCCGAGTAGGAAGAAACCCAAGAAGGGTCGAGGATGAAAGTAGAAAAGGTATACTAAGGGACTAGTCGAAGGGAGAGGAGAACATTTGGGAATAAAATAATTGGAAATCTTTATCCATAAGGGGTAGGAAAGAGTACTGTAACGAGTCAGCAGCAGAAACCCAATTACGCACCAAGGAAAGATATGGAAATGTTGACAAAATGATAACATAAGCGCAAAGGAAAGAAAAAAAAACTTATGGTAAGAAGTTTTCGGTATGTTATGCATGGAGTTGGAAAGAAAGACAAGGAATGAGGTAATTATCGTGGACAAGGATACTCGGAGACTGCTGGCATATAAGGAGGCCCTTAAAAAGGGGGGGGGGGGGGGAGAACATATTATATTGGATTTAGAAGGAATCGCGACACTGTCAGGCTCCAGAGGGGGAAAACTTATTAGCTCGGGGTTGGAGTCAAAATATATCCGCATATCAAGAGAATACATGAAAGAAGTAGAAACGAATTGACAATGAGTGTATCGTGATGCCAACTTGAATTATGATATGGTTATGCCATGATTTGAATCCCTCATATCGGGCAAATTTGGGCGACATGTTGTAAGGAGTAATAAAAAGAGCAAGAAAATGGCTACAAGCTAAGTGCACAAAAGATAACGGAGAGAACGATAAGACTCAAAGGATATTTTGGATGACAACGACTATTATAACGAGAGTATCAACAATCGGTAGTCTGGGAATTTTTGAAAGAAAGAAAGAACGCAGTGCCTATGAATGAAATAAAAGAGTTCATCGGATACTATAAAATAGTTCATGGACCATTAATTATACGGAGCATGAGAATGTACGCTATGAAATTATATGAATCGTCGATGTGAAACGATGCCCAATAATATTCGTAAGGAATCTGCACCAAAGAGCCAACAAGGAACAACAATGGACGAAACGAGCGCCAATACAAAGAGGTCAAAAACAAGTATACTTGTGTCGAGAAATGTGGGGGAAGGAAGTAAAGAAAAAGTTGTAGTAAGAGCTCAAAGATGTTGCGAACTAAGAAGTTAAGTGAACTCGGAGCATAAGTTACCATAAGTGTGACTGGATTGCGAAGGGTAATAAATGGCAAAGAAACGTTACGTACATCTGTTTTTGGATAAATATTTAGAATGAAAGATTAAAAAGGATAGTGACAAAGACATAAAGAAACAGGGAGCGAAGAAAGGAGAACACCAAAGGCCGATGGATATTTATAGCATGGTACGCGAGGCGGCCACACTATAAATAAAGTGAGAGCAAGAAACAGCCTGTGGCCATATTTGATCGTCAAGTGAAGATTGTGTGGCAAATACATGACTTCCGTTAAGGTGTGGTGACGAAACAATAACAGAAAAGAAATGACCTGGAAAGTAAAAGGATAATAAGTTGGCGCGGCAGATTAGAAAGCCCATGATAAGGAATGAGCATGAAGAAAAGGACCACTATAAGAGGGACCATCCCCGAAGTGTTACAAGACCCCATAAGATCAGTTTAACATTCGAGGACGAATGTTCTAAAGGGGGGGAGGATGTTATAGCCCATGTTTTGAACGTTCAGATAATTCAAGATAATTGCCAAAAGTTAAGGGCAAGACTATTTTTTTCAAGTTATTTTAATATACAAATTGTTCATTAGTATGGAAATATTGAGAAAGGCTAAGGGTAAAAAGGGAAATTCACAAGGTGGACCATGGTAACATTGTGGAAGGCTAGGGGGAAAATGGGAATTTCACAAAATGTTCAAGAAAATTCTTGAAAATGCCACTTTGGCCGTGTGACATAAAGAGTGGGCCCCACCCATGGCCATATGTCCATATTCTTACTTGAGGGGCTAAAATATATATATAGATAAATGGTGGGAAAAATAAATAAGACATATTTATCTTCATCTTTTAGAAAGATGAAGAAACTTGGAGAAAGCAAGAAACATAAGAGACCATTCGGCCATGGCTATCAAAATTTGGTCCATGGAAATTGATCAAGGAAAATTATTTTCTTCTAGCAATTCAACTAATTGGAAGGCCCTTATTAACATGTAGTAGTTGTTGGAACAAGCAAAGCATTCATTTGGACAACTCATAGGCCTAGCCGAATGAAGAAGTTGAGTAAAAAGGGTATGTGTTCAATTTTCTCTTTCATATGTTATGGATGGTTTCTATATGTTGTAGTGTGTAGAAATGGATGGAAATCATGAATTTGGTGTGTTGGGGTGTTGGCCGTGTATATGTTATGTTGTGTAGGAATGATGAACTAATTTTTATTTAGTATTTTGATTGTTATAGATGTGGATTCCATGATGAGAATGAAGGTTTGATGGATTAAAATGAATTTGTAATCGTTATGGGATTGTTGAAGAAGATAATGTGATACTAGCATGGTTCCTTACATTTGTATGAATGTTATTGCTAAAGTATAGATTGTTGGTGTAGTTTATGAATTTGGAAGAAAGAAAATGTGTTGTTAGTGTTCTTGTGGAATTTGGAAGATTCCGGGAGAAGTAGTATGTTGATTAAGTCGTTGAGAATATTATGTGAATTGTTTGAAGTATTCTTGAATCATGTTAGAATGATTTCAGATAAATACTTGAATGTGGGATCATTGGTGTTAGTTTGAATATATGTGATTGAGTTGAATAAAAATGAAATGTCGTTGAATCGTGTAGAAAGAATTGCTAGTGTTAGAATGCATTTGAAATAATTGTTGAAGTTGGAGATGTGATTGTTGATATTGTTGTTGATAATTTGGCCGAGTTGAATTCTCGGATTGTTGTTGATAAATTGGCCGAGTTAGATCCTCGGGGATGGTGTATTTACAGGGGAAATGCTGCTGAAATTTCGGTAGAAAATTAATGAATCCATTTGAAAGACTAAGACAAGTATATGTCGATGAATCTAATGATTATGTTAATTCTCTTGAATGTAGACTAGCAAGTTTGGACGCATAAGCGTAGCTAATAGGACGTGGAGCAGGTATGTAAGGCTTACCCTTTCTTTCTTTTGGCATGATCCTTATGAAACGAGCAAATGATGTATATGTATGATTTTAAAGAAATTCCTATTCTTAGAGCCACTAGGATGGCTAACGTTCTTGACTTCCATAAGCTATTTCATATGGTTTTGATGCGTATCTGTGATGTCCGAAGTTCTATTTGATATGTTTCTGAATGGCATTCGAAAGATAATTGATATGACTAAAGTTTTGATCTTCAAATGCTAGCACGTGCGATTATTCAATTGAGTCTTTGATATATTTTGATATGTACATATGGTTCCAAAAGCAATATTTGTTTTGATCCATAACGATATCCGAAAGGTATTTGATATGATTGTTGCTTTGATTTTACAAAAACGGCTTCTGAAACGCTCGTAGAGGGTTCTGTACTTCAAACGCTCATAACTTTCTTATACTAAATCGGATTGACCCGAAACTTGTTTCTGAGCTTTCAGGTGTCGGTAAGTATACTTGTTTATCGAGTCTTGATTTATGTGCATATGGTTTCGCACTATTCTGTTCGTGCAAGCCTTAGTATGTCCTTCACTGCGCCCCGGGCCAGGTTCTGTTATCTTGTGTCTTCCTCTGCATATGTATATGATGACATATGATGTCGGTACGCATGATCTGTGTCTGGAAAGTCAGTATTTCGGTACTCTGGACGATTTCCTCATTTTCTGTACTCCTTCTGACATATGACATCGGTATGCATGATTTACGTTCGGAAAATAAGTACTCTGGTATTCTGGCTAATGTACTTACTTTTTGTACGGTTGTTCCGATTACTGTTCTGTTTTCTGTATTCCATGCTTTACATACTCAGTACATATTCTGTACTGACCCCCTTTTCTTCGGGGGCTGCGTTTCATGCCACGCAGGTACACCCAGATGGGTAAAGAACATTGCTAGAAGATGCTTCAACTGGATTGCCGGGTCAGAGTATTATGATATGATGTTTTGTTCGAAGTTAGAGACTTTGCCGACAGAGTCGTGGGTATAGAATATCAGTGTTGTAAGCGGCTCCATCAGCCGATGTATCATTCTGTATTATGTGATAAATTATATATGATCACAGATTTTGTTTGATTTGAGAACAACGAGAAAGAATATTTCTGAAAGCTTTACTATGTGTTTCATCCTTATTTGATTTAAAAGTACAAAGGGATTATGTGTGTACTAAGAGTCAGAGGGTTCGCTCGGCCCTAAATAAGGGTCGGGTGCCCATCACACCCTAGAGAGATTAGGGTGTGACATATACCTATATCCATATCCGTATCCATATTCGCATCCGTATTCATATCCACATTCATATTCATATTCATATTCATATTCGTATTTGTATTCATAGCATACCCGACCATGAACGTTCGGTGTTTCACATACTTAGCCTTGGCAAGGCTCGGTGATTATACATACTTAGCCCTACCAAGGCTCAGGGTTATCCGTACCCAACTGCAGTGGTGTGCATGTAATACATATCATACCCGGCCATATAAGCTCGGTGTTACATAATAGTCATACATAGACACATATACATAAGAGCTCATAAGCATCTTCGACATCATTACTATCATCGTTTCATTACATCTATCATTTAAGGAATTTAGTAGAATCGTAAACATAACGAGAGTGATGTGCTTTAACAGCTTTATAGATAGAATCATTTGGAGGACATTATGGACTCATGAAAGGATAGATATATATAGCCAAAGAACCATGCCTTATTAAAAGAAAGGTTAGCTTGACATACCTTTTCATTTAGCTATTCTATCACTTGAACGTTCTCCTTCAATGCTCACGTTTCTACCTTCATTCGAGTTTATACTTACATTAGGTAATCGATAGCTTAGCATACTTGACTAAAGCTAGAGAAAGTTAGGCAGCATCTCCTTTGTTTATACAACTTTCTCCATATCATATATCAATTCCCAAACATCTATAATAACATTCACAACATCATAATCAACAATCTTCACACACCTATATTATCCACATTTCCCAAATTTCACGTCAATTCATACATTCACTCATACAATGTCTATCCCATGTTCTTAATGTCATTTATAACATACATATCACGAATCATGACTCATCCCAAGCTACTACTCAAAAATGATACTATTTTTACATTCATGACCCATATTCTATCTCCTTCTACAATCCAAGTCTTTCGACCTCTCAATACATTAAACAACATGGAATGACCATAAAACTTACCATAGATTGTGTAGGAATGGACTTTGGGTGGAAACACTTCACTTAAGCAAAACCCTAGTTGCACTTCCACTTGAATTTCTTGTCTTGGATGAACCTTAATGAGTTTCTTGCACTTGATTCTCTTGGTTTGGTGAAGTTGAGCATCAATTTCCTTTGAATTCTCTTGGAAAAGGTGTGGAGAAATATTCTAGAGAGTTCTTGAGAGAAGGGGAGTGAAAATGAAATGAACCTGGGTCCCTTATATTAATTTAGAACCTGTCCCGACTCAGTTCTACGGACCAACATACGGTCCGTATAATTTATATGGACCGTATGTGTGGCCGTAGATTAGGTCCAGTGAGGGATGCCATCCTGGGCAGAATATACGGCCTAACATACGGCCAGTATTTTTTTTACGGCCAATATGTTGGACCGTATAATGCCAAGCTTTTCTGAAACTCGCTCTTGTCGACTCGTTCGATCTCCAATCCTTATGGAACCTTCTTAACACTTGTTTAACACCTCATTAACAATCTAAGGTACGTTATAACTCTTCCCCAAGACATCATTAAGTCATCATTAACTTGTTACTCGTAAATCCTTTCTGATACGTAACATATACCTTGCCTTTCTTGGCAAACTTTCTTCTCCTACCTTGAATGTCTTTGAAATCTCAATTAGGATCATTAAATGCTATTTATTACTTATTGAAACATTGTATACTTTGTGCCCTTCATTAGTCTATTCATTGTGCATTAACGTGAAATTTTGCGAGGTGTAACATTTTTCCCCCTTTTAGAACATTCATCCTCCAATGTTAAGTGCTCGGGAATTCTATGAAAATTTCGCCAGAGTTTCCCCTGCAATATGGCACTACCATCCGGCAAAACAGCCCATAATAACAATGCTTCACAGGGCCACAACATCATAGCAATAAAGTTTTGCCACACACGAGCCAAATGCATAAAAAGGAAAACATACATACCTCATGATCTTGATGTCTCATCTTGGATATCTTCCGGGGGTTGAAATAAGTGCGGGTACTTGGACTTCATATTTTCTTTCGCCTCCCAAGTCATTTCTTCTCGATTGTTTTTTCTCCACAAAACCTTAACTGAGGCCACCTCTGTGTTTCTAAACCTCCGTACTTGCCTATCTAAAATGCCAATGGGTACCTCTTCATAAGTTAACTTTTCTGTCACCTAAACATCATCTACTGGCACGATCCTAGTAGGATCTCCGACACATTTACGGAGCATCTAGACATGGAAAATTGGGTGAACTGACTCCAAATCAGGAGGTAGATCTAATCTGTAAGCCACTTCGCCTACCTTGCCTATAATCTCATAAGGTCCAATGTACCGGGGACTAAGCTTCCCGTTTTTGCCAAATATCACAACGCCTTTCATTAGAGACACCTTTAAGAATACCCAATCTTTCACTTAGAACTCTAAGTCCCTTCGACGATTATCCGCATAGGACTTTTGATGACTCCGAGCTGTTAATAATCGATCCTCTATAAGCTTAACTTTCTCTATAGCTTGCTAGACCAAATCTGGCCCTATCAATTTAGTCTTTCCTAGCTCAAACCACCCAATCGGGGATCTACACTTTTTCTCATATAAAGCCTCATACGGTGCCATTTGGATGCTAGAATTATAACTATTGCTATAAGAAAATTCAATAAGTGATAAGTGATCATCCCAATTACCGCCAAAATCCAACATACATGCCCGTAGCATATCCTCGAGAGTCTGAATGGTACACTCAGCTTGTCCGTCAGTCTGTGGGTGAAAAGTTGTGCAAGACTCACCTGAGACCCCAAACCTTCTTGGAAATATTTCCAAAAATTGGCTGTAAACTTAGTCCCTCTATCAGAGATAATAGATACTGGAACACCGTGAAGTCGCACTATCTCTTTAACATACGACTTTGCATAATCTTCTACCACATATGTAGTTCTGATTGGTAAAAAATGAACTGACTTCGTGAGTCTTTCCACAATCACCCATATAGAATCATACTTACGTCGAGAACAGGGTAAACCTGTAATGAAGTCCATGTTAATTACTTCCCACTTTCAAGTTGGAATTTCTATAGCTTGCAACAGTCCGTCCAACTTTTGGTGCTCGATTTTCAATTGCTGACAGTTGGGACATTGCGCTACAAATTCCACTACATCCTTCTTCATCCCATTCCACCAATATATAGATTTAAGATCATGATACATTTTCGTCGCTCCGGGGTAAACATAATAACGGGAGTAATGGGTTTCTCTCAATATTTGGTGGCGTAAACCTGCCACATCAGGAACACATAATCTGCCACGGCATCGGAGAACACCATCTCCAAAAATCTCAAATGATGACTTCTCCTTCTGAGGGAGTGTATCTCTGTAATGAATTAGCATGGGATATTCATATTTTCGCTTCTACACTTCCACCACTAGCGATGAGACTGCTGAATTCTGAATGGTAGCTCCCATGCTACCTGAGTCCACTACTCGAACCCCTAGATAGCTAACTGCTGGAGCTGATAAGCCATTTCTCTTTTCTCTTGCTGAACATCACATAAACTTCCCATCGAACTACGGCTAACAGCATTAGCCACAACATTCGCCTTTTCGGGATGATACAGGATATCAACATCATAGTCTTTTAGCAATTCAAACCATCGTTATTGCTGTAAATTCAACTCTTTCTGCTTGAAGATATACTGAAGTCTCTTATGATCGGTATAAATATCAACGTGGACATTATATAGATAATGTCTCCATATCCTCAATGCATGAATCACCGCAACCAATTCAAGGTCATAGGTTGGATAATTTTTCTCATGTTTCTGCAATTTCCTTGAAGCATACGCAATCACCTTACCATGTTGCATCAACACAAATCCTAGCCCAATGCCTGAAGCATCACAATAAACAACATAACCTTCCAATCCATCTAGAAGTGTCAGGACTGGGGTAGAAGTTAATCTATCCTTTAGCTCTTGGAAACTACATTCACAAGCATCTGTCCATTGAAACTTAGCTGATTTCTGGGTCAGCTTTGTGAGTGGTGCATAAATAGAAGAAAAGCTTTCTACAAATCTCCTGTAATAACTTGCTAAGACCAGAAAACTACGAACCTCCATAGGAGTCGTGGGCCTTGGCCAAGTCTTAACGGCCTCAATCTTTTGGCTATCTACCCGAATACCATCGCCTAAAATAATGTGCCCCAAAAATGTCACTGAGTTCAACCAAAACTCACACTTAGAAAATTTGGCAAACAACTCTTGAGTTTTGAGAACTCTAAGAACAGTGCGCAAATGATCTGCATGCTCTGCCTCAGATCTGGAATACACCAGGATATCATCGATGAATACAATCACGAATAAATCTAGGAATGGCTTGAACACATTGTTCATCAAATCCATAAATACTGCTGGTGCATTATGTCATATCCCGTATTTTGTGCATTGGGACATGTTAAGCCAACCGCGATAAGTTAAGGACAAGGCTATTTGTTTTCGATTTTGTTTTAATGCACAAGTTGCTTATAAATTTTATTGGTGTGGAAATATTAAGGTAAATTAGAAGTTAATTTATTCATGTTAATTATTTCATGAAATGAAAAAGGCCACAAGTGGCCGTGTGGCTTGGGGTGGGCTCCCACCCATGGCTTGGCCAATTGCCTTGAGCCATGAGTGGGGGCATGTGTCCACCTTTTATGGGTTATGTATTTATATATATAGATGAGTGATGACAAAGGAAGACTCATTCTTCATCTTCACAATTCAAGAAACTTCAAGAAAGAAACATAGTAGTATTCGGCCATGGCTAGGAAAATTGATGCCATAGAAATTGATCAAAAAAAATAATTTTCTTCTAGTATTCCAACCAATTGGAAGGCCCTTATTATCGTAGAGTAGTTTTTGGAGCAAGCAAAGCATTCATTGTGCAAGTTGTGAACCCTAGCCAAGTTGAGAAGTTAAAGGGTAAATGTAAGATTTAATCTCCTTTTCTATGTGTTAGGGATGATTTGTGAGTGTTGTAGTATGTAGAAATGGATGAAATTCATGAAATATGTGTGTGTAGGTTATGGCCGAATAAGGGTTGTGTTGGTAAGATGTGATGAATTGATGTTATTTAGTGTGTTGATTGTTGTTGTTGTGGATTCCATGACAAAAATGAAGGTTTGATGGCTTGAAATGAAGTTGTAATCGTTGTGGGATTGTTGAAGAAGTTAATGTGACATTAGCATGGTTTCTTATATTTGTATGAATAATGTTGTTAACGTGTGGTTGTTGGTACAATTCATGAACTTGGAAGCAAGGAATGTGTTGTTGTTGTTCTTATTGAGTTTGAAAGATTGTAGGTTGGGTTGTTGTGGTTAATTGGAATGTAAATGAAATGCCGTTGAATTATGTAGAAAGGGTTGCTAACGTTAGAATGCATTTTGAATTAATTGTTGAAGTTGAAAATATGATTGTTGGTATTGTGTTGGTGATTTGGCCGAGTTGAATTCTCGGGGTTGGTTGAATTTATAGGGGAAATGCTGCCCAAATTTCTGTAGGTAGATTGCTAGCCTAGAATCGGATTCCTAAATATCTATAGCTAATGTTTGATATCTCTTGACGTTGTTGTAGATCTTCCGAAAGCCGAGACTTAAAGTTCGGATTAGCTTAGGAAGCGGGCAAGGTATGTAAGGCTTACCCTTTCTTTCTTTTGGCATGTCCTAGAGCTAAGTAAGGTATGGCACGCATCTTGGGGTAACTCTATTCTTTGATTCCGAGCTTGTTTACGATTCTTATTCACTTCTTGACACGAGCATACTTGGTATAGTCGAGTCTGTTGTATGATTGAATAGCGAGCAAAGCATAAAGAGTCCCAGTTCCTAAAAGGGTTCTATAAGGATTAATGTTCCTAACTTTCATAGGCGGTCTCGGATTGCTTTGAAACGTTCGTAGATGTTTCTGTAATGAATAATGTCCATAACTTTCTTATGGAAACTCGGATTGACTCGAAACGTGTTTATGATCCTTCAAGTGTCGATTAGTGTACTTACCTATTGAGTCCCGAAAATTGATTTATATGCATATGGTTTCTCACTACTCTGCTCTGCTGTTACATCTTTCACCGATTCCCGGGTTGGGTATGTTATCGTGCACAGTGTCACTGCATTATTCACCGAGTCCCTCACTAGAGGGCCGGGTACGGTATATATATATATATATATATATATATATATATATATATATATATATATATATATATATATATATATATGATGACATAATGATATGATGAGATGATGATATGTTATGGTGGCCAGGAGGGCATACAATGACTTTATTCACCGAGTCCCTCACTAGAGGGCCGGGTACGGTATATATATATATACGTGATGATATGATAGTAAGCTGACATGATGACATGATTTTATCCACCGAGTCCCATAATGGCCGGGTACGATATATGATAATGATATGCATGATTTTGTTTCGTAATGCACAGGTACATCGGTTTCTTGATTATCATACTTGTCTCCTGGAATCTCTATTTCAGTTATGATCTACCTAATTGCATTTCATGCCTTACATGCTCAGTACATATTCCGTACTGACCCCCTTTTCTTCGGGGGCTGCGTTTCATGCCCGCAGGTACAGACGCTCGTTGTGGTGACCCGCCAGCCTAGGATATCCATTCTGCTACTTTGGAGTTCTCCCTTGTTCCGGAGCCTACATTTTTGGTACAAATCCTTCTGTTGTATATATATATATATATATATATATATATATGTCTATCTAAGGGTTCGGCGGGGGCCCTGTCCTGCCATATGACACTGTTGTTACTCTTAGATGCCTGTAGACATGTATGTGGGTCATGGGTGGTTATCGTTCAGTTATGTCAGTATGGATTACGTTTTGGCAATTCCCTACATTACGATAGCCTGACCGGCTTGCGTGTGATATCATACGTGACAGTTTTATACAACATTTTGTCTTGCATTTATAAAAGCTCTTAATATGCTAAACGCTAGTATGATAAGTGTCTATCTGGTTGAGTCGTGATAGTACAGGTTGAACGATAGATAGTATGATAAGGGGTGCTCGGTAGCCAATACTGGGTACCTGTCATGGACCTCTGGTTGGGTCGTGACAGAAGTGGTATCAAAGCGGTTCATCCTCGGAATGTCTACAGGCCGTGTCTAGTAGAGTCTTGTTTATCGGTGTGTGGTGCACCACATCTATAAACAGGAAGCTACGGGACATTCAGGATGTTATCTTTCTTTCTTACTCTAGATCGTGCGATAGTGCTATATTATCAGGATGGTTCCTCTCTAATAAATTGCTATGTTTACGGCGATGCCTCCGAAGAAAGTGACCGCCGCCCAGAAGGGAAAATCAGTAGCAGGGGATACTAGCCAGCCTAGGAGAGTTACTAGGGCCCGCGCCCAGATCATGCCCGAGGTTGTGCTCCAGTCTGCGAGTTCTGCGACAACGCCACTTCCAGAGGAATCTAGGGCAGCGACAGCTCTAGGTCAGGGGGCGGCTCCACCGCCGGTCCCTGAGGTTCCAGCACCTGAGCCTCCAGCTCCTCAGTCAGGGGCGGAGGATCGAGCTATGAGAGACGCAGTACAGTTTGCTGACTAGACTAGTAGCTGGGCAGGCTCGCAGGCCTGGGCCAGGAGGTGATTATGCGGATAGATATGACAGTTTAAGGGTTCGTGACTTCTTGACTTGTAATCTTCCGGAGTTCTACGGGTCAAAGCCCGAGGAGGAAACCAGGAGTTTAGTCGACAGATGTAGCGTACGCTGAGGATAATCAGAGCTTCCGAGACTGAGTCTGTCGAGATGGCTTCATATCGGTTGCGTGATGTGGCTGTTAATTGGTATGAGTCGTGGGAGTTTTCTAGGGGCGAGGGTGCTCCTCCAGCGGTGTGGGCTAAGTTTACAGAGGCCTTTCTTGGTCACTTTCTGCCTCCCGAGGTGCGGCGAGCTAGGGTTGACAGATTCCTACAGTTGAGACAGAGGGGCAGAAGCGTTCGGGAGTACAGTCTAGATTTCGACTCTTTGGCTAGATATGCGCCTACTATTGTAGCTGATATGACTGATAGGATGCATCGATATGTGATGGGGTTGGATCGTTATCTGGCTGATAGCTGCATGGCAGTGGCTTCTCAGCCAGGGATGGACATCACTCGACTACAGGCGTATGCGCAGGGGATGGAGGATCGACACAGAGGGCGCCAGCCCGATAGAGATCGTGATAGGGGCCAGCCCAAGAGGGCTAGATCAGCTAGTTATTCCGGGGAATTTCGAGGCGGGCAGCCTCAACAGCATACTAGGCATCCTTCTCAGCCAGCACGGAGTGCACCCCCACAGTTCACTGGTAAGAGACTTGATAGCACAGGATATTCAGGAGCTAGTCAAAGCCCCAGGGCTTCGGGTTCGCAGTCGAGCAGGGGGTTCAGCCAGATGAGGCCACCTATGCCTCAGTGCCCTCGGTGCGGCAGGCACCATCCGGGGGAATGCCGTCTCGCTACCGGTGCTTGTTTTGCTTGTGGCCGTCAAGGCCATATCACGAGGGAATGTCCGTTTAGGGGTAGTCCAGGTGGTCCAACCTAGCCCACTGGGTCAGTTGCTGGTTCATCTTCCTCTTCTGTAGCTATGCGCCCTATGGAGCAGGGTATGCCGACACCAATATGCCGCGGTAGAGGTCATGGCGGAGCTCCCGATTCTAGCGGTCCTTCGAACCGCATATATGCCTTGGCCAGCCGACAGGACCAGGAGGCGTTACCAAATGTGGTTACAGGTTTATTATTGATATTCTCCCGAGATGTATATGCATTGATAGATCCAGGCTCCACTTTATCATATATTTCCCCCCTGGTTGCTAGTAGAATTGGAATAGAACCCTAACTGATAGAACCGTGAGAGGTAGCTACACTGGTGGGAGATTCCATTATAGCAAGGCGAGTATATCGAGATTGTGTTGTAGATATATGTGGCCGTTACACCAAAGCGGATCTGATAGAGCTAGATATGACTGAATTTGATGTTATTATGGGTATGGACTGGTTAGCTTCTTGTTATGCCAACGTCGACTGTCAGAAGAAAGTAGTTCGCTTCCAGTTTCCAGGAGAACCAATTTTAGAGTGGACGGGAAGTACAGCATCGCCGAGGGGTAGGTTTATTTCATACCTCAAGGCCAGGAAGATGATTAAGAAGGGGTATATTTATCATCTGGTTCGTGTGCATGATATCAAAGAAGAGGCACCCATTCTTCAGTCGGTCCGGTAGTCAATGAATTTCCGGATGTATTTCCAGACGAGCTTCCAGGTCTTCCACCTGAGCGGGAGATAGAGTTCACGATAGATGTGCTGCCAGATCCTCAGCCTATATCTATTCCTCCCTACAGAATGGCACCTGCAGAACTGAAAGAATTAAAGGAGCAGCTGAGGGATTTGTTAGAGAAGGGCTTCATCAGGCCCAATACATCACCTTGGGGAGCGCCGGTACTGTTCGTGAGGAAGAAAGATGGGTCGCTACGGATGCGTATTGATTATAGGCAGCTGAACAAGGTCACTATAAAGAATAAATATCCCCTCCCCAGGATCGACGATTTATTTGACCAATTGCAGGGCGCTAAGTGTTTCTCGAAGATAGACCTGCGGTCAGGCTACCATCAGGTACGGATAAGAGAGGCAGATATTCCAAAGACCGCATTCAGGACCCGATACGGGCACTATGAGTTTAGGGTGATGTCTTTTGCGTTGACCAATGCCCCAGCAGTATTTATGGACCCGATGAACCGAGTATTCAAGTCGTTCCTAGATATGTTCGTAATTGTATTTATTGATGATATCCTAGTCTATTCACGATCAGAAGAGGAGCATGCAGATCATCTGAGGGCGGTACTTGGGGTACTCCGGCACCAGAAATTGTATGCTAAATTTTCTAAATGTGAATTCTGGTTGACTTTAGTGGCATTTTTGGGGCATATCATTGAAGCTGATGGCCTTCGGGTGGATACCCAGAAAATTGAGGCCGTAAAGGCTTGGCCGAGACTGACGACACCTACTGAGGTACGTAGTTTTCTGGGATTGGCAGGATATTGTAGAAGATTTGTGGAGAAGTTTGCTTCGATTGCAGCGCCATTAATGAAGCTGACTCAGAAGGCAGCTAAGTTTTAGTGGACTGATGCTTGTTAACGAAGCTTCCAGATGCTGAAAGAAAAGTTGACTACAGCCCCAGTTCTGACTCTCCCCGAGGGACCAGACGGTTATGCCATTTATTGCGATGCTTCCGGTGTGGGGATAGGTTGTGTATTAATGCAGCATGACAGGGTTATAGCCTACGCCTCCCGGCAGCTCAAAAAGCACGAAAGAAATTATCCTACTCATGATCTGGAGCTAGCAGTAGTAATTCATTCTTTAAAAATATGGAGACATTATCTATATGGCGTTCATGTCGATATTTATACGGACCACAAAAGCCTTCAGTATATCTTTAACCAGAAGGAGCTAAATTTGCGGCAAAGGAGGTGGCTAGAGTTGCTGAAAGACTACGATGTTGATATTCTATATCACCGTGGAAAAGCCAACGTAGTAGCAGATGCACTCAGCCGTAAGTCTATGGGCTGCTTGACGGACGTGCAGCCCGGAAAGAATGAAATGGTTCGTGAAATTTACCAGCTAGCTAGTCTTGGAGTCCGTTTAGCTGATTCTGGAGACACTGGGGTTTCTGTCCGAGAAGTTGTTGAATCCTCTATTATGGAAGAAATAAAGCGACACCAATATGAGGATCTTGTTCTGGCACAGTATAGAGACACAACCCTTGAAAAGGAGAAGACTCCATTCGAGATTACACCTGATGGAGTGCTACTACATAAAGGCAGAATATGTGTACCTGAGGTTGCGGGGCTGCGGCGACAAGTTATGGTAGAAGCACATTATGCCCGTTATTCCGTCCATCCGGGATCAACAAAGATGTATCATGACCTCAGATGCTTATATTGGTGGGATGGTATGAAAAGGGACATAGCAGAGTTTGTTGCTCAGTGCCCAAATTGCCAACAGGTTAAGATCGAGCATCAGAAGCCTGGTGGGTTATTACAGGAGATGGAGATTAAGACTTGGAAGTGGGAAGCAATTAACATGGATTTCATCACAGGTTTACCATGCACTCCACGGAAGTATGACTCCATATGGGTTATTGTTGATAGGATGACAAAATCAGCCCATTTTTTTCCAGTCAAGACTACCTACTAATATGAAGACTATGCAAGGTTATATATTAAGGAGATAGTAAGACTTCATGGAGTTCCCACAGCTATTATATCCGACAGAGGTGCTCAGTTTACAGCTAACTTCTGGAGATCATTTCAAGAAGGATTGGGGACCCAGGTAAGTCTTAGTACCGCATTCCACCCGCAGTTTGATGGACAGGCCGAGCGTACTATTCAGACGCTAGAGGATATGCTGCGGGCCTGTGTTATAGACTTCAAGGGTAGCTGGGATGATCATTTACCACTTATTTAGCTTGCTTACAATAATAGTTACCATTCTAGCATCCAGATGGCGCCGTATGAGGCCCTGTATGGCAGGAAGTGCAGGTCACCAATCGGTTGGTTCGATGTTGGTGAAACTAAGCTAATCGACCCAGATATAATTCAGCAGACAGTTAAAAAAGTGAAGCTTATTCAGGAGCGGTTACTGGTAGCCCAGAGTCGACAGAAATCATATGCCGATAATCAACGTCGACACTTAGAGTTCTAGGTTGGCGATTGGGTATTTCTGAAAGTGTTACGCATGAAAGGTACAATGAGATTCGGCAGGAAGGGAAAGCTCAGTCCAAGGTATATTGGACCTTATCAGATCATCCGTAAGGTAGGAAAGGTTGCCTATGAATTGGACCTACCATCTGATTTGGGAGCAGTGCATCCAGTCTTCCGCGTGTCAATGCTTCGCAAATGTATTGGCGATCCTTCCAGAATATTTCCCCTAGAGGATATCCAATTGACAGAGGAGTTATCCTATGAAGAGCAGCCTATAGCCATACTGGATCGTCAGGTGAGAAGATTACGTACGAAAGGCGTAGCTTCCGTCAAGGTACTGTGGCGAAACAATAACCGGGAGGAGATGACCTGGGAAGCCGAAGAAGAAGTATCCTCACTTGTTTCCTATACCTACATGTAATCTAAACTCCTAAATTGGTTACGTTGATGGATGAATGAACTGTATGTGGTAGCTATAAAAGAGATTCCCCCGAAGTGTTTATAAGACCCTATAAGAGTAGTCCAACATTCGAGGTTGAATGTTCTAAAGGGGGGAGGATGGTATATCCCGTATTTTGTGCATTGGGACATTTTAAGCCAACCGCGATAAGTTAAGGACAAGGCTATTTTTTTCGATTTTGTTTTAATGCACAAGTTGCTTATAAATTTTATTGGTGTGGAAATATTAAGGTAAATTAGAAGTTAATTTATTCATGTTAATTATTTCATGAAATGAAAAAGGCCACAAGTGGCCGTGTGGCTTGGGGTGGGCTCCCACCCATGGCTTGGCCAATTGCCTTGAGCCATGAGTGGGGGCATGTGTCCACCTTTTATGGGCTATGTATTTATATATATAGATGAGTGATGACAAAGGAAGACTCATTCTTCATCTTCACAATTCAAGAAACTTCAAGAAAGAAACATAGTAGTATTCGGCAATGGCTAGGAAAATTGATGCCATAGAAATTGATCAAAAAAAAATAATTTTCTTCTAGTATTCCAACCAATTGGAAGGCCCTTATTATCGTGGAGTAGTTGTTGGAGCAAGCAAAGCATTCATTGTGCAAGTTGTGAACCCTAGCCAAGTTGAGAAGTTAAAGGGTAAAGGTAAGATTTAATCTCCTTTTCTATGTGTTAGGGATGATTTGTGAGTGTTGTAGTATGTAGAAATGGATGAAATTCATGAAATATGTGTGTGTAGGTTATGGCCGAATAAGGGTTGTGTTGGTAAGATGTGATGAATTGATGTTATTTAGTATGTTGATTGTTGTTGTTATGGATTCCATGACAAAAATGAAGGTTTGATGGCTTGAAATGAAGTTGTAATCGTTGTGGGATTGTTGAAGAAGTTAATGTGACATTAGCATGGTTTCTTATATTTGTATGAATAAAGTTATTAACGTGTGGTTGTTGGTACAATTCATGAACTTGGAAGCAAGGAATGTGTTGTTGTTCTTATTGAGTTTGGAAGATTGTAAGTTGGGTTGTTGTGGTTAATTGGAATGTAAATGAAATGCCGTCGAATTATGTAGAAAGGGTTGCTAACGTTAGAATGCATTTTGAATTAATTGTTGAAGTTGAAAATATGATTGTTGGTATTGTGTTGGTGATTTGGCCGAGTTGAATTCTCGGGGTTGGTTGAATTTATAGGGAAAATGCTGCCCAAATTTCTGTAGGTGGATTGCTAGCCTAGAATCGGATTCCTAAATATCTATAGCTAGTTTTTGATATCTCTTGACGTTGTTGTAGATCTTGCGAAAGCCGAGACTTAAAGTTCGGATTAGCTTAGGAAGCGGGCAAGATATGCAAGGCTTACCCTTTCTTTCTTTTGGCATGTCCTAGAGCTAAGTAAGGTATGACAAGCATCTTGGGATAACTCTATTCTTTGATTCCGAGCTTGTTTACGATTCTTATTTACTTCTTGACACGAGCATACTTGTATAGTCGAGTCTGTTGTATGATTGAATAGCGAGCAAATCATAAAGAGTCCCTGTTCCTAAAAGGGTTCTATAAGGATTAATGTCCCTAGCTTTCATAGGCGGTCTCGGATTGCTTTGAAACGTTCGTAGAGGTTTCTATAATGAATAATGTCCATAACTTTCTTATGCAAACTCGGACTGACTCGAAAAGTGTTTATGATCCTTCAAGTGTCAATTAGTGTACTTACCTATTGACTCCCAAAAATTGATTTATATGCATATGGTTTCTCACTACTCTACTCGTGCATACAGTTGTTACATCTTTCACCGAGTCCCGGGCCGGGTATGTTATCGTGCACATTGTCACTGCATTATTCACCGAGTCCCTCACTAGAGGGCCGGGTACGGTATATATATATATATATACGTGATGATATGATAGTATGCTGACATGATGACATGATATTATCCACCGAGTCCCATAATGGGCCGGGTACGACATATGATAATGATATGCATGATTTTGTTTCATAATGCACTGGTACAGCGGTTTCTTGATTATCATACTTGTCTCCTGGAATCTCTATTTCAGCTATGATCTACCTAATTGCATTTCATGCCTTACATGCTCAGTACATATTTCGTACTGACCCCCTTTTCTTCGGGGGCTGCGTTTCATGCCCGCAGGTATAGACGCTCGTTGTGGTGACCCGCCAGCCTAGGATATCCATTCTGCTACTTTGGAGTGCTCCCTTGTTCCGGAGCCTACACTTTTGGTACAGATCCTTCTGTTGTATATATATATATATATATATATATATATATATATGTCGATCTAAGGGTACGGCGGGGGCCCTGTCCCACCATATGACACTGTTGTTACTCTTAGAGGCCTGTAGACATGTATGTGGATCATGGGTGGTTATCTTTCAGTTATTTCAGTATGGATTACGTTTTGGCAATTCCCTACATTACGATAGCCTGACCGGCTTGTGTGTGATATCATACGTGACAGTTTTATACAACATTTTGTCTTGCATTTATAAAAGCTCTTAATATGCTAAACGCTAGTATGATAAGTGTCCATCTGGTTGAGTCGTGACAGTACAGGTTGAACGATAGATAGTATGATAAGGGGTGTTCGGTAGCCAATATTAGGTACCTGTCATGGCCCTCTGGTTGGGTCGTGACACATTAGTTAGCCCAAATGACATTACCTTAAACTCAAAATGGCCATATCTTATTCTAAAGGTTGTCTTAGGGATATCCTTCTCCCTAACTCTCACTTGATGATACCCGGATCTCAAATCTATCTTTGAAAACCATTTGGCGCCTTATAACTGATCAAATAAGTCATCTATCCTCGTAAGGGGGTATTTATTCTTGATTGTCACTTTATTTAGCTGTCGGTAATAAAAACACATTCGCAAGGAGCCATCTTTCTTTCAGACAAACAACACGGGTGCCCCCCACGGGGATGAACTAGGCCTAATAAAACCTTTCTCAAGAAAGTCCTTCAATTGCTCCTTCAATTCTTTCAACTCTGCGGGAGCCATTCTGTAAGGAGGGATAGATATAGGTTTTGTATCCGGTAGCACATCTATAGCAAAATCAATCTCCCGCTCTGGAGGGAGGCCTGGAAGCTCTTTCGGAAACACATACGGGAATTCATTCGCCACGGGAACAGATTGAAGAATTGGAGGTTTAGCTTCCACATCTTGAACCCGAACTAGATGATAAATGCAACATTTTGTGATCATATTTCTTGCCTTCAGATAGGAAATAAACCTGCCTTTTGGTGACGCAGTATTTCCCTTCCATTCTAAAACTGGTTCTCCCGGAAACGTCAAAATCTACCAATCCATACCCATGATAACGTCAAAATCTACCATTTTTAACTCATGCAAGTCAACCATAGTATGATGGTCACAAATCACAACTATGCAATTCTATATACTCGACTAGCTATTACCGGTTCACCAACGGGTGTAGACACCTCAAAAGGTTTGATCGACTGCGGTTTGACTCCAAACCGACCCGCAATATATGGAGTAACATATGACAATGTGGAGCCCGGATCTATCAAAGCATATACATCATAAGAGAGTACCGATAATATACCCGTGACGATATCAGGAGAAGACTCAATATGTTGGCGTCCGGCCAAACCATAAATACGGTCCTAAGGACCGCTAGAACTGGAGAATCTCCCTCTGCCTCTACTGTCACACCCTAATCTCGCTAGGGTGTGATGGGCACCCGACCCCATACTCGGAGCCGAGAGAACCCGCTGACTCTTATTACACACAGTCTCTTTGAACTCTTAAATCAAATAAAATAGAATACATAGTAAAGCTTTCAGAAATATTCTTTTCGCTGTTCTCAAATAAAACAAAATCTGTAATTATATGGAATCTGTTCAGACTTCAACTTGTTCCAGATTATGCGGTGAGGTGGATGTGATTATATCAACATCAATGCACCGGATTTCATCGGAGTTTCAAGGTTAAGCGTGCTAAGGTGAGAGAAATCTTAGGATGGGTGACCCCCTGGGAAGTGTGCAAGAAATGAGAAGCTAGAATAGCCTAAGGGAAACTAGAGTATACGGAGTGGTTAGAGACCATAAGAGGTCGCGTAGGACGAGGCAGACTAGACTGGTGAAGAGACAGGGAGTGCATTACAGCTCTGGAATTAGGATGAGCTTGAATAGCATTTGGAAATATTTTGTAGGCAGGATGGTAGTAAATATATATATGTATATATGTATGCATATGGTATCCTATTTATGACTGTACCGATGGGCATGCGTATCCCAGCAACCGGTCTTACGGTATGGAAGGCATCAATTGAGTAAGGGTACCGAAATTCAAGTGACAACAAAAATAAACGGTACAAGTGTTACAAGGTAAGTTGATGTTATATCCACTACTGGTTAAGACTGGAAAGTCCTAATACAATGACATTTTGAAAAGAAAGAAAGTGAGTAGATGGAAGGTAAGGAGATCAAAATGTCAGAAAAAGGTGAAAGGTAAGAAACCTCTGTGAGTGAAGCCCCCGAGAGAAACTACAGGAAAGGCACGAGACTAGTTGAGTAAAAATTTGAAAGTAGGCATGTGAAAGGGGTAGAGTGTGGTAAAATGAAATAAGAGAGGAACGTGTGGGATTCGAGAACCGATTTAAATAAGTGGGGCTAAAAGAATAGTGACCACGACAAGGAACGTGAAGTAAGAGAAAGAACGCTTAGGCCTTGCGACGATGTTAAGAGATTTCCAGTCTGTGAGGGGTATATAAAGGGATAAGTGTATGGTAAAATTAACATGGTTGCCTCGGACATGAAGGAGTTTTCCAAAAGGATGACTTAAGAATAGAACCGATTCGTGCGTATAAAGGAATACCTTATGAACTTCAGAGCCAATGCTACAAACAAAAAGAGAAGAAAGCTATTCCCTAAGGGAGATTAAGGGTATTGACGACAAGGTCGCAGGAAAAGGATTCAAGGATTTAACTAAAAGGGATGGACATTTAAGGAATTAAAAGATCCGCTTGATGGATAAACCAAAATGACAGATAAGTACGTCAGACTATGGGAAGACTTATTAACTGAAAATCAGGCAAAGGTTAAAAGTAGAAGGAAAAACCCAAAGAAAAGTATTGAAGGGTATCATGTTTGATTGGAGCAAGCGGGTGCTAATTAGACGGCGTGGAACTGGCAACATGAAGGCTCTTATTGGAAACAGAGACGAATGAGGGTTACAGACAAAGGAAAGAATGAAAGGATTCGAATTCACTGCACGACTGGAGATCTGGTTATTTCCGACAGACTTCTGAATTCACTCCTAATTTGTTAGCCGAACTAAGGATCAGAAACTATAAGAGTAAACTGAAAGAAATGAAGCATTAAAGGAAAGGTTTGAGATATTTTTGAATACATGTACAAGAATTTACGTTAGATAGCCAAGGCCCAGAAATCCAATTGGAGGAAAGAGAAATCAAACGAGATGTTTCGGTGTTAAACTAGTCGAAAGACAAAGTACCGCAAAGATTGATTCGACTGCTACAGAAAGCAAATGAGGCTAAATTTGATTAGCCTTGAGGTTATCCTTAAGGAAGTAAGAATAAGAATAATTCAACTTTAAGAAAACAAAGGCTTGGGTCATCTAGGAAACGTAAGGAAGACACGTGGAGATTAAAGGGAACAAAAAGAAGATGAAACAAAAGGATTGGATAAAAGTATGTGGTAAATACGGCATGAAAGGGCCTGCAAGAATGTAAACAACGAAATCTGAAGAGGCAATGAGAACGATAAAGTATAAACAGTTAGTAGACAGACATATAATGCGAAAAGGGATGATTTTGAGTACAGGCATAAATTTTTGCCAAAAAAGAAGAAAAATAGACTGCATAATTTGGATAAATTCGGTTTCAATGAGAAAGTAAGTAAAGTAATTACTAACAAGTATAAGTAAGAACATTGACGTCTACCTTAACATTCAAGGACGAATGTTTTTAAAGGGGGGGAGGATGTTATACCCCGAATTTTCAGAGCATGAGCATGACACGTGCTTCCTAAAAAAAAATTGATTGACAATTATGTTGTTGCTACATAATTTAAACTCATGTTGATAGTGTTGTATCCCGTATTTTAGTACGTCGGATTATTTGTAAGCTGAGGTGGGGACCACACGTCGAGATTTTTTTTGGACATGTGACAAATTATATGAAGCACATATGCGAAGTTAAACACAACTCAAGAAGGACCCTTGAGCCAAATCGAAGTGGAAGTCCCCCAAACAAATATTTTTAAGTAACGTTTTCGGGTGATCTGACTTCGAGGGGCAAAAACGGTATTATAAGTTTGGAATTCGGAAACATACCAAGAAATATAAGTTGTAGATAATTGAATTAGCTTTCCAACCATTGGTCGGGCGTACACAGGTGACGTCAGGACAAGGAGATATGGACGTTTTAAGGCAGAAAGGTCAGTGGGCTAGGCCCAATGCGAGCCCAACCGGGTTAGGCCCATGACCCATGTTTATTTAAGTGAAACTTCAGCCTTTTTCTCCTCAATTTTCATACCAAAACACCAGAAAATTCTGGAAAAAGAGAAAGAGGAGCCTTGGAGAGAAGAAAAACCAATTTTGACCAAAATCTGAGCCCCGAATCCCGAAGCCCATGAAGGGAAAAGTGTTGTACGCTGCGTTGTTTTCAATATGAGCTAAAAATCAATAAATAAAAAGAGGATGGACGTGATGGCTGCACACTTGGGGTAAGATTACGATCCCTTTTCATTGTTAACAAGTTTATTTAAAGTTTTAACGGATTAGAACGGAGAAAATAACGATATAAATTCGTTTGTTGATGTTGTTGAATTATGGTTTGAGTTTGAGGAGAACTTTGGATAAAATATATATATATTTATTGTAGGATGTTGTTATTAATGTTATTGGTATTGATTTCAGCTTCTCTACGGAAATAAAATTACTAAATAGTTATACCGCAAATTAGTTGGTTGAGAAATTTAGAAAACAGTGTGTGGGCTGTTCTATGGCATACGTTGGTATTGGAAATGATATTAATACTATTGGTATTGTTGATGATAATTTGGCCGAGTTGAATTCTCGGATTGTTGTTGACAATTTGGGCGAGTTGGATACAGGGGAAATGCTGCCGAAATGTTTGTAGAGAAAGTGTTAGTTTAGAATTGGATTCTTAAGTAGCGGTAGCTAATGTTTAGTATTCACTAATATTGTTGTAGATTTTGGAAAAGCCGAGTGTTAAGTTTGGATTAGCTTAGGAAGCGGACAAGGTATGTAAGGCTTACCCTTTCTTTCTTTTGGCATGTCCTAGAGCTCAGTAAGGTATGACATGACACGCACCTTGGGGTAACTCTGCTCTTTGATTCCGAGCTTGGTTATGATGCTTATTCTCTTTTGTCATGAGCATGTTTCATATGGTTGAGTCTATTGTATGATTAATAAATGAATAAGCTACTTCATATGGTTTTGATATGTATCCATGATTCCGAAGCTCCGTTTGATATGTTTCCGAGTTTGTCTATGATTCTTATTCACTTTTGATATGAGTACGCTCGATATAGTTGAGCTTATTATACGATTGAATAACGAGATGAGCATAAAGAATTCTGTTTCTAAAAGATTTCTGTAAGTTTTAATGTCCCTAACTTTCGTAAAAGATCTTGGATTTGCTTTGAAACGTTCGTAAAAGTTCTGTAGTAAAAATGTCCGTAACTTTCCCATACTAAACCGGATTGACATGAAACGTGTTTATGATCCTTCAAATGTCGGTAAGAGTACGTCTCTATCGTGTCTTGATTTATGTGCATATGGTTTCGCACTACTCTGTTCGTGCAAGTCTCAGTATGTCCTTCACTGCGTCCCGGGCCAGGGTATGTTCTCGTGCGTACTTCTCTGCATTGTTCACCGCGTCCCCCTCACTTGCGGGCCAGGGCATGTTACATATGATATGATGACATGATGATATGATGACGGGGTGGTGGCCAGGATGGCATATGATGACTTTATTCATCGCGTCCCGCAATAGAGGGCCGGGGCACGTTACACGCATACATGATACATGATATGGACATATATGATTCTACTTACCGCGTCCCTCAATAGAGGGCCGGGGCATGTCACATATATATATGATACATGACATTGCATACATGATTTCATTCACCGCGTCCCTCAATGGAGGGCCGGGGCACGTTATAGGCATATATGATATATGGTAATGACATATATGAATTTACTCACCGTGTCCCTCACTAGAGTGCCGGGGCACGTTATATGATATATGATATACGATGATGGTATACATGATTTTCATTTGAAAAGACAAGTGCTTTGATGTTTAAAAGTTCATACTTGATTCTGGTAAACCTTTGTTTCAGCTATGATTCTCTTTTACGGTGATTCTTACCTTACATGCTCAGTACATTTTCCGTATTGACCCCCTTTCTTCGGGGGATACGTTTCATGCCATGTAGGTACACCCAGATGAGTGGAAGATATTACTAGAAGATGTTCCAGCGGGATTGGCGAGCTCCACTTCCTCCTGGAGTGTTGCCAAGTCAGAGTATATGTGCTATGATTCTGATTGATGTTAGAGACTTTACAAACAGAGTCGTGGGTATAGAATGTCAGTTCTGTAAGCGGCTCCATCAGCCGATGGGTTATCTTGTGTTATGATATAAATTCCATATAATTACAGATTTTGTTTGATTTGAGAACAGCGAAAAATAATATTTCTGAAAGCTTTACTATGTATTCTATTTTGTTTGATTTAAGAGTTCAAAGAGACTATGTGTGTAATAAGAGTCACGGGGTTCACTCGGCTCCGAGTATGGGGTCGGGTGCCCATCACACCCTAACGAGATTAGGGTGTGACATCTACCATGGCCGACTGGCGCATGTGAACCTGGCCCCATAGGGCGTATAAATGATGAAGATCCGGCTACCGATCCTGAAGGCTGGGTCCTACCTCTACCACCAACCGAGGGGCAATCATGCATAATGTGGCCTGGCCAACCACATGCATAGCAAACCTCTGAACGTAATCGGCACTAGCCCTAATGTAACTTCCCACACTGGGAACATCGTGGCACAGGTGGCCTCGCCTGACCCAAATCACCCCTGAACTGAGAACCGGAAGCCCCGAAACTCTAACTTGGCCCGGAATGAGTAGATCTATCAAATCTCTGGCCTGTAAACCATGGAGGCGCACTAGTCATAGAATGGCCTGAATTCCTAGAAAACTGTTGTCTGTGCCTGCCTCTAAACTCACTCATCGGACTCGAAGATCTAGCCCTCTTGTTATACCCTCTATCATGCTCATGCTCACTTCTTTGTTGTTGTTGGCTTTCTTCCAAATTCTAGGTGTGGGCTTAAATGAGTGAGATATCCATATTGTCCTGAAGGGATGCAGTCAAGCACCTACCCATTAAATAGGGTCTAGGCCTGTCACAAATCAGTGCACTCGGTCACCCGTAGTCGCTACCATGGCCGAAACATACCTAGCCAAGGAATTGAAGCGGAGACTATACTCTAAAGTTCTCATACTCCTTTGCCTAAGATTCAGGAATTTATAGGCTCTAGCCCGCCGAACCTCTGGAGGTAAGTAATGTCGGAGGAAGGCATCTACGAATTCCTGCCATATCGGGGGAGGTGCATTGGCTCCCCGTGAAGCCATCCAATCTGTGTACCAATGAACCGCAACATCCCTCAATCTATAGGAGGCTAACTCCACCTATTCGATATCCGAAGCATGTATCAATCGAAGTGTCCTCAACATCCCATCAATGAAATTCTGAGGGTCTTCATCCGGCTTTGATCGGAAAAATTTCGGAGGGTTCAAGCTAATAAAATCACGGGCCCTTGCACTAACAGTTCTATAACCTTGCCCTGTACCTTGCCGCTGAGTCTGGGCGGCAACCAACTGAGTATGTAAATGAATGGCCTCTTTTACATCTTTGCCTGAAGCATCCGGTGGAGGAGCTGGAGGTGCTGGAGCTAGGGCTGAGTGTTACACCTCGGAAATTTCCCTGTGAACGTGCAGTGAAAAGTTGTAGAATTTTCACTTCGACCCAGTGGTCGTAAAGTGGAAGACGGCCCGTAAAGTGCTGTCGTCCTCCAACCTTCCAAGATTTCAACTTTCTGTCAAATGTTCAAATGGTAAAATACGACTCAGTTTACGGACCGTAAATTGAAATACAGCCCGTAAACTGTGACCGTAAACCACCATGATCCCAGCAGACCATTCTGTTTCTAATATGCTTAAATACGGCCATGAAGAACGGACCGTAAACCACTATACGGACCGTAAACTGGGTTTACGACCACTGTACACCCCGAATACTGTTCACAAAAATTAGATTTTTAAGTTAAGTATAAGGGACCCCAAGCTCGTTTTATTTCATTTATCATCTTTCCAATTCAAGAGCTCTCTAGAACACTTCAAAGCACTTCATCCACAATAATTCAAGAGAATCAAAGGAAAACCATGATCAACGACACATAATCCATGAATCAAAGTGTGTGAAACTCAAGAAAAGTTCATCTTCCTCAAGAAAACCAAATGAGGTGAGCTAGGGCTTTGGTGCTAAGAAGAGAAACTCCACTCAAGACTTGTTCAACTATCATCCAAGGTAAGTTTCATGGCCATTTTATGTTGTTTAAGGTATTGGAAGGTTAAGATACTCGAATTGTAGAAGAACATAGCAAATGGGTCTTTCAAGAGTAAATAGTGTCATGAGTGAGTGGTAGTTGAATTGAATCATGAATGTTAGTGTGTTGTGAGTATGAATATGTTATAAATGATATGTAGACCATGAGATAAGTGTGATACATGCTAAAATACGATAGCGAACCCAAAACCATAAATGTGGGGAAAAATGAAGAGAAATGGTGGATCATGGCCATTGTATATGAATGATAATTGTGATTTGCTATATTATGATTGTTATTGTGGGTGATTGGGAGTTGATATGGAATACGGGAAAAGTAGTATAAACAAAGGAAGTGCTGCCCAATTTTCTCTAGAAATAGTAGTGCGTTCTTATAGTTGGTTAACTAATGATCGTACGAATCCTCCTTTTGAAGGTGGAGGCGTGACATTGAAGGAGAATAAGAAAACGCTAAATTTCTTAAACGACAAAGGTATGTGAGGCTTAACTCTTATTTCAAAAGGCATGAATCCTTCAAGCTTTCCACAAATCCGTCTGTAAGATGAAGCTTAAGAGTCCTTTTATATGTTAAATCCCCTATGAGCATGATAGTGATGACAATGAGCTAGAGTCTAGAGACTCAAGATATTGTGGCATGATGTTCCTACAATTTTAATGATGTTGTTATTGTTAACACTCGCCTTACTTTTTATTCCCTTCAAGGCGAGACATGATACTCATAAATGTCCATAATACAATCGGGGGTTCACGACCTTACGTCACCCCGACATAGTATGGTTGTCTTAAAGCCTAATGAATGCTCTTAATGTTAATGTATGTTATGACAATAAGATGTTGAATATTGCTAACTTGTAATATAAATATGGGGTACATGGAACACTAAGAAATGATAACATGATGCTATGGCTTGAGATGTATAATAATGACGTGTTATGATTGATGTTGCGATGATAAAATTCCACCGCGCCTGTATGCCGGGCATGTCACTGCTAATGCGGGCTGCGTATGATTCCACTGCGCCTATATGGCCGGGCATGTCACCGCTAATGCGGGCTGCGATGTTTACACCGAACTGAGAGGGCCGGGCATGATCACCACTAGTGGGCGGCATATGAGGGTTACCCCGACGCGAGTAACGATACAGATTATGATGTGATGAGGCATATGATGACGTACGTGATGATGTATGGAATGTGATAACATGGGTACTATGATTGTGTAAAATGTGAAATATGATAATAATACGATTGCCTATGACATGTGTGCAGGTTATTTCTTTGTCCCATGACTCATGATCTTTCTATTCTGTTTGTTTATTTCATTCTTGCCTTACATACTCAGTACAATATTCGTACTGACGTCCTTTTTCTTTGGACGTTGTGTTCATGCTCACAGGTAGATAGGGAGGAGATCTTGCTCCGGATTCTTAGAGGCTGCTAGCTGACTAAAAGCCCTCCATTGTCCCGGAGGTGCCTATGACAATTCTTTTGTGTACAGTTGTGGATGTCATCTCTTAGAGGCTCGTAGATACTCGACGTAGGTCGTGTGGTTTTATGGCATGGTCATTATGTATATATATATATATATGTGTGTATAGTATTTTGCTAGCCTAAAGGCTCGTATGTATAAAAGCATTTTGTTTCTAAATGAAAATGGATTTTATTATAAATTGAGCATGAAGCGGATAAATGATTGCTAAATAAGCTTAAGAAGTGATGGCACGAGCGGTGCTCGGTGGTTAGCCCCAGGTACCCGTCACGGCCCCTAACCGGGTCATGACAAAAGTGGTATCAGAGCAGTTCGGTCCTAGGAAGTGTCTACGAGCCGTGTCTAGTAGAGTCTTGTTTATGGTGTGTTGCACGCCACATCAATAAACAGGGGGATACAGGGCATTTAGGAAGAATGACTATCCTTCTTCTTAGGGAATCGTGCGATAGAGTTATGTGTAAGATTTTATCCTCCCTAATAATGTGTTGTGGTTTTAGAATGCCGCCAAAGGGAAAAGCTACCGCCGCCCAGAAAGGCAAGATTACAACAAAGAGGCGGGTAGAAAGAGAGCCTCCGATGAATGTAGAGGAAGGCGAATCACACAACGAGGCCTTGTCAGATACTTCTTCTACCCCGCCTAATGTGGGAGAGCAAGGAGGAGCCCCAGCTCTAATTCTTCCGCCGGTTGCTTCGGGTCAACAAATGATCGAGGCTATTCAGTTATTGACCCGATTGGTTGCCGCACAAGAACAACGACATAATGTGGGTTCAAGTGACCGGGCAACAAGTACAAAGGCCCGTGATTTTATGAGTCTAAATCCCCCGGAATTCTTTGAGTCAAAGCCGGAGGAAGACCCACAAGGTTTTATTGATGAAATATTGAGGACGTTGAAGATTGTCCATGCCTTCGAAACCGAATCCATGGAGTTGGCATCCTATAGACTCCGGGATGTGGCGGTGTTATGGTACAACAATTGGGTGTTATCAAGAGGGGAGAATGCGCCTCCTCCGGTTTGGCAAGAGTTCGTAGATGCTTTCATTCACCACTATTTGCCACCTGAGATCCGCCGAGCTAGAGCGGATAGATTTCTGAATTTGAGACAGGGAAGCATGAGTGCCCGGGAATATAGCATGCAATTCAACTCTTTGGCTAGATATGCTTCGACTATGGTGGCCGACATGGGAGATCGGGTACATAGATTTGTGAGTGGTTTGGGACCGCATTTATTTAGAGATTGTCTGACGGATTCCTTGCAAGACGGGATGGACATTTCCCGGATACAGGCCCATGCTCAGAATTTAGAGGGGCGACAACGTCAACAAAGGGGCGATCACGACAGTGATAGGAGGCAAAACAAAAAGGCTAGATCTGATGGCACAGGTGGTGATTATAGAGGGGGACCGAGGCAGGCTTATTCCCGACATTCAGGCCAGTTAGCGACTAGCGCACTTCCCCGGTTCGCAGACAGGGGATTTGATAGCTCTTTTCTGTCGGGACAGGGTCAGAGCTCGAGAGCTCCGGGTTCTTAGTTTGGGGGTGATTACAGTCAGAGACGACCGCTAGTTCCACGATGTAGTCAGTGCCACAAATTACATTCAGGGCCGTGTCGTCAGGACACTGATGGTTGCTATGTTTGTGGGCAGACTGGACATCTGATGCGAGATTGTCCCTCGCGATATGGTAGAGGTGGGGTTCAGCCCACAGGCTCAGTAGCGGGTTCCTCGTCCGCACGGCCCGCAGGGCAGACTTCTCAGATGATAGCAGGCCGAGGCAGAGGCCGAGGGGCAGCATCTACTTCGGGTGCCACTCAGCCCCGTGTATATGCTTTAGCGGGACGACAGGATCTCGAGTCCTCTCCGGATGTAGTCACGGGTATATTGTCTATATTCTCCCATGATGTGTATGCGTTGATAGATCCGGGTTCTACATTTTCTTATATTACTCCATATGTTGCTGGTTATATTGGGGTGAAACCCGAGTCGATTAAACCCTTTGAGGTACTCACTCTAGTTGGTAAACCTGTGATAGCAAGACAAGTGTACAAAAATTGTGTTATTGTGATATGCGATCGTCAGACCCAAGCTGACTTGATTGAGTTAGAAATGGTAGATTTCGATGTAATCATGGGTATGGATTGGTTGGCCTCGTGTTATGCAAATGTTGATTGTCGCACAAAAATGGTTCGATTCCAATTTCCAGGAGAGCCCGTGCTTGAATGGCAGGGTAATACAGCATCTCCGAAAGGTAAGTTTATTTCCTACCTCAAGGCAAGGAAGATGATAGCCAAGGGCTATATTTATCACATAGTTCGGGTTCGTGATACCGAGGCAAAGCCACCAATTTTCCAGTCAGTTCCGGTGGTGAATGAGTTTCCAGACGTATTTCCAGATGAACTTCTAGGTCTTCCACCAGAAAGGGAAATTGATTTCGCTATTGATGTATTGCCGGACACAAAGCCTATTTCTATTCCTCCTTATCGAATGGCTCCGACAGAATTAAAAGAGCTAAAGCCGCAGCTGAAAGACCTACTCGAGAAGGGATTCATTAGACCCAGTTCATCGCCATGGGGAGCACCGGTCTTGTTTGTGAGAAAGAAAGACGGATCTCTACGAATGTGTATCGACTACAGGCAATTGAACAAAGTGACGATAAAGAACAAATACCCTCTTCCAAGGATTGATGATTTATTCGATCAATTGCAAGGTGCCAAGTGGTTTTCAAAAATAGATTTAAGGTTGGGCTACCATCAAGTGAGAGTTATGGAAGCGGATATTCCAAAAACAGCCTTCAGAACGAGATATGGCCATTATGAATTCCGAGTGATGTCATTCGGGTTGACTAATGCTTCGGCTTTATTTATGAATTTGATGAACAACGTATTCAGGCCTCTCTTGGATCTATTTGTGATTGTATTTATTGATGATATTCTGGTATATTCTCGCACGGAATCGGAACATGCAGATCATTTGAGGATCGTTCTTGGTATTCTTCGAGCCCGGGAGCTATATACAAAATTTTTGAAATGCGAGTATTGGCTGAATTATGTGACATTTCTGGGCCATGTTATTTCCAATGACGGTATTTGAGTCGACACTCAGAAAATTGAAGCAGTAAAGACTTGGCCAAGGCCTACGACGCCTACAGAAGTTCGTAGTTTTCTGGGTTTAGCAGGCTACTATAGAAGGTTTGTAGAGGGCTTTTCATCCATTTCAGCTCCATTGACGAAGTTAACCCAGAAATCGGCTAAATTCCAATGGAATGACGCTTGTGAACGTAGTTTCCAAGAGTTGAAAAACAGGTTGACCTCAGCTCCAGTTTTAACACTTCCAGAAGGGCCAAATGGCTATGTTGTGTATTGTGATGCTTCCGGTGTGGGATTAGGATGCGTGTGGATACAATATGGTAAAGTTATTGCATATGCTTCGAGACAATTGCGGAGACATGAAAAGAACTATTGTCACGACCCGACTGTGGGGCCGCGACGAGCACCCGGTGCTAACCCACCCGGGCACCCTCTTAACTTACACTTATGCGTGAGCCACATAATTAGACATACATTTTCTTTCATTCATCAAACTAGTCCCATTTGGACAATGAAACCTTTACATCATCATAGGCATCTATGCCACATCAATGTACATGGGCCGACGTGGCCAACAAAATTATATACAAAACACGGGCTAACAAGGCCAGACATATCTAGTCATTTACACGTGACTACGAGCCTCTAAGAAGAGTATAACATATCATATGAGCGGGACAGGACCCCGCTATGCCCATAATTATATACACAAAAGAATAAGTACCCAAAATCTATGGCTCCGAAGGAAATGGAGCTCTGCTATGGAATCTCTGAATAAGAAGCTATGGATCAAGTCTGTCTCCCTGTGCACCTGCGGGCATGACGCAGCGTCCACAAACAAAAGGACGTCAGTACGAAGAATGTACTGAGTATGTAAAGCATGATCAACATCGATATAGAAAAATAATGAACAACATGTGAAGTAGCATAGGAGGGGAGACAATAATATCATCATCATGGCACTTACTTGCTTTCCATAGAGACATTCCGTTTCTATTTCGTATCCGTATACATACATCAATATCCGTACTTACTTACCCTCATAATCCTTTACATCTCATATACATAACATATTTGTACTCTTAATGATGTCATATACATATCATATACACATATATACAGATATACAGAGCATACCCGACCATGAAGGTTCGGTGTATCATACATACTTGGCCAACCAAGGCTCAAGGTTATATTTACCTGGCCCTACCAAGGCATCAGGGTTATCCGTACCATCTACAGATGTGCACGTGCGTTACGTAATCATATACACACATATACATATATTCTACCCGGTGTTATAAGCTCGGGGTTTCATTATAGCCCTTCATAGGCACACATAAGTATAATAGCCCATAGGCACCTTTAGCATCATTATTATTATCATCATTATTATCGTTACGTCTATATTATAGGCTTACTCGTCATATGAAGAGCGTAGTACAATCGTAGTACATATCAAGGATTATGAGTTTACGAGCTCGGAAGATCAATCATTTGAAGACAACATACTCGTATAGAGGATTTAGAAACTTGGCAAAAGAACCATGCCTTATGAAAGAAGGGTTAGCCTTACATACCTTTTCGTCGAACTA
Organism: Lycium barbarum; assembly: GCF_019175385.1. Taxonomy (NCBI): domain Eukaryota; kingdom Viridiplantae; phylum Streptophyta; class Magnoliopsida; order Solanales; family Solanaceae; genus Lycium; species Lycium barbarum. The sequence continues at coordinate 89,804,052 of NC_083341.1, forward strand.
CTCTACACTTGTACGTACTCCTCCGATGCTCACGTTTCCACCTTCATTAAGGTCATACTATTATTAGAATGGATAACTAGCATACATGGCTAAAGCTAGAGAAAATCGGGTAGCATCTCCTTTATTTGTACAACATTTGCCCATATCGTAATTCAACTCCTAAACGTCAACAACACATTCACAATATCATAACAATGGCTATTAATCATCCACATTATCTAGGTTTCTCAATTCACTTTCATTTATCCATATTCGTGGTCACAACACCCAACTTCGTCCATTCATTTACAATGTCTATTTCATGGTCTTAACGTCATTTATAACACATTCATCTCACAACATAAACAACAATCATTATTCAATTTGAACTATTTCTCAAAACGTCACTGTTCATCATTCATGACCCATTTTGCTATACTCTTCTAATGTCCAAGCATTTTAACTCTCAAATAGCTCAAACAACATATAAATATCATGAATCTTACCTTAGAAGTTGGAGGAACAAGTCTTAGTTGATAATACTCCACTTGAGCAAAAACCCTAGTTTCCCACCATTTGGATTTCTTGACTTTAGATGATCTTTGATGGGTTCTTACTCTTGATTCACTTGTTTTATGTTGTTGATGACTTATAATCCTTGAAAACTTGTGTAATAAATGTAGAGAGATGTTTTAGAGAGAAGGATAAAATGTGGAAATGATTTCATGAACTTGTCCTCTTATTTAATAACCCATCACTGATCTGTCGGGTTCATTATACGGTCCATTATACGGTTCGTATAATTGACCGTGAAATGGGTCTTTCCTTCACCCTTCACTGTGAACGTTTTACGGTCCATTATACGATCCGTATAAAATTTATACGGTCCGTATAACTGACCGTAAAACTTCACCAGCGAGCAACCTTTTCTGTGATGGTTTTACGGTCCATTATACGGTCCGTAAAACACTATACGGTCCGTATAATGAGCCGTATAACCCATCAGTCCACTAAACTTATTCTCGTCACTCCGATTGATCGCAGATCCTTATGGAACCTTCTTAACACTTGTTTAATACTTCATTAACAATCTAAGGGACGTTATAACTCCTTCCCAAAACGCCCTCAAGTAATCATTAACCCGTTACTCGTATTTTCACTAGTTCATTCACTTGCGTACCAACGAAAGATTTTCCGAGGTGTAACATTCCTCCCCCCTTAAGAACATTCGTCCTCGAATGTTAAAGTGTTCGGGAATCCTATAAAAATTTCGCTAGAGTTTCCCCTATAATATGGCACTACCATCCTTCCACAACAACCCATAATATCGATGCCTCATAGGGCCACAACATAATAGCATAACAATTTGGCCACACACGATCCAAAAGGAAAAAGGAAAGCATACATACCTTACGATCTTGACGTCTCATCTTGGACTTCTTCCAAGGGCTGAAATAGATGTGGGTGTTTGGATCGCATACTTTCTTCCGCTTCCCATGTCATTTCTTCTCGTTTACTACCTCTCCATAGAACCTTAACTGAGGCCACTTATTTGTTTCTAAGCCTCCGTACTTGCCTGTCTAATATGGCAATGGGTATCTCTTCATAAGTCAATTTCTCTGTCACTTGCACATCATTTACTGGGACAATCCTAGTAGGATCTCCAATACATTTTCGAAGCATCGAGACATGAAATACTGGATGAACTGACTCCAATTCGGGAGGTAGATCTAACTCATAGGCCACTTTGCCTATCTTTCGTACAATTTCATATGGCCCAATATACCGGGGACTAAGTTTCCCCTTTTTGCCAAACCTCATAACGCCCTTCATCGGCGACACTTTCAAGAATACCCAATCTTTCACTTCGAACTCCAAGTCTCTTCGATGATTATCCGCATAGGACTTTTGACGACTTTGAGCCGCTAACAACCGATCTTGTATGAGCTTAACTTTCTCTATGGCCTGCTGAACCAAGTCTGGCCCTATCAACTGAGCCTCTCCTGTTTCAAACCACCCAATTGGGGTTCTATACTTCCGCCCATATAAAGCCTCATACGGTGCCATTTGAATGCAAGAATGATAACTATTATTGTAAGCAAATTCAATGAGTGGCAAATGATCATCCCAATTTCCTCCAAAGTCTATCATACATGCCCGTAACATATCTTCAAGAGTCTGAATAGTACGTTCAGCTTGCCCATCGGTCTGTGGGTGAAAGGTCGTGCTAAGGCTAACTCGGGTCCATAAACCCTCTTGGAAAGACTCCCAAAATTTAGTTGTAAACTAAGTCCCTCTATCGGAGATAATAGATACTGGAACACCATGAAGTCTCACTATCTCTTTAAGATAGAGCTTTGCATAATCTTCTGCCACATAGGTCATTCTGACTGGTAAGAAATGAGCTGACTTTGTGAGCCTATGCACGATCACCCATATAGAGTCATATTTACGTCGAGAACGGGGTAACCCTGTAATGAATTCCATATTAACCACTTCCCACTTCCACGTTGGGATTTCTATAGCTTGCAACAATCCACCCGGCTTTTGGTGTTCAATTTTCACTTGTTGGCAATTGGGACATTGAGCTACAAATTCCACTATATTTTTCTTCATCCCATTCCACCAATATATAGACTTAAGATCATGATACATTTTCGTCGCTCCGGGGTGAACAGAATAACGGGAACAATGAGCTTCCTTCAATATCTGGTGGCGTAAGTCTGCCACATCGGGAACACATAACCTGCCACGGCATCGGAGAACTCCGTCTCCCGAAATATCAAATGATGACTCCTCTTTCTGAGGGAGTGTATCTCTGTACGGTATTAGCATGGGGTCCTCATATTGTCGCTTCTTCACCGCTGCTACTAGCGACGAGACTACAAAATTCTAAATAGTAGCTCCGCTGCTACCTGAGTCCACTACTCGGACTCCTAGGCTAGCTAACTGCTGGAGCTCACGGGCCATTTCCCTCTTCTCTGGCCATACATCACTTAGACTTCCCATCGATCTACGGCTAAGAGCATCAGCCAAAATATTTGCCTTTCCGGGGTGATACAAAATCTCGACATCATAGTCTTTTAGCAACTCTAGCCATCGTCGTTGCCGCAAATTCAACTCTTTCTGCTTGAAGATGTATTGAAGACTCTTATGATCTGTATAAATATTTCGTGGACACCATATAAATAATGTCTCCATATCTTTAATGCATGAACCACCGCGGCCAATTCTAGATCATGGGTAGGATAATTCTGCTCATGTTTTCGTAATTGCCTTGAAGCATACGCAATCACTTTGCCATGCTGCATCAATACACAGCCTAGCCCAACACCTGAAGCATCGCAATAAACCACATATCCTTCCAATCCCTCTGGAAGTGTCAGAACTGGGGCAGAAGTCAATCTACCCTTTAATTCTTGGAAACTACGTTCGCAAGCATTTGTCCATTTAAACTCTGCCGATTTCTGGGTCAACTTTGTGAGTGGTGCAGAAATAGAATAAAAACCTTCAAAGAACCTCCTGTAATAACCTGCTAAGCCCAGAAAGCTACGAACCTCCGTAGGAGTTGTGGGCCTTGGACAAGTCTTCACGGCCTCAATCTTTTGGCTATCCACTCGAACGCCATCGGCTGCAACGATACGCCCTAAAAATGCTACCGAGTTCAACCAAAACTCGTATTTGGAAAACTTTGCAAATAACTCTCGAGTTCGAAGAACTCCAAGGACAGTACGCAAATGATCTGCATGCTCCGCCTCGGATCTAGAATACACCAAGATGTCATCGATAAATACTATCACAAATAAATCCAGGAAGGGTCTGAACACATTATTCATCAAATCCATAAATACCGCTGGCGCATTAGTTAGCCCAAATGACATTACCTGAAATTCAGAATGACCATATCTTGTTCTAAAAGCTATCTTAGGGATATCTTTTTCCCTAACTCTCACTTGATGATACCCGGACCTCAAATAAATCTTTAAAAACAATTTGGCACCTTGCAATTGATCAAACAAGTCATCAATCCTCGGGAAGGGATATTTATTCTTAATCGTCACCTTATTCAATTTCCTATAATCAACGCACATTCTCAAAGAGCCATCTTTCTTTCGGACAAACAATACAGGCGCTCCCCATGGGGATGAACTAGGCCTAATAAAGCCTTTCTCAAGCAAGTCTTTCAATTGCTCTTTCAATTCTTTCAGTTCGGCGGGTGACATTCTGTATGGAGGGATAGATATAGGTTTAGTTCCTGGCAACACATCGATGGCAAAATCAATCTCCCGCTCGGGAGGAAGGCCTGGAAGCTCCTCCGGGAATACATCCGGAAACTCATTCACCACGAAAACTGACTGAAGAGTCGATGATTCAGCTTTTATATCTTGAACTCGCACTAGATGTTAAATACATCCTTTCGTGATCATCTTCCTTGCCTTTAGATAGGAAATAAACCTACCTTTTGGTGACGCCGTATTCCCTTTCCATTCTAAGACTGGTTCTCCCAGAAATTGGAAACAAACCACTTTTTTTCATCCTACAATGAACATTGGCATAACAAGAAGCCAACCAATCCATGCCTATAATGACATCAAAATCTACCATTTCTAGCTCATGCAAATCAATCATGCTACGACGGTCACAAATCATAACTACACAATCTCTATATACTCAGCTAGCTATTACCGATTCACCCACGGATGTAGACACCTCAAAAGGCTTGATCGACTCCGGCTCGACTATAAATCGACCCGCAATATATGGAGTAACATATGATAATGTGGATCCCAGATCAATCAAAGCATACACATCATGAGAGAATACCGATAATATACCTGTGACCACGTCAGGAGAAGACTCAAGATCTTGGCGTCCAGCCAAAGCATAAATACGGTGCTGAGGACTGCTAGAACTGGGAACTCTCCCTCTGCCTCTACCATGGCCGTCTGGCACATGTGAACCTGGCCCCGTAGGGCGTACAGATGCCAAAGATCCGGCTACCGACCCTGATGGCTAGGTCCTACCTCTACCATGTACTGAGGGGCAATCACGCATAATGTGGCCCGGTCGACCACACGAATAGCATACATCTGAACCGGATCGGCACTGGCCCCAATGCAACTTCCCACACTGGGAGCATCGTGGTACAGGTGGCCTTGACTGGCTTGAATCATCTCTAAACTGGGGCCCTGAATAACTCGGACTCGGCCCTGAACGAGCAGATCTATCAAGGCCCTGGCCTGAAAACCGTAGAGGTGCACTGGTCATAGAATAGCCCGAATGCCTGGGAAACTGCTGCCTGTGCCCACCTTTAAACTCGCTTGTCTGACCCGACGATCTAGCCCTCTTGCTATGTCTCCGATCTTGCTCACGCTCACTTCTCCGCTGCTGTAGGCTTTCTTCTAAGTTCTGAGCATGCGCCTGAATACGTGCGATGTCCATACCGTCCTGAAGGGACGCAGTCAAACATTTATCCATCAAGTGTGGCCCTAGGCCCTTCACAAATCGGTGTACCCGGTCACCCATATCTGCTACCATACCCGGTGCTAGCCCACCCAGGCACCCTCTTAACTTACACTTATGCTTACGTTAAGGTGAGCCACATAATTAGACATACATTTCCTTTCATTCATCAAACTAGTCCCATTTGGACAATGACACATTTACATCATCATAGGCATCTATGGAACATCAATGTACATGGGCCGACGTGGCCGACAAAATGATATACAAAACACGGGCCAATATGGCCAGACATATCTAGTCATATACACGTGACTACGAGCCTCTAAGAAGAGTATAACATATCACATGAGCGGGACAGGACCCCGCTATGCCCATAATTATTTACACAAAAGAATAAGTACCCAAAAGCTATGGCTCCGAAGGAAATGGAGCTCTGCTATGTAATCTCTGAATAAGCAGCTATGGATCAAGTCTGTCTCCCTGTGCACCTGCGGGCATGACGCAGCGTCCACAAACAAAAGGACGTCAGTACGAAGAATGTACTGAGTATGTAAAGCATGATCAACATCGATATATAAGCATAATGAAAAACATGTGAAGAAGCATAGGAGGGGAGACAATAATATCATCATCATGACACTTACTTGCTTTCCATAGAGACATTCCGTTTCTATTTAGTATTCGTATACACACATCCATATCCGTACTTAATTACCCTCATAATCCTTTACATCTCATATACATAACATATTCGTACTTTTAATGATGTCATATACATAGCATATACACATATATACAGATATACAGAGCATACCCGACCATGAAGGTTCGGTGTTTCATACATACTTGGCCAACCAAGGCTCAAGGTTATATCTACCTGGCCCTACCAAGGCATCAGGGTTATCCGTACCATCTACAAATGTGCGCGCGCGTTACGTAATCATATACACACATATACATATATTCTACCTGGCGTTATAAGCTCGGGGTTTCATTATAACCCTTCATAGGCACACATAAGTATAATAGCCCATAGGCACCTTTAGCATCATTATTATCATCATTATTATCGTTAAGTCTATATTATAGGCTTACTCATCATATGAAGAGCGTAGTACAATCGTAGTACATATCAAGGATCATGAGTTTACGAGCTCGGAAGATCAATCATTTGAAGACAACATACTCGTATAGAGGATTTAGAAACTTGGCCAAAGAACCATACCTTATGAAAGAAGGGTTAGCCTTACATACCTTTTCGTCCCACTACTCTACACTTGTACGTACTCCTCCGATGCTCACGTTTCTACCTTCATTAAGGTCATACTATTATTAGAATCGATAACTAACATACATGGCTAAAGCTAGAGAAAATCGGGCAGCATCTCCTTTATTTGTACAACATTTTCCCATATCGTAATTCAACTCCCAAACTTCAACAACACATTCACAATATCATAACAATGGCCATTAATCATCCACATTATCTAGGTTTCTCAATTCACTTTCATTTATCCATATTCATGGTCACAACACCCAACTTCGTCCATTCATTTATAATGTCTATTTCATGGTCTTAATGTCATTTATAACACATTCATGTCACAACACAACAACAATCATGATTCAATTCGAACTATTTCTCAAAACGTCACTATTCATGACCCATTTTGCTATACTCTTCTAATGTCCAAGCATTTTAACTCTCAAATACCTCAAACAACATATAAATATCATGAATCTTACCTTAGAAGTTGGAGGAACAAGCTTTAGTTGATAATAATCCACTTGAGCAAAAACCCTAGTTTCCCTCCATTTGGATTTCTTGACTTTAGATGATCTTTGATGGGTTCTTACTCTTGATTCACTTGTTTTATGTTGTTGATGGCTTATAATCAGTGAAAACTTGTGTAATAAATGTAGAGAGATGTTTTAGAGAGGAGGATAAAATGTGAAAATGATTTCATGAACTTGGCCTCTTATTTAATAACCCATCACTGATCTGTCGGGTTCATTATACGGTCCGTATAATGATTATATGGTCCGTATAATGATTATACGGTCCGTATAATTGACTGTGAAATGGGTCTTTCCTTCACCCTTCACTGTGAACGTTTTACGGTCCTTTATACGGTCCGTATAACTGACCGTAAAACTTCACCAGCGAGCAACCTTTTCTGTGATGGTTTTACGGTCCATTATACGGTCCATAAAACATTATACGGTCTGTATAATGAGCCGTATAACCCATCAGTCCACTGAACTTATTCTCGTCACTCCGATTGATCTCCGATCCTTATGAAACCTTCTTAACACTTGTTTAATACTTCATTAACAATCTAAGGGACGTTATAACTCCTTCCCAAAATGCCCTCAAGTCATCATTAACCCGTTACTCGTATTTTCACTAGTTCATTCACTTGCGTACCAACGAAAGATTTTCCGAGGTGTAACAACTATCCGACGCATGATCTTCAATTGGCTGCGGTTATTCATGCCCTGAAAATGTGGAGGCATTATTTGTATGGTGTGCATGTTGATATCTATATAGATCACAAGATCCTCCAGTACATTTTCCAGCAAAGGGAGTTGAACCTGCGGCAGAGGCGGTGGTTAGAATTATTAAAAGATTATGATGTTAACATTTTATACCACCCCGGTATGGCGAATGTAGTAGCTGATGCACTTAGCCGCCGATCAATGGGTAGTTTATGTGAAATCCCTCCGGAAAGGAGAGAGATGGTTCAAGAACTTCATCGATTGGCTAATCTTGGAGTGCGTGTAATTGATTCAGGTGATGCAGGTATTAGTATCAAAGATTCCGGAATTTCATCCTTGGATCTGGAAGTGAAGGAACGGCAGTATGAAGACCCTCAGTTATGTCATTATAGAGACGCATCGCATGGAAAGGAAAAGTCTCCGTTGGAAGTTTCTAGTGATGGAATTCTTAGATACCGAGGCAGGTTGTGTGTGCCGAATGTGGCGGAATTACGCCGACGAATTCTAGAAGAAGCACATTGCTCTCGATATTCTATTCACCCGGGTTCAACCAAAATGTATCATGATCTCAAGATGATGTATTGGTCGGATAGTATGAAGAGAGACATAGCAGAATTTGTAGCACAATGTCCAAATTGCCAACAAGTAAAAGCGAAACATCAAAAGCCAGGAGGCCTATTGCAAGCGATAGAAGTACCCACTTGGAAATGGGAAGTGATTAACATGGATTTCATCGTGGGATTACCTCGTTCTCGTGGTAAATATGAATCTATATGGGTGATCGTGGATAGATTGACAAAAGCAGCCCATTTTCTTCCTGTTAGGACCACGTACTCAGCAGAAGTCTATGCAAGGCTGTATCTTAAAGAAATCGTGCGACTCCATGGTATCCCACGGTCTATTATCACGGATAGAGGAGCACAGTTCACAACTAAATTCTGGAAGTCCTTTCAAGAAGGTTTGGGCACGCAAGTGAAGTTTAGCACGACATTTCATCCACAGACTGATGGGCAGGCCGAGCGTACCATTAAAACCTTTGAAGATATGCTACGAGCATGCGTACTGGATTTCGGTGGTAGTTAGGATGAGCATTTACCCCTTATCGAATTTGTATACAATAATAGCTATTATTCTAGTATACAAATGGCTCCATATGAAGCGTTATACGGAAGGAAATGTATATCTCCAATCGGATGGTTCGAAATAGGAGAAGCACAGTTAGTGGGCCCTGAATTGATTCAACAAGCAGTAGAAAAGGTCAAGGTGATTCGAGATCGGTTGTTAACGGCCCAAAGTCGTCAAAAGTCCTATGCGGACAACCGCCGACGAGACTTGGAGTTCCAAGTTAATGATTGGGTATTTTTGAAAGTGTCACCAATGAAAGGGGTGATGAGATTTGGTAAGAAAGGGAAACTAAGTCCTACGTACATCCGACCCTACAAAATCATTCGCAAGGTGGGACAGGTAGCATATGAATTGGAATTGCCTTTGGAGCTTGAATCAGTCCATCCAGTCTTTCATGTTTTGATGCTCCGCAAGTGTGTTGGAGATCCCACAAGGATTGTCCCGATAGGCGATGTGCAGATAACAGAAAGGCTAACTTATGAAAAGGTGCCTATTTCCATCTTGGATAGGCAAGTGCGCAAGCTTCAAAATAAAGAGATAGCTTCAGTCAAAGTCCTATGGCAAAACAACAATCGGGAAGAAATGTCTTAGAGGAAGAAGAGAAGATGAGGTCCAAGTATCCGCACTTATTCCAACCCCCAGGAGAGATACAAAATGAAACGCCGACAATATAAGGTATGTATGCTTTATCTTTATGTTTTTGGTCGTGTGTGGCCATAGATATGTTTCTATTGTGATGTAGCCCTGTGAGGCGATGATATTATGGGTTGTTGTGATAGGTTGGTAATGCCAAGTTACAGGGGAAACTCTGCAGAAATTTTCGTAGAATTCCGAGTGTCCAACATTCGGGGACGAATGTTCCAAAAAGGGGGAAGAGTGTTACACCTCGAAAATTTCCCCGTGAACGTGCAGTGAAAAGTTGCAAAATTTTCACTTCGGACCAGTGGTCGTAAAGTGGAAGACGGCCCGTAAAGTAGTTTACAGACTGTAAACTGCTGTCGTCCTCCAACCTTCCAAGATTTCAACTTTCTGTCAAATGTTGAAATGGTAAAATACGACTCAGTTTACGGACCGTAAATTGAAATACGGCCCATACACTGTGACCGTAAACCACCATGATCCCAGCAGACCATTCTGTTTCTGATATGCTGAAATACGGCCATGAAGGACGGACCGTAAACCACTATACGGCCCGTAAATTGGGTTTACGGCCACTGTACACCCCGAATACTGTTCACAAAAATTAGATTTTTAAGTTAATTATAAGGGACCCCAAGCTCGTTTTATTTCATTTATCATCTTTCCAATTCAAGAACTCTCTAGAACACTTCAAAGCACTTCATCCACAATAATTCAAGAGAATCAAAGGAAAACCAAGATCAATGACACATAATCCACGAATCAAAGTGTGGGAAACTCAAGAAAAGTTCATCTTCCTCAAGAAAACTAAAGGAGGTGAGCTAGGGATTTGGTGCTAAGAAGAGAAAATCCACTCAAGACTTGTTCAACTATCATCCAAGGTAAGTTTCATGACCATTTTATGTTGTTTAAGGTATTGGAAGGTTAAGATACCCGAATTGTAGAAGAACATAGCAAATGGGTCTTTCAAGAGTGAATAGTGTCATGAGTGAGTAGTAGTTGAATTGAATCATGAATGTTAGTGTGTTGTGAGTATGAATATGTTATAAATGACATGTAGAACATGAGATAAGTATGATACATGGGAAAATATGATAGCGAACCCAAAACCATAAATGTGGGGAAAATGAAGAGAAATGGTGGATCATGGTCATTGTATATGAATGATAATTGTGATTTGCTATATTATGATTGTTATTGTGGGTGATTGGGAGTTGATATGGAGTACGGGAAAAGTACTATAAACAAAGGAAGTGCTGCCCAATTTTCTCTAGAAATAGTATTGCGTTCTTATAGTTGGTTAACTAACGATCGTACGAATCCTCTTTTTGAAGGTAGAGGCGTGACATTGAAGGAGAATAAGCAAACGCTAAATTGCTTAAACGACAAAGGTATGTAAGGCTTAACTCTTCTTTCAAAAGGCATGAATCCTTCAAGCTTTCCACAAATCCTTCCGTAAGATGAAGCTTAAGAGTCCTTTTATATGTTAAATCCCCCATGAGCATGATAGTGATGACAATGAGCTAGAGTCTAGAGACTAAAGAAATTGTGGCATGATGTTCCTACAATGCTAATGATGGTATTATTGTTAACACTCGCCTTACGTTTTATTCCCTTCAAGGTGAGGCATGATAATCATAAATGTCCATAATACAATCGGGGGTTCACGACCTTACGTCACCCCGACATAGTATGGTTGTCTTAAAGCCTAATGAATGCTCTTAATGTTAATGTATGTTATGACAATAAGATGATGAATATTGCTAACTTGTAATATAACTATGGGGTACATGGAACACTAAGAAATGATAACATGATGTTATGGCTTGAGATGTATAATAATGACGTGTTATGATTGATGTTGTGATGATAACATTCCACCGCGCCTATATGGCCAGGCATGTCACCGCTAATGCGGGCTGCGGATGAATTTACCTCGCCTATATGGCAAGGCATGTCACCGCTAATGCGGGCTGTCATGTTTACACCAAGCCGAGAGGGTCGGGCATGATCACCACTAGTGGGCGGCATATGAGGGTTACCCGGACGCGGGTAACGATACGAATTATGATGTGATGAGGCATATGATGACGTACATGATGATGTATGGAATGTGATAACATGGGTACTATGATTGTGTAAAATGTGAAATATGATAATAATACGATTGCCTATGACATGTGTGGAGGTTATGTCTTTGTCCCATGACTCACGATCTTTCTATTCTGTTTGTTTTTTTCATTCCTGCCTTACATACTCAGTACAATATTCGTACTGACGTCCTTTTTCTTTGAACGCTGTGTTCATGCCCACAGGTAGACAGGGAGGAGATCTTCCTCCGGATTCTTAGAGGCTGCTAGCTGACTGAAAGCCCTCCATTGTCCCGGAGGTGCCTATGATAATTCTTTTGTGTACAGTTGTAGATGCCATCTCTTAAAGGCTCGTAGATACTCGACATGGGTCGTTTGGTTTTATGGCAAGGTCATTATGTATATATATGTGTGTGTGTGTGTGTGTGTGTATATAGTATTTAGCTAGCCTAAAGGCTCGTATGTATAAAAGCATTTTGTTTCTAAATGAAAATGGATTTTATTATAAATTGAGCATGAATCGGATAAATGATTGCTAAATAAGCTTAAGAAGTGATGGCACGAGCGGTTCTTGGTGATGAGCCCCGGGTACCCGCCACGGCCCCTAACCGGGTCGTGACACTGAGGATCCCTCATGCTCCTCAGGGATAGGCACTGAATGAGAGCACTGAGATTGAGCCGCATTCCGGGACTCAGTTTCCTCTACAACCGTTGGCGGTGCTCTTTCAGCCCGCTTTCCTGCCACTGTCTTGCCCTTTTGGGCTGTCATAACTTTTCTCTTTACAGACACCTCTAAAATACACAATACATGGATAAGGAAAAGAGAAATCCTTATGTTATGGCTCTATCGCACGATCTTATGATGAAAGAAGGTCATTCATTCCTAAAATGCCCGTAGCCTCTTGCTTACAAGTGTGTCACGCAACACACCCATAAACAAGACTGTACTGGACACGGCTCGTAGACACATCCTAGGACATAACTGCTCTGATACCATTTTTTTCACGACCCAGCCGGAGGGCCATGACGGGTACTCGGTGCTAACCCAACCGGGCACCTCTTATCCGACATTCACATTTACATCTAGGTGAGCCACATAGCTTAATCTCATTGGGTAACAATACATTTATATCACCATCAACTACTATGCCCATATCAATGTACATAATCTGACGAGGCAATCCAAATGTACAAAATATAAGCCGACAAGGCTAAGGATATCTAACCATACACAACTGTCTACGAGCCTCTAAGAAGAGTAGGTGACATCATATAGGCGGGACAAGACCCTGCCGTGCCCATGTATATACACAAAAGAATAATACCAAAAGCTGTAACTCTGAATGTAATGGAGCTCCTCTACGTAGTCCCTGAGTAATAAAACTATAGATCAAGCCTGTCTCCCTAGCCACCTGCAGGCATGACGCAGCGTCCACAAACAAAATGACGTCAGTACGAATAGTGTACTGAGTATGTAAAGCATAATCAACATCATTATAGAAGCATAATAGAGAACATAAGAATTAGCATAAGAAATACCATAAGATGGGAAAATCGGGAAATAGTAGGGCCATCATCAAAATCACTTACTTGTCTCTCATAGGGACCTTCCGTTTCTATGGCGTGCTCGTGTACATACATATATATATATACATATACCTATATCCATATCCGCATCAATATTTGCATCCGTATTCATATCCATATTCATATTCATATTCGTATTCATATTCGTATTCATAGCATACCCGACAATGAAGGTTCAGTGTTTCATATACCCGGCCATGGCAAGGCTCGGTGATTTTACATACCTAGCCCTACCTAGGGTCAGGGTTATGTGTACGTAACTGCAGTGGTGTGCGCGCAATACATATCATACTCGACCATATAAGCTCGGTGTTACATAATAGTCATACATAAGAGCTCATTGTTACACCTTAGAAAATTCTCCGTTGGTGTACAGTGAATAGGATAGCATGGAACATGTGGTATATGATGATTTGATATGTAAGAGATAGCATTTGATGATCTTAATCGAGATTCGAAGACATTAGACGTAAAGAGAGAAGTTTGACGAAGAAAGTAAAGGATGTGTTATATATCGGGTAGGAATTATGGACGACGAGTTAATGAGGGAAAAATGATCTCTTAGAGACAAGTAGAAACGTCCCTTAGATTGGTATTGAAGTGTTAAACAAGTGTTAAGAAGGTTCCATAAGGATCGAAGATGAAACGAGTCGACGAGAACAAGTCCCGGAACGCTGGACATTATACGGCTAGACATACTGGCCGTATAAAATCCACGGACCGTATGTCCAACCATGGATTCATCCCAGCATAACATAGCTCACTGGACCAAACATACGGTCCAACATACGGTCAGTGAAAAATATACGGACCGTATGTTAGTCCGTATAAGTTGATCCGGCCAGCTTTTAATTTAATATAAGGGACCCTTTTTCATTTCATTTTATTTCATTGCCACTCTCCACAAGTTAAGAAAACTCTAGAATATTCTCCATCAGTCTTCCACAAGAAAATCAAAGGAAATCAATGATTAATAACACCAAATCCATGAAACTAAGTGTACGAAACCTAGTCAAAGTTCATCTAACTCAAGAAAACCTAAGGGAAGTGAAGTAGGGTTTTGGTGCTAGAGGAGTAACTCCACTCAAGACTTGTTCATCCATCACCAAAGGTATGTTTCATGACCATAGCATGTTGTTTAAGGTATTGCAAGGCTAAGACACTTAAATTGTAGAAAGACTTAGAAAATGGGTCATAAATGAGTGAATATTGTCATGGTTGAATGGTAGTTGGATGGAATCATGAATGTTGGTGTGTTGTGATTATGAATATGTTATAAATGATGTTTAGACCATGAAATAAGTATTATATGTGAGAAAACGCGATGATGAGCCATAACCACAGTTGTGGAGAAATTGAACAGAAATGGCGAATTGTGATAAATGTATACAAATCAGGGTTTTTGTTTGCCATATTGTGAATGTTGTTGTGAGCGTTTGGGAGTTGATATAAAACATGGGAAAGGTAGTATAAGCAAAGTAAATGCTGCCCAATGTTTTCTAGAAATAGCAACACGTTCTTATAGTCGATTAACTAACGTTAATGCAAATTCTCTCTTGAAGGTAGAAACGTGACATTGAAGGAGAACAAGCGAATGATAGACTAATTAAACGTAAAAGGTATGTGAGGCTAGTCCTTTCTTTCTAATGGCATGAATCCTGTATCATGACTCTTCCTTCCTTTTCATGAATTCTTATGTACCGGAAAGCTAAAAGTCTATGTCCATGAATAGCTACGTAAGATAAGAGATATATTATGAGCCTTATAATGATGATGATGACTTAAAGTAAAGAGATTTAAAAATGTATGATATGATGCTCCAATAATGTTAATGATATTCTTTATTGCTTACACTCACCTTATCTACTAATTCCTTCAAGGTGAGGCAGAATGTCAATGAATGCTCCATAATGAGAGCGGGGGATCACGACCTTACGTCACCCCGATAAAGTATAATTGTTCTTGAGACTTATGCATGTACTATGATAAGCATACTATGATGAGCATGTTATGATGAGCATACTATAATGAGCATGTATGATGATGATATAACACCGCGCCTATTTAGCCAGGCAGTCACCGACAAGCCGGGTAGCGTATACACCATGGCAAGATGGCATGGGCAGACACCACTAGTGGCGGCATGAGATTATACCCCGAACGCGGGAGGCCTGGATGCAGGCCAATTTTATGATTATCACACCGATCCGATATGGACGGGCAGCTTATACATTATCACACTTTACCTATATGGACGGGCTGCTTATATATTTATGCATACATGACATAATGATGATTATGAGTAAGCCAGCATGCATCATTTCCTTTATACTTGACAGTTAGATACAGATGTTCCATATTCATATTTCCTCAATATCACTATCTTATTTCATTGTTTATGCCTCTCATACTCAGTACAATGTTCGTACTGACGTCCGTTTTCTTTGGACGCTGTGTTCATGCCCACAAGTAGACAGGGAGGTGAGATTGATCCTGATTCGTAGGAGCCAGTAGCTGATTGAGAGCACTGCATTGTTCGGAGGTGCTTATGATGATTCTTTTGTGTATAGTCATGTATATGTATATGTATTTTGAGCATGACGGGGTTTTGTCCCGTCCGTATGTCTAGCACTCCAGTAGAGGCTCGTAGATATGCATTGTCGGTTATATGGTCTCACCAGATTACTACTACATATATGTATATTATCCTTTTGATGGCCAAGAGGCTTATGTATATTTATTTATATCTTCAAATGAAAGATGATTTCCTTATAATCTAAGTATGAATGTGATAAAAGAATGTTAATGAGCATGATAAGTAGTAGAACAAGTGGTGCTCGATGGTTAGCCCTGGGTACCTATCGCGGCCCCCATTCGGGTCGTGACAAAAGTGGTAACAGAGCAGTTCAGTCCTAGTAAGTGTCTACGAGCCGTGTCTAGTAGAGTCTAATTTATGGTGTGTTGCGCGCCACGCTAATAAACAAAAGGCTACAGGGCATTTAGGAAAAATGACCATCTTTCTTCTTACGAGATTGTGCGATAGAGCCATGTATAAGATTTTATCCTCCCTAATAGTGTGTTGTAATTTCAGAATGCTGCCAAAGGGAAAAGCTACAGCCGCCCAGAAGGGCAAGACTATGACAAAAACACGGGTAGAAAGAGAGCCGCCCATGAATGTAGAAGAGGGAGAGTCTCAAAATGAGTCCCCATCTAATAATTCCTCCACCCCGCCTAATGTGAAAGAACAAGGAGGAGCTCCAGCTCCAATTCCTCCATCGGTTGCTTCGGGTCAACAAGTGACTGAGGCCATACATCTATTGACACAATTGGTTGCTGCATAGGCACAGCGGCAAAATGTGAGTTCGAGTGATCAGGCAGCAAGTACCAGAGCCCGTGATTTTATGAGTCTAAGTCCTCCGGAGTTCTTCGGGTCAAAGCCGGATGAAGACCCGCAAGGTTTTATTGATGAGATGTTGAGAACGTTGAGGATTGTCCCTGCCTCTGAAACTGAATCCGTGGATTTGGCATCTTATAGAATCCGGGATGTGGCAGTTTTATGGTATAATAACTGGGTATTATCAAGAGGAGTGAATGCGCCTCCTCCGGTTTGGCAAGAATTCGTAGATGCTTTAATTCGTCATTACTTGCCACCCGAGGTCTGCCGAGCTAGAGCAGATAGATTTCTAAATTTGAGGCAAGAAAACATGAGTGCCCGGGAGTATAGTCTGCAAATTAATTCATTCGCAAGATATGCCCCGACTATGGTGGCCGACATGGGAGATCGCGTACATAGATTTGTGAGTGGTTTGGGACTACATTATTTTAAAGACTGTTTGATGACTTCGTTGCAAGACGGGATTGATATTTCCCGAATACAAGCCCATGCCCAGAATCTAGAGGGACGACGGCAACCACAAAGAATTGATCGTGATATTGATAGAAGGCAAAGTAAGAGGGCCAGATCTATGGGAGCAGACAGTGATTATAGAGGGGGATCAAGACAGACACATTCTAGGTACTCAGGACAGTCGGAGAATAGTGCACCTCCTCGATTCGCAGGTAGGAGATTTGATCGCTCCTTTCGTTCAGGACAGGGCCAGAGTTTGAGGGCCTCAGATTCCCAGTTCAGGGAAGATTATAGTTAGAGGAGACCCCCAGTATCGCGATGTAGCCAGTGCGGTAGATTACATTTTGGACAGTGTCACCAGGGTTCAAATGCTTGCTATGCTTGAGGCCAGGTTGGGCACATGATGAGAGATTGCCCGTCGATGAGTGGTAGAGCTGGCGTTCAGCCTACAGGATCAGTGGCTGGTTCATCGTCAATGCGCCCAGTAGGGCAGACTCCCCAAATGTCAGCAAGCCGAGGTAGAGGCAGAGGGGCAGCATCTACTTCAGGTGCCACTCCGCCCCGTGTATATGCTTTAGCTGGATGGCAGGATCTTGAGTCCTCCCCGGATGTGGTTACAGGTACATTGTCTATATTCTCCCGTGATGTGTATGCATTGATAGATTCGGGTTCTACATTCTCTTATATTACTCCATATGTTGCTGGTTGTATTGGGGTGAAACCTGAGCCAATCAAACCTTTTGAGGTATCTACTCCGGTTAGTGATCCCGTGATAGGAAGACAAGTGTACAAATATTGTGCAGTTGTGATATGTAATCGCCAGACCAAAGCTGATTTAATTGAGCTAGAAATGCTAGATTTTGATGTAATTATGGGTATGGATTCGTTGGCATCATGTTATGCTAATGTCGATTGCTGAATGAAAGTTGTTCGATTTCAATTTCCGGGAGAGCCCGTGCTTGAATGGAAGGGTAACGCAGCATCTCCAAAAGGTAGGTTTATTTCCTACCTTTAGGCAAGAAAGATGATAACAAAAGGCTATATTTATCATCTAGTCCGAGTACATGACACCGAGGCAAAGTCGCCAACTTTCCAATCAGTTCCGGTAGTTAATGAATTTCCGGATGTGTTCCCGGAAGAGCTTCCAGGCCTTCCTCCCGAGCGGGAGATTGAATTTGCTATTGATGTGTTGCCGGACACCAAGCCTATTTCTATTCCTCCGTATCGAATGGCTCCGGCAGAATTGAAAGAGCTAAAGGCGCAGTTGAATGATTTGCTTGAGAAGGGGTTTATTAGACCCAGTTCATCACCGTGGGGAGCACCAGTCTTGTTCGTGAGAAAGAAAGACGGTTCTCTACGAATGTGCATCGATTATAGGCAGCTGAACAAGGTCACGATAAAGAATAAATATCCTCTTATTGATGACTTATTTGATCAACTATAGGGTGCCAAAAGGTTTTCTAAAATAGACTTGAGATCGGGTTATCATCAAGTGAGAGTTAGAGAAGCGGATATTCCAACAAGATATGGCCACTATGAATTCTGAGTGATGTCGTTTGGGTTGACTAACGCTCTGACAGTGTTCATGATTCTGATGAATGATGTATTCAGGCCACTCTTGGATTTATTCGTGATAGTATTCATTGATGACATCTTAGTATATTCTCGCACAGAATCAGAGCATGCAGATCATTTGTGAGTTGTTCTTGGCATTCTTCAAGCCCGAGAATTATATGCAAAAATTTTCAAAATGCGAGTTTTGGCTAAATTCTGTAACATTTCTGGGCCATGTTATTGAAGCTGTGAAGACTTGGCCAAGGCCTACAACGCCTACAAAAGTTCATAGTTTTCTGGGATTGGCAGGTTATTATAGAAGATTCGTAAAGGGCTTCTCATTTATTTCTGCCCTATTGACGAAGCTAACCCAGAAGTCAGCTAAATTTCAGTGGAACGATGCTTGTGAGCGTAGTTTCCAGGAGTTGAAAGACAGACTGACCTGAGCTCCAGTCTTAACACTTCCAGAAGGGTCAGATGGCTATGCTGTGTATTATGATGCTTCCGGTGTTGGACTAGGGTGTGTACTGATGCAACATGGTAGATGTCACGACCCAACCCCGTGGGCCGCGACCAGTGCCCTAGCTGGGCACCTATACGTACCCGATACCCAAATTAGCATATTAACAAAATAATATAATAATAATATTAGTGAACGCTACAGAATTTAGCATAAAAAGCAGACTTGGCACACATAGGCCGATAAGGCCATCATAGAACAAAGTATCCCAAACATATGTACAGAACCCACACAGATATATCCACAGACCTCTACAGAACATAACATAATCATAAGACGGGACAGGGCCCCGTCATACCCAGAACAATGTACATATCCAGATAGCAGTGACAGACTGTACCAAAAGATGGGCTCTGAAGAAGAGAGCACCCCAAAATAGTAGAAATGGGATCCTAAACGTGTGGATTAGCGAACCTGTCGTCTGTACCTGCGCGGCATGAAAACGCAGCCCCCGAAGGAAGGGGGTCAGTACGAAATATGTATTGAATATGTAAAGCGGAATCACAGAAGTCAAATCATAATGATTTCAGAAAATAAGTACAAAATCCAGAGCGTCAAATGCATATTTCCAAAACAGACAGAATGTGTACAGAAACATATGTCATATCATATCCGGTCCCTGCCACGGGACTCAGCAGACAGAATGTGGCCACCCTCCCGACGCTGGTGCCACAATACAGAGGAATCAGAAAAAGGGGCGTGGCCCCGTATCATAAAATGTCATATCAAAATGGCCATAACAGATCAGATCAGAATAGGCGTACATGGCACATCATACTCCACAGACCCATGTACGCGTATACCTGCCCCCTCACATCGGGGCACGGCGAACAATGCAGAGAATCACGCTTGACAACATATCCTGGCCCGGGCTCAGTGTGGGAATCATTGGGGCATCCACGAATGGAGTAGTGAGAGACTAATGCAATTTAAAAATATCATAAACATTTTCAAAGACTCAAAGAGGCATATCAAGGATAAACAAATCCAATGAAGTCGGACGGAATCATAATAGATGCATTTCGGGTATCATAATAAATTACAGAAATATAACCTCCCTGAAGTCATTCCGAGTGTCAAAATAATTTATAAGATTTACTAGAATATTTAAAACAATATTCGTTATGCGATTAGTAGGGTAATCAAAATATTTCTTTCAAACATCGCTTAAAAAGGAAGCTTTAGCACATTAAGGGCAAAACCGGGAATAGTGGGACCGCCTCGGGACAAATAAGGCGACGGGCTCAAATTATGCCCTCTAAGCTTATGGTATCACCTAAGAAGGTTCTACAAGCATTCTATGACTTTCCAAGTAATTTAGAGCAAAGTTGCATTATTTCAAGAAAAGTGTACCAAAGTAGTTCAATTCTACTGAAGGAAAAACTGAAATTTTCTCTTGCGGATTCCGAGGGCCAAGAGGTCCTTCGAGGCCCGAATCCGACCCTAACACACTAAGGGCATGCCAAGGGAAGAATTGGGGTTGCTTTACATACCTTTCACGCTCCTTACACCTTTCCAAACTCACTTCCCGTTTCGTCGAAAAACTGCAATTGGTCAAGTTTACCAATTGTAAGCTATGAATACGAAAGTTTTAACTTAAGGCATAATTGTCTACCGAAATTTCGGCAGCACTTCCCCTATACATATAGCACCCCGAGAATTCAACTCGGCTATAAATAATCAACAACACCCAAACGACAACATCAATATCAACAATGAATCATTAAAAACACAAATATCCTTCAACTAGTCATCTTTCTCACAAGTTGACATAACCTTCATTCTAATCCAAACTTTCAAACTAACTTCATTAATTTCACATCCATTATCACTCAAGATTATCACAATATAGTTCTAGAAACATTTCATATCGTTTTCCTCAAGTTATACACTCGATATACATGATATACAACTTTCCGTCAAAGTCATAACTTATGCAAAACACCAAATCTTTGGCATACAACTTCATAACATATTTCCAACTTCCAAATTCATCAATGATCATCACAATTAACAACCAAACAACTTTATTTCCTTAATGTCGGAAAATCATACTAAAACGACATAAGTTTCTACATTCCAATTCAATACAAACTTATATCATTCTAACTTCATTTACATTACAAACATCACAACAACACTCTAACACACTAAACAACTTAATTCATTTCTATCCCAAATCAAGCACACCCTACGGCCATATGCTTATTTTTCCATATCAACTAAATTCATCCAACTTTCAATTCCCATATGCATTTCATCACAATCACAACTAGAATACAACATGAATTCAACACATTGTCACCACACAACACACACACACCCACGGCTCCAAGCCATATTCCAAACCCACTTTGCAAACTTCCATTTTTCCATACAATCAACAAATTTCTACATACTACAACACAATCAAAACTTCATAACACAATAAAAAGGTAGAAATTCTTACCTTTTTCTCAAGTCTTCTTCACTTGGAGATGTAATCACTTTGGTGATTCTAATGCTTCCCACTCCAAACCAACTATACCAAGTTACAAAGGAACCTTGACTTAGTAGGAAATCAACAAGAAATAAATTTTTAGAACAATATTTTTGGTGGCTAAATGTCCACCCCAAAGCCGAGAGCCCTCTTTCTTCTTGCTCTTGTTCTTGGTTTCTATTCTAAGTCATCTTAATGGATAAAGATGGCTATATATAATAATATCCCTTATGATGATTTAATCACATGGAAATTTAATACAATTTGTGGGCTTGGGCCACACCATGGCCGGCCAAGGTCCTTAATTTGGGCCTCAATTTCAATTCAATTTTTGGGCCCAATAGCTTATGAATCATATTTTGTAATTCCCGAAACTAATTTCCAAAATTCCAAAATTGCCCTTAGCCTTGTCCCACACTTCCATGACTCTATTCTTTCATGCATAACTCCTATGTTCAACCAACTATCAAATTTGACCTTATGTCTCAAGAATCCAATATAATTCAAGTTTTTCCAAACGTGTGAAAACACGAGATATAACATCCTCCCCCCCTTTAGAACATTCGTCCTCGAATGTAAAATTAATCTTATAGGGTTGGAAAATACTTTGGGGGTGTTTCTGATTATAGACAACACATAGGACATACGATTGGTATTGAAATGAATTTAAGCAGGGATTTAAGGTTACCTGTGGACATAGGGAACAATTGAGGATATTTCTTCTTCATTTCCTCTTCGGCCTCCCACGTCATTTCCTCCCTATTATCGTTCCGCCACAGTACCTTAACAGAGGCTACATCTTTATTCCGGAGCCTCCTTACCTGACGATCCAAAATAGATACGGGTTGCTCCTCGTACGATAGTTGCTCCGTCACCTGAATATCATCCACAGGAAATATTCTGGAAGGGTCACCAATGCATTTACGGAGCATAGAGACATGGAATACCGGAGGTACCGCTTCCAAATCAGATGGCAAATCTAACTCATAGGCGACATTTCCAACTTTCCGAACAATCTGATAAGGCCCAATATAACGCGGACTGAGCTTACCCTTTCTGCCGAACCGCATCACGCCTTTCATAGGCGATACCTTCAGAAATACCCAATCGCCTACCTGAAACTCCAACGGTCGACGCCGTTTATCCGCGTATGACTTCTGTCGACTCTGGGCTGCCAACAGTCGCTCTCGAATATGCTTAACCTTGTCCACTGCCTGCTGGACCATATCTGGGCCAATCAACTCTGTCTCGCCAATATCAAACCAGCCGATCGGCAATCTTTATTTCCTGCCATATAAAGCCTCGTATGGAGCCATCTGGATGCTGGAATGGTAACTGTTATTATATGCAAACTCAATCAACGGCAAGTGATCATCCCAGCTGCCTCTGAAATCAATAACGCAGGCCCGCAACATATCCTCCAGCGTCTGTATAGTGCGCTCGGCCTGTCCGTCACTCTGAGGATGAAAGGTTGTGCTCAGACTCACCTGAGTCCCTAGTCCTTCCTGAAAAGATCTCCAGAAATGCGCCGTAAACTGGGCGCCTCTGTCAGAAATAATAGATAGAGGAACTCCGTGAAGCTTCACAATCTCTCTAATATAGAGCCTGGCATAATCCTCGGCGGAATAAGTAGTCCTGACGGGAAGGAAATGGGCTGATTTCGTCAGCCTATCAACAACGACGCAGATGGAATCATACTTCCGTGGAGTGCGAGGAAAACCTGTAATGAAGTCCATATTAATAACCTCCCACTTCCAAGTCGGGATTTCCATCTCCTGCAACAGTCCACCCGGCTTCTGATGCTCGATCTTGACCTGCTGACAATTAGGGCACTGGCGACGAACTCTGCAATATCCCGCTTCATACCGTCCCACCAGTATAAGCATCGGAGATCATGATACATCTTTGTAGACCCAGGATGGACCGAATAGCGAGCATAATGTGCCTCACTCATAACCTGCTGCCGAAGGCCTGCAATATCAGGTACACACAACCTGCCTCTGTATAACAACGTGTCGTCCGGTGAAAACTCGAACGGAGTCCTCTCCTTATCATAGGTTGTGTCCCTGTACCGAGCTAAGACAAGATCTTTGTATTGACGCCTTTTAATATCGTTCCTGATGGATGACTCAGAAACCCCTCGAACAGAAATCTGGGTATCTCCAGAATCGGCCAGGCGAACCCCGAGACTAGCCAACTGCTGAATATCACGGGCTATCTCTCTCCTGTCTGGCTGTAGATCGGCCAAACTGCCCATAGACTTCCGACTGAGCGCATCTGCAACAACGTTAGCCTTACCCGGGTGATACAAAATATCCACGTCATAATCTTTCAGAAGCTCTAGCCATCTCCGCTGCCGCAAATTAAGCTCTCTCTGCCTGAAAATATACTGGAGACTCTTATGATCAGTATAGATATCCACATGAACGCCATATAAATAGTGTCTCCATATCTTCAGAGCATGAATCACCGCTGCGAGCTCCAGATCGTGGGTAGGATAATTCTTCTCATGCTTTTTGAGTTGCCGGGAAGCATACGCTATAACCCTGCCGTGCTGCATCAATACATAGCCTAACCCCATACTAGAAGCATCACAATAAATAACATACCCGTCCGGTCCCTCTGGAAGAGTCAGAACTGGGGCTGTAGTCAGCTTCTCCTTCAGGAACTAGAAGCTCCATTCTGAGTCAGCCTTGTCAAAGGCGCTAAAATCGAAGCAAACTTCTCCACAAACCTCCTGTAATAACCTGCTTACCCCAGGAAACTGCGTACCTCTGTGGGCGTCGTAGGTCTGGGCCAATTCTTCATTGCCTCAATCTTCTGTGTGTCCACCCGGACACCATCAGCTGCAATAATATGCCTCAAGAAATCCACTGAAGACAGCCAGAATTCACACTTAGAAAATTTTGCATATAACTTCTGATGCCGGAGTACCCCTAATACCGATCTCAAATGATCTGCGTGCTCCGCCTCAGACCGAGAATAAACCAGGATATCATCAATGAATACAATTACAAACATATCCAAGAATGGCCTGAATACCCGGTTCATCAAATCCATGAATACTGCGGGGGCATTAGTAAGCCCAAAAGACATAACCCTGAACTCATGATGCCCATATCGGGTCCGGAAAGCTGTCTTAGGGATATCGGTCTCTCGTACTCGTACCTGGTGGTAACCGGATCGAAGATCTATCTTCGAAAAACACTTAGCGCCCTGCAGCTGATCAAACAAATCATCAATCCTGGGGAGGGGGTATTTATTCTTTATAGTTACCTTATTCAGCTGCCGATAATCAATACACATACGCAGCGACCCGTCCTTCTTACGCATAAATAATACCGGGGCTCCCCAAGGTGAAGTACTGGGTCTGATGAAGCCCTTATCTAACAAATCCTTCAGCTGCTCTTTCAACTCCTTTAATTCTGCAGGCGCCATTCTGTACGGAGGAATCGAGATAGGCTGAGTGTCTGGGAGTAAATCAATAGAGAAATCTATCTCCCGTTCTGGAGGAAGACCTGGAAGCTCGTCGGGGAAAACATCTGGAAACTCATTAATCACGGGGATTGACTGAAGTGTCGGCGTCTCTGCTTTCAAGTCCTGCACCCGTACCAGATGATAGATATAACCCTTTCTGATCATTTTCTTCGCCTTAAGGTACGAAATAAACTTACCCTTCGGCGATACTGTATTACCAGCCCATTCTATAACTGGCTCCCCGGGAAACTGGAAGCGAACCACCTTATTCTGGCAGTCAACATTAGCGTAACAGGAAGCTAGCCAATCCATACCCATAATAACATCAAATTCAGTCATATCTAACTCTACCGGATCTGCCTTAGTGTCACGGCCACATACAATCACAGAACAGTCTTTATAAACCTGTTTTGCTGCAATAAAGTCCCCTATCAGTGTGGCTACCTCAAATGGCTCTATAGGTTCAGACATAATACCAATTTTACCAGCAACAAGGGGCGAAATATATGATAAAGTCGAACCTGGATCAATTAGTGCATACACAGACCGAGAGAAGACCAATAAAGTACCTGTAACGACATTAGGAGATGCCTCCTGATCCTGGCGGCTGGCCAAAGCATAAATGCGGTTTGAAGGACCGCTAATACCAGAAGCTCCACCACGGCCTCTGCCGCGACCCGCTGGTGCTGGAAAACCCTGCCCCGTAGGGCGCATAGCCACTGACGAAGAGGAAGACCCAGCGGCTGATCCGGTAGGCTGCGCTGCACCACTCGAACTACCCTTATACGGGCAATCTCTCACAGAATGACCCTGACGACCACAGGAAAAGCATGCACCGGTGGCTCTGTAGCACTCCCCCGGATGATACCTGCCACAAAGGGAACACTGCACCCTGGGTGGCCTCATCTGACCAGAACCCCTATCTGTCCGCGAGCCTGAAGCCCTGGAGCTCTGGCCTGCTCCTGAATACCCTGGGCTATCGAACCTGCGACCTGTAGGCTGGGGAGGTGCGCTCTGCGCCGGCTGAGATGAAAATCTTCTAGGCTGTTGCGGCTGTTGGGGCTGTCTGCTCCAAAAGTCTCCAGATGATCTGGCCCTCTTGGGCTGTCTCCGATCCTGGCTCCTGTCAGGCTGGTGTCCCCCTCTGCCCCGATCCTCCATGCCCTGGGCGTGGGCCTGAATACGGGCAATGTTCATACCGAGCTGAGCAGCCAACACTAAACAGCTATCAACAAAATACCGATCCAGCCCCATAATATATCTGTGCATCCGGTCCGCCATAGTAGCCACCACAACAGGTGCATATCGGCCTAAGGAATCAAACTCCAACCTATAGTCCCGGACACTGCGGCCCTTCTGCCTCAATAACAAGAATCTATCAGATCTGGCTCGTCGCAACTCTGGGGGCAGAAAATGTCCAAGAAATGCCTGAGAAAAATCGCCCCAAACTGCAGGAGGAGCGCCGTCCCCTCGGGATAGCTCCCATGACTCGTACCAGTTTGCCACCACATCATATAACCGGTACGAAGCTAACGCGACTGACTCTGTATCGGAAGCATTAATCAAATCTAGAGTGCGCCGCATCTTCCTGATAAACTCCTCAGGATCCTCCTCGGGCTTTGTCCCGAAGAATTCTGGAGGACTACAAGTCAAAAACTCACGGGCTCTCGAACTATCACGCCTGACTGCCCGGTCACCTCCCAGTCCATGCCCCTGAACCTGCCCTGCCACAAGTCTAGTCAATAACTGGACTGCCTCCCTCATAGACTGATCCTCAGTGCCTGGCCGTGGAGCTGGAGGCTCAGGTACTGGAACTGCGGGAGCTGGCGGTGGAGCCGGCCCCCGATCTGTAGCTACGGCTGCCCCTATCTCCTCCACGAGTGGCGGTGTAGAAGAACCCTCTGTCTGGGGCAAAGTCTCCGGAGTAATATGTGCCTGGGCCTAGTAATCCTCTGGACCCGGCTAGTCTCTCCCAAGGCTGCTGACTTGGCCTTTTGGGCCGCTGTTGCCTTTTTTGGAGGCATATCTGCAAATATAGCCACTCGTTAGGGAGGGGTCATCCTGATAACACAGCTCTATCGCACGATCTAAGACAGAAAGAAGGGTAGTATCCTAAATGCCCTGTAGCCTCCTGTTTATAGGTGTGGTGCACAACACACCGATAAACAAGACTCTACTAGACACGGTCTGTGGACAATCCGAGGACGAACCGCTCTGATACCACTTTTGTCACGACCGAACCCCGTGGGCCGCGACCAGTGCCCTAGCTGGGCACCTATACGTACCCGATACCCAAATTAGCATATTAACAAAATAATATAATAATAATATTAGTGAACGCTACAGAATTTAGCATAAAAAGCAGACTTGGCACACATAGGCCGATAAGGCCATCATAGAACAAAGTATCCCAAACATATGTACAGAACCCACACAGATATATATCCACAGACCTCTACAGAACATAACATAATCATAAGACGGGACAGGGCCCCGTCATACCCAGAACAATGTACATATCCAGATAGCAATGACAGACTGTACCATAAGATGGGCTCTGAAGAAGAGAGCGCCCCAAAATAGCAGAAATGGGATCCTAAACGTGTGGATCAGCGAACCTGTCGTCTGTACCTGCGCGACATGAAAACGCAGCCCCCGAAGGAAGGGGGTCAGTATGAAATATGTACTGAATATGTAAAGCGGAATCACAGAAGTCAAATCATAATGATTTCAGAAAATAAGTACAAAATCCAGAGTGTCAAATGCATATTTCCAAAACAGACAGAATGTGTACAGAAACATATGTCATATCATATCCGGTCCCTGCCACGGGACTCAGCAGACAGAACGTGGCCACCCTCCCGACGCTGGTGCCACAATACAGAGGAATCAGAAAAAGGGGCGTGGCCCCGTATCATAAAATGTCATATCAAAATGGCCATAACAGATCAGATCAGAATAGGCGGACATGGCACATCATACTCCACAGACCCATGTACGCGTATACCTGCCCCCTCACATCGGGGCGCGGCGAACAATGCAGAGAATCAGGCTTGACAACATATCCTGGCCCGGGCTCAGTGTGGGAAACATTGGGCATCCACGAATGGAGTAGTGAGAGACTAATGCAATTTAAAAATATCATAAACATTTTCAAAGACTCGAAGAGGCATATCAAGGATAAACAAATCCAATGAAGTCGGACAGAATCATAATAGATGCATTTCGGGTATCATAATAAATTACAGAAATATAACCTCCCTGAAGTCATTCCGAGTGTCAAAATAATTTATAAGATTTACTAGAATATTTAAAACAATATTCGTTATGCGATTAGTAGGGTAATCAAAACATTTCTTTCAAACATCGCTTAAAAAGGAAGCTTTAGCACATTAAGGGCAAAATCGGGAATAGTGGGCCCGCCTCGGGACAAATAAGGGACGGGCTCAAATTATGCCCTCTAAGCTTATGGTATCACCTAAGAAGGTTCTACAAGCATTCTATGACTTTCCAAGTAATTTGGAGCAAAGTTGCATTATTTCAAGAAAAGTGTACCAAAGTAGTTCAATTCTACTGAAGGAAAAACTGAAATTTTCTCTTGCGGATTCCGAGGGCCAAGAGGTCCTTCGAGGCCCGAATCCGACCCTAACACACTAAGGGCATGCCAAGGGAAGAATTGGGGTTGCTTTACATACCTTTCACGCTCCTTACGCCTTTCCAAACTCACTTCCCGTTTCGTCGAAAAACTGCAATTGGTCAAGTTTACCAATTGTAAGCTATGAATACGAAAGTTTTAACTTAAGGCATAATTGTCTACCGAAATTTCGGCAGCACTTCCCCTATACATATAGCACCCCGAGAATTCAACTCGGCTATAAATCATCAACAACACCCAAACGACAACATCAATATCAACAATGAATCATTAAAAACACAAATATCCTTCAACTAGTCATCTTTCTCACAAGTTGACATAACCTTCATTCTAATCCAAACTTTCAAACTAACTTCATTAATTTCACATCCATTATCACTCAAGATTATCACAATATAGTTCTAGAAACATTTCATATCGTTTTCCTCAAGTTATACACTCGATATACATGATATACAACTTTCCGTCAAAGTCATAACTTATGCAAAACACCAAATCTTTGGCATACAACTTCATAACATGTTTCCAATTTCCAAATTCATCAATGATCATCACAATTAACAACCAAACAACTTTATTTCCTTAATGTCGGAAAATCATACTAAAACGACATAAGTTTCTACATTCCAATTCAATACAAACTTATATCATTCTAACTTCATTTACATTACAAACATCACAACAACACTCTAACACACTAAACAACTTAATTCATTTCTATCCCAAATCAAGCACACCCTACGGCCATATGCTTATTTTTCCATATCAACTAAATTCATCCAACTTTCAATTCCCATATGCATTTCATCACAATCACAACATGAATTCAACACATTGTCACCACACAACACACACACACCCACGGCTCCAAGCCATATTCCAAACCCACTTTGCAAACTTCCATTTTTCGATACAATCAACACATTTCTACATACTACAACACAATCAAAACTTCATAACACAATAAAAAGGTAGAAATTCTTACCTTTTCCTCAAGTCTTCTTCACTTGGAGATGTAATCACTTTGGTGATTCTAATGCTTCCCAGTCCAAACCAACTATACCAAGTTACAAAGGAACCTTGACTTAGTAGGAAATCAACAAGAAATAAATTTTTAGAACAATATTTTTGGTGGCTAAATTTCCACCCCAAACCCGAGAGCCCTCTTTCTTCTTGCTCTTGTTCTTGGTTTCTATTCTAAGTCATCTTAATGGATAAAGATGGCTATATATAATAATATCCCTTATGATGAGTTAATCACATGGAAATTTAATACAATTTGTGGGCTTGGGCCACACCATGGCCGGCCAAGGTCCTTAATTTGGGCCTCAATTTCAATTCAATTTTTGGGCCCAATAGCTTATGAATCATATTTTGTAATTCCCGAAACTAATTTCCAAAATTCCAAAATTGCCCTTAGCCTTGTCCCACACTTCCATGACTCTATTCTTTCATGCATAACTCCTATGTTCAACCAACTATCAAATTTGACCTTATGTCTCAAGAATCCAATATAATTCAAGTTTTTCCAAACGTGTGAAAACACGGGATATAACAGTAGAGTTATTGCATATGCTTCGAGACAGCTACGGAAACATGAAAAGAACTATCCAACTCATGATCTCGAATTGGCTACGGTTATTTATGCATTGAAAATGTGGAGACATTACTTGTATGGCGTGCATGTTGATATCTATACAGATCACAAGAGCCTTTAGTATATTTTCAAACAGAAGGAGTTAAATCTGCAGCAGAGGCGGTGGTTAGAACTATTGAAAGATTATGATGTTAGCATTTTATACCACCCCGGGAAGGCAAATGTAGTAGCCGATGCACTTAGCTGCCAACCAATGGGCAGTTTATGTGAAGTTCCTCCGGAAAAGAAAGAGATGGTTCATGAGCTCAACCAATTGTCTAATCTTGGAGTGCGTGTAATTGATTCGGGTAGTGTATGGATTGGCATTAATGATCCTACAGTTTCATCCCTGAATATGGAAGTGAAGGAGCATCAGTATGAAGATCCTAAATTGTACCATTACAGAGACACGTCTCATGACAAAGAGAAGTCTCCATTTGAAGTTTCCACGGATGGAATTCTTAGATACGAAGCAGGCTATGTGTGCCGGATGTGGCAGAATTGCGTCGTCGAATCCTAGAGGAAGCCCATTATTCTCGGTATTCTAGTCACCCAGGTGCAACCAAGATGTATGATCTTAAATTAATATATTGGTGGGATGGCAT
Organism: Lycium barbarum; assembly: GCF_019175385.1. Taxonomy (NCBI): domain Eukaryota; kingdom Viridiplantae; phylum Streptophyta; class Magnoliopsida; order Solanales; family Solanaceae; genus Lycium; species Lycium barbarum. Next base: position 89,835,210 of record NC_083341.1, read on the forward strand.
GAAAAGAGACATAGCAGAATTTGTAGCTCAGTGTTCAAATTGCCAACAAGTAAAGATCGAACAACAAAAGCCATGAGGCTTATTCCAAGCAATGGAGATCCTTACTTGGAAATGGGAAGTGATCAATATGGACTTTATCATAGGGTTACCTCGTTCTCGAGGCAGGTATGATTCTATATGGGTAATCCTGGATAGATTGATGAAAGTAGCCCATTTTCTTCCAGTTAGAACCACCTACTCAGCAGATGATTATGCGAGGTTGTATCTTAAGAAAATTGTGCAACTCCATGCTATTCCACTGTCCATTATCATCGATAGAGGAGCACAATTTATAGCCAAGTTCTGGAAGTCGTTTCAAGAAGGTCTAGGTACCCAGGTGAAACTTATCACGGAATTCCATCCGCAAACTGATGGGCAAGCCGAGCGTACTATTCAGACTATGCTACGAGCATGTGTGCTGGATTTTGGTGCTAGTTGGGATGATCACTTATGCCTTATCGAATTTTCATACAACAATAGCTACCATTCAAGTATTCAAATGGCTCCGTACGAGGCTTTGTATGGGAGGAAATGTAGATCCCCAATCGGATGGTTTGAAATAGGAGAAGCACAGCTAGTAGGCCCTGAATTGATTCAGCAAGCGGTGGAAAAGGTTAAGGTAATCCGAGATCGATTATTGACAGCCCAAGTCGCCAAAAGTCTTATGCAGACAATCGCTGACGAGACTTGGAATTTCAAGTTGGTGATTGGGTGTTCTTGAAAGTATCGCCCATGAAAGGGGTGATGAGATTTGGCAAGAAAGGGAAGCTATGTCCTAGATACATTGGACCCTATAAAATTATCTGCAAGGTGGGTCATATAGCCTATGAACTGGACTAGCCTTCGGAGCTTGAATTAGTCCATCCAGTTTTCCATGTTTCGATGCTCCGAAAGTGTGTTGGAGATCCTACAAAGATTGTCCCGATTGAAGATGTGCAAGTGACAGAAAAGCTAGCATAAGAAGAAGTGCCTACTGCCATTCTAGACAGGCAAGTGCGAAGACTTCGAAATAAGGAAGTAGCCTCAGTCAAGGTTTTGTGGAGAAACAACAACCAGGAAGAGATGACGTGGGAAGCGGAAGAGAAAATGCAATCCACATATCCACACCTATTCCAACCCCCACCAGAGATTCAACATGAAACACTAGCACTACGAGGTATGTACGCTTACTTTTTATGATTTTGGTCGTGTGTGGCCATAGATATGATGATATTTTGTTGTAGCCCTGTGAGGCAATGTTATTATGGGTTGTTGTTACAGGTTGGTAGTGCCATATTGTCACGGCCCAGCCCCGTGGGCCGTGACTAGTGCCCTAATTGGACACCCATACAGACTCACTTACCAAATCGACATATCAAAGACTTATTCATATTTAACATACGTTATTTCGCACAGATACTGAGAACATACGTCATCTTAAGCGGTCACCTGTAACAGAAATATCATACAAAAGCCGGCAGGCTGGCGGAATACACATCGCCCGAATACACATACCTATACAAACATATGGGCCGTTTCGGCCATAATAGCAAACGGAACCTCTTAAGGCATAAGTCACGGACATAATCGAACAAACACAACCCATGACCCACATATATGTCTACAGGCCTCTACAAACCATAACAGAAACATATGATGGGACAGGGCCCCGCCGTACCCCGAATAGTCATATATATATATACAGAAATATGTACCACGAAAGATATGTACCAAAAATATGAGCTCCGGATCAAAGGAGTACTCCAAATAGCAGAATAAGTGTCCTACACTGGCGGGTCACCATAACGAACGGCTGTACCTGCGGGCATGAAACGTATCCCCCCGAAGAAAGGGGGTCAGTACGAAATATGTACTGAGTATGTAAAGCATGGAATGCAGTAATTCAAATCAGAACTGAAGTGAGAAGTACGGAAAATGGATACAGAATTAGTATATCAAAACCTGTGCTGAAAACATAAATAATGCAAATAAAAATCATGCATAGGGCTCAGGAACGTGGTCGCCACTCCGACGCTGGCGCCACAACACATCATACTCCAGAAGGTTTCAAATCTCCGTACAATCCCCGAACATATCGTATAATCATAACATATCACAACATCATAACACATCGTATGCCATAACATATCATAACTCCGTATATAAGCGGTATCCGGCCCTATGGCGAGGGTCTCGGGAACCGTAATACATCATACTGCCGAATATAACATAGTGCGCACGAAGACAAAACTGGCCCGGGACCCGGCGAACGATGTTGTAGTAGTATGCACGAGCGGAGTAGTGAGAAAACCATATGCATATAAGTAAATAGATTCCAAGACTCGATGAATAAATATATGTATACCGATATCAGAAAGCTCAGAAACAAGTATCAAGTCAATCGGAATTAGTATACGAAAGTTACGAGCTTTTGAAGTACAGAACCTTCTAAAAACATTTCATAAGCCATATTTGGAAATTCAAGTATCATTCATATTAGGTAACTTTCGAATAACATTATGGATCAAATCAAATGGAGACTTTAGGACCATATTTACGTACCAAAATATTCATCAAAGACTTTAGTCATCTCGATTTTTCTTTCGAACAACATTCGGAAACATAACAACTATAATCTTCGAACATCATAAATATGTATCAAGCCATATGGAATAGCTTAAGGAAGTCAAAGATATTAGCCGTCCCAGTGGCTCTAAGAATAGGATTTTCTTTAGAAGCATACATATACGTTATTTGTTCATTTCATAAAGGTCATGCCAAAAGAAGGAAAGGTAGGCTTTACATACCTCGATCGCTCGCTAACCAAATCCCGACTCAAGTCTCGGGCTCCCCAATATCTACAATAACGTTATCAATTACCAAACATTAGCTACAAGTACTTAAAAATCCAATTCTAACTAGTACTTGTCTACAGAAATTTCGGCAGCATCTCCCCTGTAAATTCAACATCCCCGAGAATTTAACTCGGTCAAATTTACCAACAACCATACCAACAACATCAAGAATCAATTTAAAGCACATTCTAATATTAGTAACCCTCTATCTCTACGTAGCGTATCACATTCAATTCAACTACGTATGTTCAAGCCAATATCAGCGCTCACATATTCATTACTAATCCAAGATCATTCAAACACAATTCAAGAACGCTTTAAACAATTTGTGCAATATTCAAACAATCCCACTAATACCATATTCCACCCAAAACTTCTACAATTGCAATGAAACTACGACGACGCATTTTCTTCTTTCAATTTCATCAACAACAACAACAATTCACACTTTAGCAACTCCACTTCCATAATTACATAAAAACCATAGTAAAATCACATAATTTCCTACAACCAATTTCCATGCCAACTTGAACCATTAGTCTTCCATTTACATCACAAAGGCCACAACAACACAATTAACATACTAAATAAATTTAATTCATCTTCCTTCACCCATATGAATCACACGGCCACACACACACAACACTCCCACACGGCCCACACACAATACACGACATTTCCATGATTTTCATTCTATATAAATCCTTCATAACATAAAAAGAGGATAGAATTTTTACCTTTTCTTCAAATTTCCACTTGCCACTAAAGTAGTTTTCTTGCTTAAATAATTATACCACGTTGAAGAGGGTCTTGAACTTAGTAGGAATTCAAGAAGAAAGGAATTTTTGGATCAAAGTTGGAAGGCTTCCAATTTTTTTCTCTCTTTCTCTTGTTGGTCGAATTCCCCTTCTTTTCTTGCTCTAACTTTTGTTTCTTGAATATTCTTGAATGGTGGCCCTTTTTATCTATTTATTTGTCTTGGATTTAATTTTTCATGGGCTTGGGCCATTTCTCTATGGCCGGCCACCATGTTGGGCCCCCTTTTTTTTTTTTTGATTTTCCAAGCCCAACTTCTTGTGGTTAATATTTATAATTCATGAAACTAATTTCCGAAATTCAAATTTTGCCCTTAGCCTTCCTCGATATTTCTGCATCAATGTTTTTCATGAACAACATATATATTAAATAAAATTAATATATTGCCTTATCTCTTACTAGTCACAATTATTTAAAATTTTTCCGAATATGCAAAATACGGGATATAACATCCCCCCCCCCCCCTTTAAAACATTCATCCACGAAAGTTAAATTAGCCTTATAGGGTCTTACAAGCATTTCGGGGGAGTTTCTTTTTATGGGTAGCACATATAAATCATTTACCAATCAATATAACCAATTAAAAAATTTAGATTACCTGTAGGCATAGGAAACAAGTGAGGATACTTCTTCTTCATCTCGTCTTCCGCTTCCCAGGTCATTTCCTCTCGGTTATTATTTTGCCACAAGACTTTAACAGAAGGTACATATTTGGTGCGCAGTCTCCTCACCTGACGATCAAAAATAGCTACAGGCTGTTCTTCATAGGACAGTTCCTCTGTTACCTGGATATCCTCTATAGGAAATATTCTAGAAGGATCACCAATACACTGACGGAGCATTGATACATGGAATACCGGATGTACTGCCTCCAGATCAGATGGTAAGTCTAACTCGTAGGTGACCTCGCCTATTTTTTGAACAATCTGATAAGGCCCAATATATCTCGGACTAAGCTTTCCTTTTCTGCAGAATCTCATTACACCCTTCATAGGCGACACTTTCAAAAATACCCAGTCACCAATCGGGAATTCTAAAGGTCGACGTCATTTATCTGCATATGATTTCTGTCGACTCTGGGCTGCTAATAACCGCTCCTGAATGAGTTTCACCTTATCGACTGCTTGTTGGATCATATCTGGACCAATCAATTTAGTTTCACCCACGTCGAACCAACCAATCGGAGGCCTGCATTTTCTACCATATAGGGCTTCATACGACGCCATCTGAATGCTGGACTAATAACTATTATAATAAGCAAATTCAATAAGCAGCAAATGATCATCCCAACTACCTCTGAAATTAATAACACAGGCCCGTAGCATACCTTCCAGCGTTTGAATAGTACGCTCGGCCTGTCCGTCAGACTGAGGATGGAATGTTGTACTAAGACTCACCTGGGTCCCTAACCCGTCCTGAAACGATCTCCAGAAGTTAGTTGTAAACTGTGCACCTCTGTCGAAAATAATGGATGTAGGAACTCCTTGAAGCCTTACTATCTCTTTAATGTACAACTGGACATAATCCTCAGCCGAATAAGTGGTCCTGACTGGAAGAAAATGGGCTGATTTTGTCAGCCTGTCAACAATAACCCATATAGAATCATATCTTCGCGGAGTGCGCGGTAAACCTGTAATGAAATCCATATTAATTATTTCCCATTTCCAAGCTGGAATTTCCATTTCCTGTAACAATCCACCGGGCTTTTGATGCTCGATCTTAACTTGCTGGTAATTTGGGCACTGAGCGACGAACTCTGCAATGTCTCTTTTCATACCATCCCACCAATATAAACATCTGAGGTCATGGTACATTTTTGTGGATCCAGGATGAAAAGAATACCGAGCATAATGTGCCTCTCCCATAATCTATCGTCGCAGCCCTGCAACATCAGGTACACATAACCTGCCTCTATATAATAATACTCCGTCAGGGGTGATCTCGAACGGAGTCTCTTCCTTATCAAGGGTCGTGTCCCTGTACTGTACCAGAATAGGGTCCTCAAACTGACGTCATTTTACCTCTTCCATAATAGATGATTCAGCAACTTCTCGAACAGAAACCCCAATATTTCCAGAGTCGGCCAACCGGACTCCAAGACTGGCTAGCTGATGAATCTCACGAACTAATTCTTTCTTCTCTGGCTGCACGTTGGTCGAACTGCCCATAGACTTGCGACTAAGTGCATCTGCTACAACATTGGCTTTTCCCGGATGATATAAAATGTCAACATCATAATCATTCAATAACTCGAGCCATCTTATTTGCCTCAAATTCAACTCCTTTTGCTTAAAAATATACTGAAGGCTTTTGTGGTCCGTATAAATGGCAACATGAACCCCATATAAGTAATGCCGCCATATCTTCAAAGCATGAATTACCGCGGCTAGTTCCAGATCATGAGTGGGATAATTTCTCTCATGCGGTCTGAGCTGCCGGGAAGCATAGGCTATAACTCGATCATGTTGTATTAGTACACAACCTATCCCAATACCGGAAGCATCACAATAGATAACATACCCATCTGATCCCTCTGGAAAAGTTAGAACTGGAGCTGTAATCAATTTTTCCTTCAGCAACTGGAAGCTGCGTTCACAAGCATCGGTCCACTGAAATTTTGCTGCCTTCTGAGTTAGTTTCGTTAATGGTGCTGCAATAGAAGCAAAATTCTCCACAAATCTCCTGTAATATCAGGCCAATCCCAGAAAACTTCGTACCTCAGTCGGTGTCGTAGGCGTAGGCCAATTCTGTACAGCCTCGATCTTCTGTGTATCAACCCGAATACCATCTGCTCCGACGATATGCCCCAAGAATGCCACTGAGGTTAACCAGAATTCACACTTGGAGAACTTAGCATATAATGTGTGTTGCGAAGTGTGCCAAGTACTGTCCTCAGATGACCTGAATGCTCCTCGACTGATCGTGAATAAACCAGAATGTCATCAATAAATACAATCACGAACATGTCTAGAAACGGCCTGAATACCCGATTCATCAAATCCATAAATACTGCTGGGGCGTTGGTCAGCCCAAAAGACATCACTCTGAACTAATAATGTCCGTATCGAGTCCTGAAAGCAGTCTTGGGAATATCTGCCTCTCGTACCCGTACCTGATGATAGCCCGAGCGCAAAAATGTATCTTTGAAAAATATTTAGCACCCTGCAACTGGTCAAATAAATCATCAATCCGGGGGAGGGGATATTTATTCTTTATAGTCACCTTATTCAGCTATCTGTAATCAATGCACATCTACAGCGACCCATCTTTCTTTCTTACAAACAATACCGGTGCTCCCCAAGGTGACGTACTGGGTCTGATAAAGCCTTTTTCTAATAGATCTTTCAGCTGCTCTTTCAATTCTTTCAATTTTGCAGGAGCCATTCTGTAAGGGGGAATAGATATAGGCTAAATATCTGGCAGCACATCTATCGTGAACTCGATCTCCCGTTCAGGTGGAAGACCTGGAAGCTCATCCGGAAATACATCTGGAAATTCATTAACAACCGGAACTGACTGGAGAGTAGGTGTTTCTGCTTTAGTATCATGCACACGGACCAAATGATAAATATACCCTTTCTGAATCATCTTCCTGGCCTTGAGGTATGAAATAAACTCACCTCTCGGCGATGCTGTACTTCCTGCCCATTCTATAACTGGTTCCCCTGGAAACTGGAAATGAACTACCTTTTTCTTGCAATCAACATTAGCATAACAGGAGGCTAACCAATCCATGCCCATGATAACATTGAATTCCATCATATCTAATTCTACCAAATCAGCCTTAGTGCAACGGCCACATATAATTACAGAACAATCCTTATAAACCTGCCTCGCTATAATAAAATCCCCGACCGGCGTAGCTACCTCGAACGGCTCTATAGGTTCAGGTGTTATCCCAATTTTACTAGCGACAAGGGGAGAAATATATGATAAAGTAGAACCTAGGTCGATCAATGCTTATACAGCTCGAGAGAAAACCAATAATATACCTGTAACTACATTTGGCGACGCCTCCTGATCCTGTCGGCTAGCCAACGCATCTATGCGGTTCGAGGGACCGCTACAATCAGAAATCCAGTCGCGGCCTGCTGGTGTTGACGTACCCCCCCCCCCCCCTATTGGACGCATAGCAACAGAAGTGGAAGATGAACCAGCAGCTGATCCCGTCGGCTGAGCTGCACCACCAGAACGACCCGCCAACGGACAATCTCTCATAATATGGCCCTGGCGGCCACAAGAAAAATAGGCACCCGTAGCTCGATAACACTCTCCTGGGTGAGACCTCCCACAATAAGAACATCGAGGCATAGGTGGCCTCGCCTGGCTGGAACCTCTGCTCACCTGCGAACCTAAGGCTCTCGAACTCTGGCCTGCTCCTGAGTGCCCTGCACCATCAAATCGTCTGCCTGTAGACTGTGCATGTGCACTCCGGCCTGACTAAGGAGGATATTTGCTATACTGCTGCTGAGGCTGCCCGCCTCGAGACTCCCCGGAATAACCGGCTGACCTAGCCCTCTTTGGCTACCTCCTGTCACGGTCTCTATCGAGCTGATGCCCCCTGTGCCGGTCCTCCATTCCTTGTGCATATGCCTGTAACTGGGAAATGTCCATACCAGTCTGCGATGCCATCGCCATACAACTATCAACCAAGTAATGATCCAAACCCATCACATACCGGTGCATCCTGTCGGCCATATCAGCTACAATGGCGGGTGCATATCTGGCAAGAGAATCAAACAATAAGTTGTACTCTCAGACACTCCTGCCTCTCTGCCTCAGCTGTAAAAATCTATCAACTCTCGCCCGCCGCAACTCTGGAGGCAAAAAATGGTTGAGAAAAGCTGCTGTAAACTCATCCCACACAGCTGGAGAAGCATCCTCGCCTCCGGACAACTCCCAAGACTCGTACCAATTAATCGCTACGTCCCGCAATCTGTGTGAAGTCAGCTCGACAGACTCAGTCTCAGAAGCCCTGACCAGTCTCAGTGTGCGCTGCATCTGTTGAATGAAATCCTGGGGGTCCTCTTTAGGCTTAGACCCGTAGAACTCTGGGGGATTACAGGTCAAGAAATCACGGACCCTCAAACTGTCACGTCTGTCCACATCATCACCCCTAGTCCGCGTCTAGGAGCCTGTCCTGCTCCAATCTCGTCAATAACTGCACAACATCCCTCATCGCCCTGTCCTTCGCCCCTGGCTGGGGAGCTGGAGGCTCGGGTGCTGGAGCCTCTGGGGCTACTAGTGGAGCCGCCCCCTGATCCATAGTGGCAGCGGCTGCTACTCCAGGCTCCTCCAATGGTGGGGGTGTAGCAGAACCCTCTGACTGGGGTGCAATATTGGGCATAGTCTGAGCACGAGCCCGAGTAACTCTCTGTATCTGGCTGGTCTCTCCTGTCACTGCCTTGCCCTTCTAGGCCGCCGTCACGTTCTTCGGAGGCATCACTGTAAATATAGCAATCGATCAGAAAGAAATCATCCTAATAGCACAGCTCTATCGCACGATCTAAGATCCAAAGAATGGTAACATCCTAAATGTCCTGTAGCCTCCTGTTTATAGATGTGGTGCACATCACACCGATAAACAAGACTCTACTAGACACGACCTGTATACATTCCGAGGACAAACCGCTCTGATACCACTTTTGTAACGACCCAGCCCCGTGGGCCGTGACTAGTGCCCTAACTGGACACCCATACAGACTCACTTACCAAATCGACATATCAAAGACTTATTCATATTTAACATACGTTATTTCGTACAGATACTGAGAACAGATGTCATCTTAAGCGGTCACCTGTAACAGAAATATCATATAAAAGCCGGCAGGCTGGCGGAATACGCATCGCCCGAATACACATACCTATAAAAACATATGGGTCGTTTCGGCCATAATAGCAAACGGAACCGCTTAAGGCATAAGTCACGGACATAATCGAACAAACACGACCCATGACCCACATATATGTCTACAGGCCTCTACAAACCATAACAGAAACATATGACGGGACAGGGCCCCGCCGTACCCCGAATAGTCATATATATATATACAGAAATATGTACCACGAAAGATATGTACCAAAAATATGAGCTCCGGATCAAAGGAGTACTCCAAATAGCAGAATAAGTGTCCTACACTGGCGGGTCACCAGAACGAACGGTTGTACCTGCGGGCATGAAACGGAGCCCCCCGAAGAAAGGGAGTCAGTACGAAATATGTACTGAGTATGTAACGCATGGAATGCAGTAATTCAAATCAGAACTGAAGTGAGAAGTACGGAAAATGGATACAGAATTAGTATAACAAAACCAGTGCTGAAAACATAAATAATGCAAATAAAAATCATGCATAGGGCTCAGGAACATGGTCGTCACTCCGACGCTGGCGCCACAACATATCATACTCCAGAAGGTTTCAAATCTCCGTACAATCCCCGAACATATCGTATCATCATAACATATCACAACATCATAACACATCGTATGCCATAACACATCATAACTCCATATATAAGCGGTATCCGGCCCTATGGCGAGGGTCTCGGGAACCGTAACACATGATACTACCGAATATAACATAGTACGCACGAAGACAAAACCGGCCCGGGACCCGGCGAACGATGTAGTAGTAGTATGCACGAGCGGAGTAGTGAGAAAACCATATGCATATAAGTAAATAGATTCCAAGACTCGATGAATAAATATATGTATACCGATATCAGAAAGCTCAGAAACAAGTATCGAGTCAATTGGAATTATTATACGAAAGTTACGAGCTTTTGAAGTGCAGAACCTTCTAAAAACATTTCATAAGCCATATTTGGAAATTCAAGTATCATTCATATTAGGTAACGTTCGAATAACATTATGGATCAAATCAAATGGAGACTTTAGGTCCATATTTACGTACCAAAATATTCATCAAAGACTTTAGTCATCTCGATTTTTCTTTCGAACAACATTCGGAAACATAACAACTAGAATCTTCGAACATCATAAATACGTATCAAGCCATATGGAATAGCTTATGGAAGTCAAAGATATTAGCCATCCTATTGGCTCTAAGAATAGGATTTTCTTTAGAAACATACATATACGTTATTTGTTCATTTCATAAAGGTCATGCCAAAAGAAGGAAAGGTAGGCTTTACATACCTCGATCGCTCGCTAACCAAATCCCGACTCAAGTCTCGGGCTCCCCAATATCTACAATAACGTTATCAATTACCAAACATTAGCTACAAGTACTTAAAAATCCAATTCTAACTAGTACTTGTCTACAGAAATTACAGCAGCATCTCCCCTGTAAATTCAACATACCCGAGAATTTAACTTGGCCAAATTCACCAACAACCATACCAACAATACCAACAACCATACCAATAACATCAAGAATCAATTTAAAGCGCATTCTAATATTAGTAACCCTCTATCTCTACGTAGCTTATCACATTCAATTCAACTACGTATTTTCAAGCCAATATCAGTGCTCACATATTCATTACTAATCCAAGATCATTCAAACACAATTCAAGAACGCTTTAAACAATTTGTGCAATATTCAAACAATCCCACTAACACCATATTCCACCCGAAACATCTACAATTGCAACGAAACTACGACGACGCATTTTCTTCTTTCAAATTCATCAACAACAACAACAATTCATACTTTAGCAACTCCACTTCCATAATTACATAAAAACCATATTAAAATCATATAATTTCCTACTACAACCTACAACCAATTTCTATGCCAACTTGAACCATTAGTCTTCCATTTACATCACAAAGGCCACAACAACACAACTAACATACTAAATAAATTTAATTCATCTTCCTTCACCCATATGAACCACACGGCCACACACACACAATACTCCCACACAGCCCACACACAACACACGACATTTCCATGCTTTTCATTCAACTCTACTTACTACAACATATATATAAACCCTTCATAACAGAAAAAGAGGATAGAATTTTTACCTTTTCTTCAATTTTCCACTTGCCACTAAATTAGTTTTTTTACTTAAATAATTATACCACGTTGAAGAGGGTCTTGAACTTAGTAGGAATTCAAGAAGAAATGAATTTTTGGATCAAAGTTGGAAGGCTTCCAATTTTTTTCTCTCTTTCTCTTGTTGGCCGAATTCCCCTTCTTTTCTTGCTCTAACTTTTGTTTCTTGAATATTCTTGAATGGTGGCCCTTTTTATCTATTTATTTGTCCTGGATTTAATTTTTCATGGGCTTGGGCCATTGCTATATGGCCGGCCACCATGTTGGGCCTCTTTTTTTTTTTTGATTTTCCAAGCCCAACATCTTTTGGTTAATATTTATAATTCATGAAACTAATTTCCGAAATTCCAATTTTTCCCTTAGCCTTCCTCGATATTTCCGCATCAATGTTTTTCATGAACAACATATATATTAAATAAAATCAAAATATTGCCTTATCTCTTACTAGTCACAATTATTTCAAATTTTTCCGAATATGCTAAATACGGGATATAACACATATTACAAAGGAAACTCTGGCGAAATTTTCATAGAATTCCGAGTGTTTAATATTCGAGGACATATGTTCCAAAAGGGGGGAGGAATGTTACACCTTAGAAAATTCTCCGTTAGTGTACAGCGAATAGGCTAGCATGGAACACAAGATATACGATGATTTTATAAGTAAGAGATAGCATTTGATGATCTTAATCAAGATTCGAAGACATTAGACATAAAGAGAGAAGTTTGACAAGAAAGTAAAGGATGTGTTATGTATCGGGTAGGAATTGTGGACGACGAGTTAATGAGGGCATAATAATGTCTTAGAGACAAGTAGCAACATCCCTTAGATTGGTATTGAAGTGTTAAACAAGTGTTAAGAAGGTTCCATAAGGATCGGAGATCAAACGAGTCGACGAGAACAAGTCCCGGAAAGCTGGACATTTTACGGCCAGACATACTGGCCGTATAAAATCCACAGACCGTATGTCCAACCGTGGATTCAGCCCAGCATAGCATAGCTCACTGGACCAAACATACGGTCCAACATACGGTCAGTGAAAAATATACGGACCGTATGTTGGTCTGTATAAGTTGATCCGACCAGCTTTTAATTCAATATAAGGGACCCTTTTTCATTTCATTTTATTTCATTCCCACTCTCCACAAGTTAAGAAAACTCTAGAATATTCTCCGTCACTCATCCACAAGAAAATCAAAGGAAATCCATGATCAATAACACCAAATACATGAAACCAAGTGTATGAAACCTAGTCAAAGTTCATCTAACTTAAGAAAACCCAAGGGAAGTGAAGTCGGGTTTTTGTGCTAGAAGAGTAACTCCACTCAAGACTTGTTCATCCATCACCTAAGGTAAGTTTCATGACCATACCATGTTGTTTAAGGTATTGGAAGGCTAAGACACTTGAATTGTGGAAAGACATAGAAAATGGGTCATAAATGAGTGAATAGTATCATGGTTGAATGGTAGTTGGATGGAATCATGAATGTTAGTGTGTTGTGATTATGAATATGTTATAAATGTAATTTAGACCATGAAATAATTATTATATATGATAAAAATCAATGATGATCCATAACCACAATTGTGGAGAAATTGAAGAGAAATGGTGAACTGTGATAAATGTATACAAATGAGGATTTTTGTTTGCCATATTGTGAATATTGTTGTGAGCGTTTGGGAGTTGATATAGAACATGGGAAAGGTAGTATAAACAAAGGAAATACTGCCCAATTTTCCCTAGAAATAGCGACACATTCTTATAGTCGATTAACTAACGTTAATTCAAATTCTCTCTTGAAGGTAGAAATGTGACATTGAAGGAAAACTAGCGAACGATAGATTAATTAAACGTAAAAGGTATGTGAGGCTAGTCCTTTTTTTCTAATGGCATGAATCCTATATCATGACTCCTCCTTCCTTTTCATGAATTCTTACGTTCCGGAAAGCTAAAAGTCTATGTCCATGAATAGCTACATAAGATAAGAGATATATTATGAGCCTTATAATGATGATGATGAGTTAAAGTATAGAGATTTTAAAATTTATGATATGATGATCCAATAATGTTAGTGATATTCTTTATTGCTTACACTCACCTTATCTACTAATTCCTTCAAGGTGAGACAGAATGTTAATGAATGCTCCATAATGAGAGCGGGGGATCACGACTTTACGTCACCCCGATAATGTATAGTTGTTCTTGAGCCTTATGCATGTACTATGATAAGCATACTATGATAAGCATGTTATGATGAGTATACTATGATGAGCATGTATGATGATGATATAACACCGCTCCTATTTGGCCGGGCAATCACCGCTAAGGCGGGCAGCGTATACACCATGGCCAGATGGCATGGGCAGACACCACTAGTGGGCGGCATGAGATGATACCCCAGACGCGAGAGGCCTGGACGTAGGCCAATGTTATGATTATTACACCGATCCAATATGGACGGGAAGCTTATACATTATCACACCGTACCTATATGGACAGGCAGCTTATATATTTATGCATATATGATATGATGGTGATTATGAGTAAGCCAAGATGCATCATTTCCTTTATACTTGACAGTCAGATACTGATGTTCCATATTGATATTTCCTCTATATCATTGTCTTATTTCATTGTTTATGCCTCTCATACTCAGTACAATTTTCGTACTGACGTCCGTTTTCTTTTGACGCTGTGTTCATGCCCACAGGTAGACAGGGAGGTGAGCTTGATCCTGATTCGTAGGAGCAAGTAGCTGATTGAGAGCACTCCATTGTTCGGAGGTGCTTATGATGATTCTTTTATGTATAGTCATGTATATGTATATGTATTTTGGGCATAACGGGGTCTTGTCCTGTCCGTATGTCTAGCACTCCAGTAGAGGCTCGTAGATACGCAGTGTGGGTTATATGGTCTCACGAGATTACTACTGCATAGTAGAGCCTTTTGATGGCCAAGAGGCTTATGTATATTTATTAATATCTTCAAATGAAAGATGATTTCCTTATAATCTAAGTATGAATGTGATAAAAGAATGTTAATGAGCACGATAAGTAGTAGAACAAGTGGTGCTCGGTGGTTAGCCTCGGGTACCCGTCGCGGCCCCCAGTCGGGTCATGGCACTCATAAGCATCTTCGACATCATTACTATCATCGTTTCATTACATCTATCCTTAGAGGATCACCCATCATTTAAGGAATTTATTAGAATTGTAAACATAATGAGAATCATGAGCTTTGGTAGCTTTAAAGATAGAATCATTTGGAGGACAGTATGGACTCATGAAAGGACATATATATATCCAATGAACCATGCCTTATTGAAAGAAGGGTTAGCCTTATATACCTTTATGTTTAGCTATTCTATCACTTGAACGTTCTCCTTCAATGCTCACGCTTCTAACTTCATTTGAATTTATACTAACATTAGATAATCGATAGCTTAGCATACTTGACTAAAGCTAGAGAAAGTCGGGCAGCATCTCCTTTGTTTATAAAACTTTCTCCATATCATATATCAATTCCCAAACATCTATAATAACATTCACAACATCATAAGTAACAATCTTCACACACCTATATTATCCATATATCCCAAATTTCGCTTCAATTCATCCATATCCATGGTTATAGCACACTATTACATTCACTCATATACAATGTCTATCCTATGTTCTTAATGTAATTTATAACATAATTATAATCACAACATATCTAGAATCATGACTAATCCCAAGCTACTACTAAAAAATGATACTATTCTTACATTCATGACCCATTTTCTGTCTCCTTCTACAATCTAAGTCTTTCGACCTCTCAATACTTTAAACAACATGGAATGACCATAAACCTTAGCTTAGCTGGTGTAGGAATGGATTTTGGGTGAAAACACTTCACTTAAGCAAAACCCTAGTTCCACTTCCACTTGAATTTCTTGTCTTGGATGAACCTTAATGATATTCTTGCACATGATTCTCTTGCTTTGATGAAGTTGAGCATCAATTTCCTTTGAATTCTTGTGGAAAAGGTGTGGAGAAATATTCTAGAGAGTTCTTGAGAGAAGGGGAGTGAAAATGAAATTAAAAGAAATGAACTTGTGTCCCTTATATTAATTTAGAACCTGTCCCGACTCAGTTCTTCGGACCAACATACGGTCCGTATAATTTATATGGACCGTATGTGTAGCCGTATATTAGGTCCTGTGAGGGATACCATCCTGGGCAGAATATACGGCCTAACATATGGCCAGTATATATTTTTACTGCCACTATGTTGGACCGTATAATGCCCAGCTTTTCTGAAACTCGTTCTTGTCAACTCGTTCGATCTCCAATCCTTATGGAACCTTCTTAACACTTGTTTTACACCTCATTAACAATCTAAGGGATGTCATAACTCTTTCCCAAGACATAATAAAGTCATCATTAACTTTTTACTCGTAAATCCTTTCCGATACATAACGTATACCTTGCCTTTCTTGGCAAACTTTCTTCTCCTACCTCGAATGTCTTTGAAATTTGAATTAGGATCATCAAATGCTATTTCTTACTTATTGAAACATCGTATACTTCATGCCCTTCATTAATCTATTCACTGCGCATTAACATGAAATTTTTCAAGGTGTAACATTATATATTGTTTCCCACAGGGTTCGACCGTCTAAGAATGATTGTGATGTGACCTTTCCTCGTGCCTTGGTTGTTGCTTGTGTCCTTGTTGATATTATAGTGAATACAGGCGCTCAGTTTGCTGATGAGTGGAAGGAGTTCTTGAAGGATGGGGGGGTGCCATCTTGATGTTTCCTTCACTAATCACTTCGCTATGCAAGAGGTTTAAGGTGCTGAGAGAGAATAAGACAGATGAGTGGGTTCCAAGTGATAATCTATTTCATCCACTTCTAGTAAAAGACTGGGGCACTGTTGTTAGTAGAGGGGGTAGGAAGAAGAGGAAGGTTGGCAATGCCATAGAGCGAGGTAGGTGGGCCGAGGCTAATGATTTGGCCGGAGACAAGGGCAGTCAGGAGACTGGGGATGAGGTTCCCCACCTTCAGGGGCCATTTGAGCGTATAGACTCGCGCTTTGACGAGATGAGGTGTATGTTCCAGTAATTTTCTATGTTCTCTGAGGGTTCTAGTTCATCGAAGGATGCTGTGGCTTTTGTCATGAGAGATGAGATGATGGGTTACTTCAAGACCCAGAAGACCATCGACGAGTCACTTTCTTCCTTGTAGACAGCCTACTCTACCTTTGCCACGGAGCACAAGAATCTTCGGGAGGAGTTCGATACGGAGTTGAGAAGGAACCAATCTCAGAACAAGGTGCACCTTCGTACCTGGAGAGGAGTCAAGGGAGTGTGGGGAACCATGCATCCCGATGTTCCCATTCCCGTAGGAGACGAGGATAACTCTAATAGGTACTCCTTCCTGGAGGTGCCTCGAGAGGTTGGTTGCACAGCTAGACTGGTAGATGTAACCGGCAGCTCGAATGATGATGATGCCTTGAGCAAGATTGATGATTAGAGACTCCTTCCCCCCCCCCCCCCCCCCCCCCCTTGATGGTGTTATGGTTGCCCATGTCGGGCTTTGCTGTTTAAACAATTTCTGTTTGATTTGTTTGGTTTTTATGTTTAGATGACTTTGGGATAATATTGTTTTGGGTCTTAGTTAGCCTTGTTTGGGCTTATTGTTCGTATATTTTTTGTTTGAATGTTGGATCATCTAGTTTCGTGTTTTGGTAATTGTAATTGGGTTTGTAGTAATGACATGAGTGATCTTTCCCCTTATCTGGCTTGGCTTTATGTCACTGTTGGTTGAATTTTGCTGCTGTTTCATTTGGTTGTTGTTGGGTGGTACGAATAGGGGAAAACCAGCTGAAAAATAGGGGAGGAGTTCCAGTGTCTGGATTCTGTAATGCCGCTTCGCCTGTTTCTCAGACCGCTATGGCTGTCCCGCATGGGCAGAGAAGGGGTCGCAGCAGCGGTCACAAGGGAAACTGAAGGCACTGCTTTAGCGGTGGAGGACCCGCTATAGCGGTACCATCACAGCGGATGACTGACCGATGTGGCGGGACCACTGAACATATTTCGACAACCTTGCACTCACGGAACAACCAAATAAAATCTTCACACGAACCAAGTCGAATCAGTGACATAACACACTTATAGGCGTAGATACCAGTTGGAATCGTCCAGCTACCAATGGAACCCACCGAGATACCAATTTGACCGAAGTAGCACGATTTGAAAGAAAGAGGGTAAATTTCATATAGCTTCCCGCGGATGGGCACGAAAGTCTACATACCATTCCGCGATACTCTACTAGACTTTGCTCTAGTACTTGTGAGATCGGTAAACTAGGGTTTGATACCAACTTGTCACGACCCAATTTAGAATAGCGCGGGCACCTACCATTCCCACCTCGGTAGGCGTACCCTTAATCAAATAACACATTTTTCAAGTAAAGAACAATTTCACTTCTTTCAATATATAAGTAATTTACAGCAGAAATCAATAATCATACTAACTCAGTTCGGGGAAGTAATTACAAAAGATAAATAGTTACAATGACTCATTTCAATTCCCACGACCTAGTCTAGACTAGTACAAAAGTGACTAATGTAAATCCAGAATGCAATAATAACTCTATGACCCAACCTTCATCCTTGAATGAAGTGGGTGGAGGCCCTCAAGATAGACACCGTGCATCTTCCGAACATGTCAACAATTAATCACCTGAAACACTCTACACCCCAAAAGGGATATAGCAAGAGTAGTATCACCACAATCAACATGTACTCAGTAAGCATCATAGGCCGACAAAAGTTAGAGGCACATATCAGTAAAAGAGTTTGAAATTAGGCATGATAAGTAACTAGACCAACAACGTACATTATCTACCACTCATCATGTCGTCAAGACCCTTAGATTACTTAACTCTTATCGAACAGACACTAGGCAATTCCACACAAGTCTCGCAAGTCAAATATCATTACGCTATTCAATCTTAGTATAGAAGCCAACTCGCCATTATGATAACCATTGTTCACCTAATTCCCGAAACCTAACAACATAAGGAATTATCAGATCATCACAATATAAGTCATAATGCATGCAATGCAATAATGTATGAATGTAAATGCAATGCAATGTCGTGTACACATGTACTCCGGAAGTAAGTATTGATATCCCAGTAGTACAACCCATAGGGCATTCACAAAGTCCATGTACTCACTCAATCCACGAGTCCGGGACAACTATCGGACATTGAACTCTCATATCACTCCACCCAATCCACGATTCCGGGACAACCATTGGATATCAGACTTCTCACATCACTCCACTCAATCTTCGATTTCGGGGCAATCATCGGATATCAGACTTCTCATATCACTCTCAGCTCATCACAGGTTTTCCTCAAGTATCAACAATGTATCAACAGTATATCATGAGAGATGAGAATGCGTGCAATGTATGAATAAACATTAATAGTCATATCAATATCACAAGTACCAAGCATGGGTACGCCAACCATATCATGAAAGACTGTACAAGTCATATAGAATACTATCTTCGTATCAACGTCAACAAGCGAGATACTACAATATCATGATCGAGATATAACAATAGTCTCCAATATCTACTATTACCACGCGGCATCAAGTCAACGATAATAGAACAATCAAGTCGCAACACAATATTAACACTCCTCTTTTACTACCTATCAACATTAATATATGATAATTTCACCTTCTACTTACATGACATGAACAATACCCAGTCTGGCATCAATTCATGGTCGTTGGTACGTTTTATCCATTTCAATACCAATTAAGATCCACTCTTCTAGCAGAGAACCCACTAGGCGCACATTACAGAAATTTCTCATCAAGGGACACAAAAAAGTAAGTACCAACAACTACTTCCAAGTCACACAAACTCCACCACTATTCATGTCACGACCCGGCTAGGGGCGTGACGGGTACCCAGGGCTAACCACCGAGCACAACTTATTCTACTACTCATCATACTCATTAAGCGTTCTTTTATCAATTTCATACTCAAATCATAGAAAAATCATTTTTCATTTGAGAACATAAATACTTTTATATACATAAGCCTTTCGGCTATCAAAATGACAATATGTATATATACAGTAGTAACCTCGTGAGACCATAGAGCCCACAACTGCGTATCTACGAGCCTCTACTAAAGTGCTAAACATAGGGATGGGACAGGACCCCATCGTGCCCAAAATATATATGTGTACGCAAAAGAATAATCAAGGCACCTATGGAACAATGGAGTGCTCTCAAATCAGCCACTAGCTCTTACGAATCTGGATCAAGATCACCTCCTTGTCTACCTGTGGGCATGAACACACCGTCCAAAGAAAACGAACGTCAGTACGAACATTGTACTAAGTATGAGAGGCATAAGTAATGAAAATACGTCAATGAGATAGAGGAAGCATCAATAAGGGGCAACTGTAGATGACTGTCACTTATAAAAGAATTAACACATGCTGGCTTACTCATAATCAACATCAGGTCATGTATGCATAAATGTATAAGCTGCCCGTCCATATAGGTAGGGTGTAATAATTATTAGCCTGCGTCAAGGCCTCCCGCGTCCGAGGTACCATCTCATGCCGCCCACTAGTGGTGTCTGCCCATGTCATCTAGACATGGTGTATACATGTAGCTGCCCGCCGTAGCGGTGTCTGCCCGGCCATATAGGCGCGGTGTAATATCATCAACATATACTCATCATAATTCATGCATAATAACTCCAAGATAGCTATACTTTATCGGGGTGACATAAGGTCGTGAACCCCCGATTCCATTATGGACATTTATAAGTATTCTGCCTCACCTTGAAGGAAATAGTATATAAGGTGAGTGTATGCAATAAACGGCATCATTAAATTTATAGGAACATCATATCATTAGGCTCGTAACATATCTCTTATCTCATATAGCTACTCATGAACATAGACATTTAGTTTTCCGGAATGTTGGAAATTCATGAAGAGGAAGGAAAAGTCTTGCTATAGGATTCATTCCATAGAAAGAAAGGACTAGCTTCAGATACCTTTTACGTTTAACAAATCTATCACTTGCTTGTTCTCCTTCGATGCCCATGTTTCTGTCTTCAAGAAAAGTCGCATGAACATTAGCTAATCGATTACTTAAACGTACCTTCTAAAGCTAAAGCAAATTGGGCATCATTTCCTTTGTTTATACAACTTTTCCCATATTCTATATCAACTCCTAGACATTCTTAACCATATTCCCAATATCACAAATAACAACCATCACTCATCTACATTACCCACATTTCGTAGTTTCACTCCAATTTCTCCATAATCATGATCATAGTTCATTATTGCATTTTTCTCACATATAATACTTATTTCATGTTCTAAATGTCATTCACAACATACTTACAATTACAACATACCAATATTCATAATTCACCCCAAACTACTACTCAACAATGACACTATTCACACGTTCATGACCCATTTTCTACCTCCTTTTATAATCCAAGTGTTTCAACTTTTCAATACCTTAAATAACATGTAAATACAATAACAATCACCTTAGATAGTGTAGGAATAAGCCTTGAGTTGAAATATTCCTCTTTCACCAAAACCCTAGTTCACTTCCCATGAAATTTTCTTGCCTTAGGTGAACCCTAGTGAGTTTCTTGCACTTAATTCTACTAATTCTTGGTGTTTACTCCTTGATTTCCCTTGGATATATGTTGAAATTGTATGGAGAAGGTTCTAGAGGTTTGGAGAGAGAGTTGGAGAATGAGTGGGAAAAAAATGAAGACTTTAGGTCTCTTTTTATAAAAATCAAAAGCTGCCCGACGAGGATTATACGGTACGGTCGACGAAGCTTTGAGCAGATCGACGGAGCGTCGATCTGGCCGTTGAAGTCGTGAAATTTCCAGTGAGCAGCGTTTCGTTTCCTTTCATTCTACGGTGAGAAGGACGGTCCGTTGAACTGAACGACGGAGCGTTGATCTGCTTCGTCGAATGGTCTTTGTGCTAAATAAATTCTACAACACAATAAATGAGGTGTCGACCCATCCGAAGGTACAAAGAACGACCGTCGAACCCCCCCCCCCCCCCCCCCCACCCTCCCATTTTGCAGAACTGTAGTGAAGTTTCATTTGACGAACTTTTCTCCCTAGCCTCAAATGTCTTTAGACTCTTAATTAGAATCATTAAGCATCCCTTCTTACTTGTAGGGACATGTACACCTTAATTTACATTAGTCCATTCACCGCTCAACAACCCAAAATTCCGAGGTGTAACATTCTCCCCCCCCCCCCCCCCCCTTTGGAACATTCGTCCTCGAATGTTAAGAACTCGGGAATCCTACGAAAATTTTACCAGAGTTTCCCTTATAATATGGCACTACCATCCTGTCACAACAACCCATAATAATGTTGCCTCATAGGGCTACAACACGATAGTAATATAAATTGGCCACACACGACCCAAAAGCATGGAAAGAAAGCATACATACCTCATAGTGTTAGTGTTTCATTTTGAATCTTTTTAGGGGTTGGAATAAGTGTGGGTACTTGGACTTCATACTGTCTTCTGCTTCCCAAGCCATTTCCTCTCGGTTGTCATTTCGCCACAAGACTTTGACTGAAGATACTTCCTTATTTCGAAGTCTTCGTACTTGCATGTCTAAAATGGCAATGGGCACTTCTTCATATGCTAGCTTTTCTGTCACTTGAACATCATCTATTGGGACAATCCTCGTAGGATCCCTAACACACTTGCGGAGCATCGAGACATGAAAAACTGGGTTGACTGATTCAAGCTCTGAAGGTAAGTCCAATTCGTAAGCTACTTGACCCACCTTGCGGATAATTTTATAGGGTCCAATGTATCGAGGACTTAACTTCCCTTTCTTGCCAAATCTCATCACCCCTTTCATTGGCGACACTTTTAAAAACACCTAATCATCAACCTGAAATTCTAGGTCTCGCCGGCGGTTGTCCGCATAAGATTTTTGGCGACTTTGGGCTGTCAACAATCGATCTCGGATCACCTTGACTTTTTCTACCGCTTGCTGAATCAATTCAGGGCCTATTGGCTGTACTCCTTCTATTTCAAACCACCCAATTGGGGATCTACACTTCCTTCCATATAAAGCTTCATACGGAGCCATTTGGATACTGGAATGATAGCTATTGTTGTATGCGAACTCAATCAGAGGTAGGTGATCATCCCAAATACCACCGAAATCTAGTACACATGCCCTTAGCATATCTTTCAAAGAATGAATAGTACGCTCGGCTTGCCTATCAGTTTGTGGATGGAAGGCCGTGCTAAGCTTCACTTGAGTACCTAGACCTTCTTGGAAGGATTTCCAGAACTTGGCTGTAAATTGTGCTCCTCTATCTGTGATAATGGATATTGGAATGGCATGGAGTCGTACAATCTCCTTGAGGTACAACCTTGCATAGTCTTCAGCCGAGTATGTGGTTCTGACTTGAAGAAAATGAGCTGCTTTTGTTAATCTGTTCACAATCACCCATATAAAATCATACTTGCCTTGAGAACGAGGTAACCCCACAATAAAATCCATGTTGATTACTTCCCACTTCCAAGTAGGGATTTCTGTTGCTTGCAATAATCCTCCTGGTTTTTGATGTTCGATTTTCACTTGCTGGCAATTTGGACACTGAGCTACAAATTCTGGTATGTCTCTCTTCATTCCATCCCACCAATATATCAACTTGAGATCATGATACATCTTGGTTGCACCTGGGTGAGTAGAATACCGAGAATAATGAGCTTCTTCTAGAATTCTACAGCGTAGTTCTACAACATCCGGAACACATAGCCTGCCTCAGTATCTGAGAATTTCATCCATAGAAGTTTCAAATGGAGACTTCTCTTTTTCAAGAAATATGTCTCTAGATTAGCTCAGCTGAGGATCTTCATACTGATGCTCTTTCACTTCCATATTCTGGGACAAAACTGTGGGATCGTTAATACAAATCCCTGCACTACTCGAATCAATTACACGTACTCCAAGATTAGCTAGTTGGTGGAGCTCATGAATCATCTCTTTCTTTTTCCGAGAAACTTCACATAGGCTAGCATGGAACACAAGATATACGATGATTTTATAAGTAAGAGATAGCATTTGATGATCTTAATCGAGATTCGAAGACATTAGACATAAAGAGAGAAGTTTAACGAAGAAAGTAAAGGATGTGTTATGTATCGGGTAGGAATTATGGACGACGAGTTAATGAGGGCATAATGATGTCTTAGAGACAAGTAGCAACGTCCCTTAGATTGGTATTGAAGAGTTAAACAAGTGTTAAGAAGGTTCCATAAGGATCGGAGATCAAACGAGTCGACGAGAACAAGTCCCGGAAAGCTGGACATTTTACGGCCAGACATACTGGCCGTATAAAATCCACAGACCGTATGTCCAACCGTGGATTCAGCCCAGCATAGCATAGCTCACTGGACCAAACATACGGTCCAACATACGGTCAGTGAAAAATATACCGACCGTATGTTGGTCTGTATAAGTTGATCCGGCCAGCTTTTAATTCAATATAAGGGACCCTTTTTCATTTCATTTTATTTCATTCCCACTCTCCACAAGTTAAGAAAACTCTAGAATATTCTACATCACTCATCCACAAGAAAATCAAAGGAAATCCATGATCAATAACATCAAATACATGAAACCAAGTGTTTGAAACCTAGTCAAAGTTCATCTAACTTAAGAAAACCCAAGGGAAGTGAAGTCGGGTTTTTGTGCTAGAAGAGTAACTCCACTCAAGACTTGTTCATCCATCACCTAAGGTAATTTTCATGACCATACCATGTTGTTTAAGGTATTGGAAGGCTAAGACACTTGAATTGTGGAAACACATAGAAAATGGGTCATAAATGAGTAAATAGTGTCATGGTTGAATGGTAGTTGGATGGAATCATGAATGTTGGTGTGTTGTGATTATGAATATGTTATAAATGTAATTTAGACCATGAAATAAGTATTATATATGATAAAAATCAATGATGATCCATAACCACAATTGTGGAGAAATTGAAGAGAAATGGTGAACTGTGATAAATGTATACAAATGAGGATTTTTGTTTGCCATATTGTGAATATTGTTGTGAGCGTTTAGGAGTTGATATAGAACATGGGAAAGGTAGTATAAACAAAGGAAATTCTGCCCAATTTTCCCTAGAAATAGCGATACGTTCTTATAGTCGATTAACTAACGTTAATGCAAATTCTCTCTTGAAGGTAGAAACGTGACATTGAAGGAAAACTAGCGAACGATAGATTAATTAAACGTAAAAGGTATGTGAGGCTAGTCCTTTTTTTCTAATGGCATGAATCCTATATCATGACTCCTCCTTCCTTTTCATGAATTCTTACGTTCCGGAAAGCTAAAAGTCTATGTCCATGAATAGCTACATAAGATAAGAGATATATTATGAGCCTTATAATGATGATGATGAGTTAAAGTATAGAGATTTTAAAATTTATGATATGATGATCCAATAATGTTAATGATATTCTTTATTGCTTACACTCACCTTATCTACTAATTCCTTCAAGGTGAGGCAGAATGTCAATGAATGCTCCATAATGAGAGCGGGGGATCACGACTTTACGTCACCCCGATAATGTATAGTTGTTCTTGAGCCTTATGCATGTACTATGATAAGCATACTATGATGATGATATAACACCGCTCCTATTTGGCCGGGCAATCACCGCTAAGGCGGGCAGCGTATACACCATGGCCAGATGGCATGGGCAGACACCACTAGTGGGCGGCATGAGATGATACCCCGGACGCGGGAGGCCTGGACGTAGGCCAATGTTATGATTATTACACCGATCCAATATGGACGGGAAGCTTATACATTATCACACCGTACCTATATGGACGGGCAGCTTATATATTTATGCATATATGATATGATGGTGATTATGAGTAAGCCAAGATGCATCATTTCCTTTATACTTGACAGTCAGATACTGATGTTCCATATTGATATTTCCTCTATATCATTGTCTTATTTCATTGTTTATGCCTCTCATACTCAATACAATTTTCGTACTGACGTCCGTTTTCTTTTGACGCTGTGTTCATGCCCACAGGTAGGCAGGGAGGTGAGCTTGATCCTGATTCGTAGGAGCAAGTAGCTGATTGAGAGCACTCCATTGTTCGGAGGTGCTTATGATGATTCTTTTGTGTATAGTCATGTATATGTATATGTATTTTGGGCATGACGGGGTCTTGTCCTGTCCGTATGTCTAGCACTCCAGTAGAGGCTCGTAGATACGCAGTGTGGGTTATATGGTGTCACGAGATTACTACTGCATATATGTATATTATCCTTTTGATGGCCAAGAGGCTTATGTATATTTATTAATATCTTCAAATGAAAGATGATTTCCTTATAATCTAAGTATGAATGTGATAAAAGAATGTTAATGAGCACGATAAGTAGTAGAACAAGTGGTGCTCGGTGGTTAGCCCCGGGTACCCGTCGCGGCCCCCAGTCGGGTCATGGCACTCATAAGCATTTTCGACATCATTACTATCATCGTTTCATTACATCTATCCTTAGAGGATCACCCATCATTTAAGGAATTTATTAGAATTGTAAACATAATGAGAATCATGAGCTTTGGTAGCTTTAAAGATAGAATCATTTGGAGGACATTATGGACTCATGAAAGGACATATATATATATATATATATATATATATATATATATATATATATATATCCAATGAACCATGCCTTATTGAAAGAAGGGTTAGCCTTATATACCTTTATGTTTAGCTATTCTATCACTTGAACGTTCTCCTTCGATGCTCACGTTTCTACCTTCATTTGAATTTATACTAACATTAGATAATCGATAGCTTAGCATACTTGACTAAAGCTAGAGAAAGTCGGGCAGCATCTCCTTTGTTTATAAAACTTTCTCCATATCATATATCAATTCCCAAACATCTATAATAACATTCACAACATCATAAGTAACAATCTTCACACACCTATATTATGCATATTTCCCAAATTTCGCTTCAATTCATCCATATCCTTGGTTATAGCACACTATTACATTCACTCATATACAATGTCTATCCTATGTTCTTAATGTAATTTATAACATAATTATAATCACAACATATCTAGAATCATGACTAATCCCAAGCTACTACTAAAAAATGATACTATTCTTACATTCATGACCCATTTTCTGTCTCCTTCTACAATCTAAGTCTTTCGACCTCTCAATACTTTAAACAACATGGAATGACCATAAAACTTAGCTTAGATGGTGTAGGAATGGATTTTGGGTGAAGACACTTCACTTAAGCAAAACCCTAGTTCCACTTCCACTTGAATTTCTTGTCTTGGATAAACCTTAATGAGTTTCTTGCACTTGATTCTCTTACTTTGATGAAGTTGAGCATCAATTTCCTTTGACTTCTTGTGGAAAAGGTGTGGAGAAATATTCTAGAGAGTTCTAGAGAGAACGGGAGTGAAAATGAAAATAAATGAAATGAACTTGTGTCCCTTATATTAATTTAGAACCTGTCCCGACTCAGTTCTTCGGACCAACATACGGTCCATATAATTTATATGGACCGTATCTGTGGCCATATATTAGGTCCTGTGAGGGATACCATCCTGGGCATAATATACGGCCTAACTTATGGCCAGTATATATTTTTACTGCCACTATGTTGGACCGTATAATGCCCAGCTTTTCTGAAACTCGTTCTTGTCAACTCGTTCGATCTCCAATCCTTATGGAACCTTCTTAACACTTGTTTGACACCTCATTAACAATCTAAGGGATGTCATAACTCTTTCTCAAGACATAATTAAGTCATCATTTTTTACTCGTAAATCCTTTCCGATACATAACGTATACCTTGCCTTTCTTGGCAAACTTTCTTCTCCTACCTTGAATGTCTTTGAAATCTGAATTAGGATCATCAAATGCTATTTCTTACTTATTGAAACATCGTATACTTCATGCCCTTCATTAATCTATTCACTGCGCATTAACATGAAATTTTTCAAAGTGTAACATTATTTATTGTTTCCCACAGGGTTCGACCGTCTAATAATGATTGTGATGTGACCTTTCCTCGTGCCTTGGTTATTGCTTGTGTCCTTGCTGATATTCTAGTGAATACAGGCGCTCATTTTGTTGATGAGTGGAAGGAGTTCTTGAAGGATGGGGGGTGCCATCTTGATGTTTCCTTCACTAATCACTTTGCTATGCAAGAGGTTTAAGGTGCTGAGAGAGAATAAGACAGATGAGTGGGTTCCCAGTGATAATCTATTTCATCCACTTCTAGTAAAAGAGTGGGGCACTGTTGTTAGTAGAGGGGGTAGGAAGAAGAGGAACGTTGGCAATGCCCTAGAGCGAGGTAGTGGGGCCGAGGCTAATGATGAGGCCGGAGACAAGGGCAGTCAGGAGACTGGGGATGAGGTTCCCCGCCTTCAGGGGAGATTTGAGCATATAGACTCGCGCTTTGATGAGATGAGGAGTATGTTCCAGTAATTTTCTATGTTCTCTGAGGGTTCTAGTTCATCGAAGGATGCTGTGGCTTTTGTCATGAGGGATGAGATGATGGGTTACTTCAAGACCCAGAAGACCATCGACGAGTCACTTTCTTCCTTGTAGACAGCCTACTCTACCTTTGCCACGGACCACAAGAATCTTCGGGAGGAGTTCGATACGGAGTTGAGAAGGAACCAATCTCAGAACAAGGTGCACCTTCGTACCTGGAGAGGAGTCAAGGGAGTGTGGGGAACCATGCATCCCGATGTTCCCATTCCCGTAGGAGACGAGGATAAATCTAATAGGTACTGCTTCCTGGAGGTGCCTCGAGAGGTTGGTTGCACAGCTAGACTGGTAGATGTAACCGGCAGCTCGAATGATGATGATGCCTTGAGCAAGATTGATGATTAGAGACTCCTTCCCTCCCCCACCCCCCCCTTGATGGTGTTATGGTTGCCCATGTCGGGCTTTGCTGTTTAAACAATTTCTGTTTGATTTGTTTGGTTTTTATGTTTAGATGACTTTGGGATAATATTGTTTTGGGTCTTAGTTAGCCTTGTTTGGGCTTATTGTTCGGATATTTTTTGTTTGAATGTTGGATCATCTAGTTTCGTGTTTTGGTAATTGTAATTGGGTTTCTAGTAATGACATGAGTGATCTTTCCCCTTATCGGGCTTGGCTTTATGTCACTATTGGTTGAATTTTGCTGCTGTTTCATTTGGTTGTTGTTGGTTGGTACGAATAGGGGAAAACCAGCTGAAAAATAGGGGAGGAGTTCCAGTCTCTGGATTCTGTAATGCCGCTTCGGCGGTTTCTCAGACCGCTATGGCGGTCCCGCTTGGGCAGAGAAGGGGTCGCAGCAGCGGTCACAAGGGAAACTGAAGGCACCGCTTTAGCGGTGGAGGACCCGCTATAGCGGTACCATCACAGCGAATGACTAACCGATGTGGCGGGACCACTGAACATATTTCTACAACCTTGCACTCACGGAACAATTAAATAAAGCCTTCGCACGAACCAAGTCGAATCAGTGACGTAACACACTTATAGGCGTAGATACCAGTTGGAATCGTCCAGCTACCAATGGAACCCACCGAGATACCAATTTCACCGAAGTAGCACGATTTGAAAGTGTTATAGCCCGTACTTTGTGCGTTTGGATATTTCAAGGTCGTCGTGGAAAGTTAAGGGCGAGACCATTTTCAAAACTTATTATTGTATACAAGTCGATTATGAATATTATTTATGAATATTGGTAGTATGGAGAGATTGAGAAAGGTTAAGGATAAGAAGAAAAATTCACAAAAAGGAGTCGTGGAAATAATGTGGAAGGTTAGGGGCGGAATGGGAATATTGAGGAAACTCGAGGAGCAAATGGAAATTTTATAAAAGGAGTTCATGAAGGTTCCAAAAAGGGCATATTGGCCATGTGATGGAAATCTATGGACCAAAGTGTACATGGAAAGACAATGAGTCATCTTTTAATTCTTTAAGAAAAATTCAAGAAAAAGAGAAGAATTCTCTAGGAAATGAAGAAAGGAGCATGTGGCCATTTAATAAGTAATGGGGGCTATTTGTAAATTTTAAAAAGTTAGGGGCCAAAGCTTCTTAAGAAGACATTAGTAATCTTCTTTTAATTTTAAGAAAAAGCAAGAATTTTCTAGAGAGGGGCATGTGCCCCTCACATGCTTGGAGGTATATATATATATATATATATATATATATATATATATATGAGTCTACCCTCCAATTCAAGACAAAAAAAACAAGAACAAACAAAAAAAAAAAAGATGAAGAGAGTGAGATAAGGAGGGTTTCGGCCAAGGCTTAACAAAATTAGGCCATGGAAGTTGTGTTCCAAAAATTTATTTCTTCATGCAATCCTACTAATTTGAAGGCCCTCTTTAACATGGTATAGTTGTTGAAACAAAAATCTTCCTCTTTCTTGCAAGATGACAACCTTGGCTAAGTTGAGGAATTGAAGAGAAAAGGTAAGAATCCAATCTTCTTATATGTATTATGGATGGTTGTGCATGTTGTGATATGTAGAAGTGAATGGAACTCATGAAATATGCATATGCATGGTGTTGGCCGAATAGAGTAGTAGTGGTGTAGAAATGATAAATTAATTTTATTAAGTAATTTGATTGTTGTGTTGTGAATTCCATGATGTAAAATGGATGAAAAACATGAAGTCATGGATGTTGTATAGTGGTCGTGTGCATGGTGTGTGAGGCCGTGTGTGTGTTGTTGCATGTAAGGATGGTGAACCAATTTTATCTAGTATCTTGATTGTTGTTGTAGTGTATAGAAAAGATGGAAAAATTCATGGAAATATGTATGTAATGTTGTGGCCGAGAATGGTGATATTTTGTAAGCTATGGTGAATTGGTTTCATGTGATGTTCTAGTTGATGTCGTTGTGGATTTGATGAGGCGAAATGAGAATTAAATGGTTAGAAGTGAAGTTGTTATTGTTCTTGTGGAAATTGGAAAGTGTTGGACAAAGAAGCATGTTGATTGAATCATTTTGAAAGATACGTGAATTGAATATTAAAGTGTTGCTAGAATAATTGTTGGTATTGTTGATAGTTTGGCCGGGTTGAATTCCCGGATTGTTGTCGATTAAGAATTTGGCCGAGTTAGATTTTGGGGAATGGTGTATTTACAGGGGAATGCTGCCGAAATTTCGGCAGACAAAGTGTTACTTTATGAATCAACTTTTAAATGCTTTAACTAAGGTTTGGTAAATGTGACCTAATTGTAGATTTTGGCGAATTTGGAACGTGAATTTCGAGAAGCGTAAGGAGCGGAAAAAGGTATGTAAGGCTTCACCATTCTTTCTATGGCATGTCTTAGATGTAATAAGTCGGATACGAGCCGTGGGGACAACTCCGTTCTCCGGAATCCGCACCCAAAGTTTTCCATGTTTCGTTCATTAGAATTGAGCTAAAAATTGTGCAAAATGTTAGAAAGACTTCCTAAATATCTAGAGCTCGCATAGAGAGGTCCCGACTACCCTAAAACCCTCCCAGGAGACGTCATGAAATGTAATGAACGTGAATTTGATATGCCTCCTCATTTGACCCGAGGTGGGCCCATGGATCCCGGATTTTATTTATTGTTCCGGTTGACCTATTTTGAAATAGAACCTAAAGGAAACCTTTGATCCTTATACCGCTTATCTAATGACAAGTAATGTAGCTATTCTAATGAGAATAATCCTACGACGATAATGATAATGACGATGTAAGGAAGAGAATATGTCTATGATGAGAATGACGAGAAGGATTGCATGCCTAAAAGTCTTAAGTGAAGGATTCAATATGAATACAAGAATAATGGACTAGTTCTTGAGTCCAACCCTATTCCTTTGTCATGACTCTATTTTCTAAAGACTCTAAAGTACATGAAATAATGTTTTATAAGCTTTACGATCTTGTCCCATGTTTTCCCTTAATACTATTTTTCATTGATAGTCTTGTCACGACCCAGCCCCGTGGGCCGCGACTGGCACCCTATCTGGGTACCCAGACCAAATCGCATATTCATTTACCAAATCCGAACATATTCCAAAAATTCAGAAAAGTCATATCAACCAGAATTTTTATCAAAATATGTCTTAAGCGGTCGCACAAATCAAAATGTCATATCGAATCCAAACTGAGCGGCGGAATAGACATCGCCGGTCAAAAGTGCAACATAAGCATAAGGGCCATTTAGGGCCATCAAAACAAACGGACCGCTTTAAGACCAGAAACAAAATCAAACAAACATATATAGGACCCTCGCCCCACATATATGACTACAGGCCTCTACGAACTCAAAACAAAGACATATGGCGAGACAGGGCCCCGCCGTACCCAGATAGTCAAATATACCGAATATATACAAAGCAAAAGGAGTCTATACCAAAGGTGGACTCCGGGTAAAAGAGGAGTACTCCGGAATAGCAAAGAGTGAAACCTACTGTGGAGGATCACCGACATCTGCACCTGCGGGCATAAAACGCAGCCCCCAAAGAAAGGGGGTCAGTACGAAATATGTACTGAATATGTAAAGCACGGAGTACAGAAATATGGATCAAAACAGAAAGCAAATCAGATAACAAAGTGGAGTACAAATCGGGATGTCAAAATCCGTATCAAAATCATATACGTATACATAATGCAAACGAAATCATGCAAACGCTTAGGAACGTGGTCGCCACTCCGACGCTGGCGCCACACACAACATAACACCAGAAGGTTTCAAATCTCCGTATCTCCGAACACAAACACAAACATAGGTGAGCGTATCGCATCACGAGCCATATCACAGCATAACTCCAAACGGAACCCGACCCTATGGCGAAGCCTCGGGAACCGTAACACAGCATACGGCCGAATTATTGTAAGGCGCACGAATCATAGCCGGCTCGGGAACCGGTGAACGAAGTCATAATAAGGCACGAGCGGAGTCGTGAGCAAACAAATGCAAATCATACTTCAAAATAGTCTTTCAAAACAGAGTAATCCCATAAGTCATTTCATAATACAAAGTAGTCAAATACTTAGTCGATACAAGGTTTCATTTCACAAAACGTTTTCAAAATAGTACGTATAGCTCAAAACGTAACTTAGCGTATCGTAATATTCAAAACACATCCCGTAGGAGGAAGTTCCAAAATCGAAGGTATCATTTCAAACTTTATTCAAAAGGACAGCCCAATAAGACAAATAGGGCGCCTCGGGGTTAGCGGGCCCACCTCGAGTCGAATTGAGGTGGCGAACATAATTTACGAACATTTAGGGGCCAAAAGTTCATACATAATCATTTCTAAGTTACCCGACCACATTTCGATAGATTTCGGACGATTGGTGGCATTCTAGCCAAAATAGAGCCCTTAGGCTTCAATTGAATTGAATGAATAGTAACTTTTCTGTGGATCGGGTTTCGAGGAGCAGAAATGCTCCGGAAGTTCCCATATTCGCCTATCACACTAAGACATGCCAAACGAAGAAGTGGGAAGCTTTACATACCTTACAGACATCTTACGCTCTCCCAAAAGTCAAGTCCCGTTTCGTTTGAAATCTGCAAATGGTCAAAGTTACCAATTGAGATTCTTAGGCTTAAAAATGCCATTAACTTCATTTTTGTCTACCGAAATTTCGGCAGCATTTCCCCTATAAATCTAACACCCCCGAGACTTAGCTCGGCTCCAAATACATCAACAACAACAGCCCACACATCATCAAACAACACAAATCATAATCAAACCACTCTAGCTTCAAAGTTCTACCTTATTACCTAAGTTGGCAACTTTTCATTCAAACTTCCAAAACTCCAAATCTATATCCATATTATTGTATTCATTAACTCATTCAAGATTATTCAATCACATTCCAAATATATTCCAAGCCATATACGAAATTGCCCAAGATTCATTACTTTCCATAATTCTTTCAAAACATCAAAACTTACAACGAACGTTCTAACTTGCGTCGTTTCATTCCGAATTCACTAACAACAACATCAATTTACATCCTATGATCTTACTTTCACAATTATACAAAAACTATATAAATTCACATAATTTCCCATAATGACATACAACCAAGTTCAATGCCATAATTCTTCCAACACTTCCAAATCAATGCAAACTTACATCATTTAAATTATAAGGATCATAACCATACAACTAACATATCAAACAAAACAATTTATCACCATTCCAACTTCTTCCATAGCCACGGCCAACATTCATTTTTTTCCAATTCCACCCAATGCATTCAACTTTCATTTCTAATACAATTTCTACCATCACATACTAGATTCTAACATGAATTCAAGCCACCAAAACCATGCAATATACATGCTTACCTACGGCTAACACACACTTAGTCCCAACACACAAAATTCCCATGTTTTCCATTCATTCACACATACTACAACATACATATACCATTCATAACATAACAAAAGCATGAAATCCTCACCTTTCTTCAAGTCCTTCACTTGGAGATAAGAATTGTTTTCTTGCCACCACACTTATATCAACTTGTAGAGGGCTTTGCACTTCATAATAATTTCACAAGAGATGAACTTTTAAACCAAGGAATTGGCTCCAAAAAAATTTTCTTTCTTTTCTTTCTTTTCTCCTCTCAAACCCGAATTGCCCTCTCTTTTTCTTTCTTTCTTTCTTTGTTCTTTCTTGAACATTCTTGATAATTATCCACTATATCATGATATATATCCATATCATTGATCATGTGCATGGCACATGATTATTAACAAAGGGGCTTGGGCCATGGATATGGCCGGCCACCCCAAGTCCCTTGGGCCTAAATTTTTGCATTAATTTGTTGAGCCCAATTAGTGTAATCTCGTTTTGAAATTCCCGAAACTAATTTCCGAAATTCCAAATTTACCCTCGGCCTTCCCCGATGTCTTAACATTAATGATTCCACAACCAACCTAGTCATATTCACCAAAATCAAAAATATTTCCTTATAACACACAAGTCTTGTTTATTTCTCGATTTCCAATTATACGAAAGCACGGGACATAACATTCTCCCCCCCTTTAGAACATTCATCCTTGAATGTTAAATTGACCTCATGGGGTGTCATACTACTCCGGGAGGGTTCTCTTTGTAGATGTCCTTTATTGATTTTCCGACATGGCCCCTTCACCACGTCATGGGGAAATTTTCACATCACTGATTCAAACGCCTTCCTGATTTATTTTCTCATACCCCTCGTAATCATCGAACCATAAGATATATTCTTATAACAAACGAACGCTTTCCAGACATCATAGCCAATATCATTTTCTTTGTTACACTGCTGAGTTTCTTACCACATCGTCGTAATCTCACTTTACTTCATACCAGACATTTCATGCCAAACAGATTCAGAACTAGGGCCAGACGCGTATAAGCATATCGGACGGATTCAAGGTCAACATCAGAGGTACGGAAGTATATCAGACAAATCTGAGATCGGAGTCAGACGTACAAAGGCGTATCAGACTAATTCGTAATCAGAATCAAACACACGAAGATATACCAGACAGATTCATAATCGGAGTCAGACGTACAAGATCATATCGGACAGGTTCGAAATCAGAATCAAATGTACAAAATTGTATCATACAGAGTCGTGATTAGACAGACCGAAATGTATCGAACATACGCGTAATCAAAATCAAACGCACAGAAGCATATCAGACGGATTTATATCCAGAGTCAGACATACAGAGGTGTGCCAGATAGAAACGTATCCAGAATCAGACGCACAAAGATTCATCAGACGGGAACATAATCGAGCCCAGAAATACAGGGGCGTACTAGACAGAGCCCTATCGGAATCGGGAGTGCAGAAGCAGAACAGATAGAATGTCGAATTAGAATCAAATCGCTCCTATTAAGGTTCCAATAATTCATGAGAATTTCCCTTTTATTGGTAAACTTATTCGCCCAATTGTCACACAAATTGTCTTACGCCTCGCGTATCGACTCTTTCAAGGATTCCACTTGTTCACACTGCTTACCTTCCATCTTTCCTACCCTCCATACTCATTTTCTCTTTCAGACATCGTCATTCTAAACTGAGTTATAATGTACTTAGGGATTTTCTATCCCTTGACAACTTTCGGATCGTCGCCCCCCGCTTCGCTTCATGTATTCGGTTTAGTAAAACCTTTCCGTCTATCACAACATTAGTTGCCGGGTCTCGGCTCTTAACCCACATGGGCACCAAACGAAAATCATACATACCCACATACACATACACATACACACATACACATACATTTACTCATATCTTACTGGCGGGCGTCTCTGACCGTTATTCAAATTCGTTCAATTTCCCAAGCGGTGTTGTACCCTTTTCTTTTTGCCCATTTAGTCTGCCTCGTTCTGTGCGACTCCCGAAAGGGCACTAATTACTCCACACACATTCTATTTACCTTTTGGTTACCCCAAATTTCCATTTATATTTATCGCACTCTCACTTATGAAAACTTTACATTACTTCCCAGGGGGTCACCCATCCCAAAATTGCTCTGGCTTGAGCACGCTTAACCCCGGAACTTTCATGCATTTTGACGCGTTAGGGCAAATATAATTTCGTCGATTGCCCCGCACGGCCTTTGTCACGTAATGTTAGGGCAGATCGGGGTCTTAGCAAATTTTCAGAAAATTTTTGTTGCGGGTCCTACCCCCGGTTAAGTCGTACCATTACCATGTCGCCCTTCTGAATCTTAAACATTCACTTTCATACACATATACATATGATTACGGGTAACCCACGGATTTAAGTCTTCGTCCCACGAATTCCACCTCCAAATAGTCGGTGGAATCTGATAAAAATATCACCGTAAGGTGTTCTCCGACCACCGACCGAGGAAAACTAAAGTCCGACAAGTATCGCGGGACCTTTTTGTACTCAGTCTACATATTTACTTCCATATTTCTGGAAAACTTTGGGCAGAGGTTCCTCTATTTTTCTTACTATCCAAAACCTGTACACCAGAAAATACCAATCATGCCTCACAGGGCCAACTCATATACACATATATACATATCATATCATGTCGTATCGCAGCCACACGGGGCTGATAACTTCAAATAAGAATTATAACGTCGACGACACTTACCACACGTGCCCAACTCAAACAGCATCGGAGGCACTTTCCTGTTTACTTTCATCCGGGATTTCCAGACTCACACTGACGGTGGGGACATCTCAGTCGCCCTTGCCTTGGGTCACTAGGTCTCTAATCCTTTTAAATTTTCGTTATCGTCATTGAACAACGTTTTACAGATATCATACACATATCGAAAATTCTAGGAAACTTATATGTTTATACTTATCAATCTCGAGTCTAACCTGGGGAGCTGCCGCGGGAACTGTGTCCCTCATCCTCGTCGTCCGACTAGCCCCCACTATTTCCTGCATCTGAATCGGAGGAGTGTAGGTAGCCTGGCAATTCCTGGTTCACCGACGGCCGGGACAAAGGGCTGGAATAGGGCGTAACACTCTCTGGGGAAGCCTGTCTAACATACTGCTCCACTACCGGAGCTGCTGGCACATCCTCGGGAATCTCCTCCTCCGGCGTCCCAGAGGAATGCTCGAGTGGCTCATCCTCGGGGCTATCCTCCTCCCTAGGAGCAAGAAACTCTGGAGGTATCGTCGCTGGGTCCTCCGAAGGGTCGGTGTCATAACTGTCTTCCCTGGGAGCCTCTGCTCCGGGGATCAAAAACTCTGGAGGAATTGTCTCTGGATCCTCCGAAGGGTCGGTCTCAATCGAGTAGCTGGGGATCTGTCTACTCGGTCCTGGTGATGTCCTAGGGGCCTTATTAGCACCCCCAACCCCATCATCTGAAGCGCTCCTCTTCATTATTTATCAACCTACAATCACCTGCAGGAAGAGGGTCAGAAACATTTTTTTTCCCAAATACCGACACTTCTGCTCTTTGGAGCCCCGCTGTAGATACAGCAATACGTAGGGGAGAATCATCCTAATCATACTGCTTTATAGCACGATCTAAGAATCCAAAGAAGGGTAACATCCTAAATGCCCTGTAGCTTCCTGTTTATAGATGTGGTGCACAACACATCGATAAACAAGACTCTACGAGACACGGCCTGTAGACATTCCGAGGAAAAACTGCTCTGATACCACTTTTGTCACGACCCAGCCCCGTGGGCCGCGACTGGCACCCTATCTGGGTACCCAGACCAAATCGCATATTCATTTACCAAATCCGAGCATATTCCAAAAATTCATAAAAGTCATATCAACCAGAATTTTTATCAAAATATGTCTTAAGCGGTCGCACAAATCAAAATGTCATATCGAATCCAAACTGAGCGGCGGAATAGACATCGCCGGTCAAAAGTGCAACATAAGCATAAGGGCCATTTAGGGCCATCAAAACAAACGGACCGCTTTAAGACCAGAAAAAAAATCAAACAAACATATATAGGACCCTCGCCCCATATATATGACTACAAGCCTCTACGAACTCAAAACAAAGACATATGGCGAGACAGGGCCCCGCCGTACCCAGATAGTCAAATATACCGAATATATACAAAGCAAAAGGAGTCTGTACCAAAAGTGGACTCCGGGTCAAAGAGGAGTACTCCGGAATAGCAAAGAGTGAAACCTACTGTGGAGGATCACCGATATCTGCACCTGCGGGCATAAAACGCAGCCCCCGAAGAAAGGGTTTCAGTACGAAATATGTACTGAGTATGTAAAGCACGAAGTACAGAAATATGGATCAAAACTGAAAGCAAATCAGATAACAAAGTGGAGTACAAATCGGGATGTCAAAATCCGTATCAAAATCATATACGTATACATAATGCAAACGAAATCGTGCAAACGCTTAGGAACGTGGTCGCCACTCCGACGCTGGCGCCACACACAGCATAACACCAGAAGGTTTCAAATCTTCGTATCTCCGAACACAAACACAAACATAGGTGAGCGTATCGCATCACGAGCCATATCACAGCATAACTCCAAACCGAACCCGGCCCTATGGCGAAGCCTCGGGAACCGTAACACAGCATACGGCCGAATTATTGTAAGGCGCACGAATCATAGCCGGCCCGGGAACCGGTGAACGAAGTCATAATAAGGCACGAGCGGAGTCGTGAGCAAACAAATGCAAATCATACTTCAAAATAGTCTTTCAAAACAGAGTAATCCCATAAGTCATTTCATAATACAAAGTAGTCGAATACTTAGTCGATACAAGGTTTCATTTCACAAAACGTTTTCAAAATAGTACGTATAGCTCAAAACGTAACTTAGCGTATCGTAATATTCAAAACACATCCCGTAGGAGGAAGTTCCAAAATCGAAGGTATCATTTCAAACTTTATTCAAAAGGACAGCCCAATAAGACAAATAGGGCGTCTCGGGGTTAGCGGGCCCACCTCGAGTCGAATTGAGGTGGCGAACATAATTTACGAACATTTAGGGGCCAAAAGTTCATACATAATCATTTCTAAGTTACCCGACCACATTTCGATAGATTTCGGACGATTGGTGGCATTCTAGCCAAAATAGAGCCCTTAGGCTTCAATTGAATTGAATGAATAGTAACTTTTCTGTGGATCGGGTTTCGAGGAGCAGAAATGCTCCGGAAGTTCCCATATTCGCCTATCACACTAAGACATGCCAAATGAAGAAGTGGGAAGCTTTACATACCTTACAGACGTCTTACGCTCTCCCAAAAGTCAAGTCCCGTTTCGTCTGAAATCTGCAAATGGTCAAAGTTACCAATTGAGATTCTTAGGCTTAAAAATGCCATTAACTTCATTTTTGTCTACCGAAATTTCGGCAGCATTTCTCCTATAAATCTAACACCCCCGAGACTTAGCTCGGCTCCAAATACATCAACAACAACAGCCCACACATCATCAAACAACACAAATCATAATCAAACCACTCTAGCTTCAAAGTTCTACCTTATTACCTATGTTGGCAACTTTTCATTCAAACTTCCAAAACTCCAAATCTATATCCATATTATTGTATTCATTCACTCATTCAAGATTATTCAATCACATTCCAAATATATTCCAAGCCATATACGAAATTGCCCAAGATTCATTACTTTCCATAATTCTTTCAAAACATCAAAACTTACAACGAACGTTCTAACTTGCGTCGTTTCATTCCGAATTCACTAACAACAACATCAATTTACATCCTATGATCTTACTTTCACAATTATACAAAAACTATATAAATTCGCATAATTTCCCATAATGACATACAACCAAGTTCAATGCCATAATTCTTCCAACACTTCCAAATCAATGCAAACTTACATCATTTAAATTATAAGGATCATAACCATACAACTAACATATCAAACAAAACAATTTATCACCATTCCAACTTCTTCCATAGCCACGGCCAACATTCATTTTTTTCCAATTCCACCCAATTCAATCAACTTTCATTTCTAATACAATTTCTACCATCACATACTAGATTCTAACATGAATTCAAGCCACCAAAACCATGCAATATACATGCTTACCTACGGCTAACACACACTTAGTCCCAACACACAAAATTCCCATGTTTTCCATTCGTTCACACATACTA
This sequence comes from Lycium barbarum, assembly GCF_019175385.1. Taxonomy (NCBI): domain Eukaryota; kingdom Viridiplantae; phylum Streptophyta; class Magnoliopsida; order Solanales; family Solanaceae; genus Lycium; species Lycium barbarum. Next base: position 89,875,651 of record NC_083341.1, read on the forward strand.
CAACATACATATACCATTCATAACATAACAAAAGCATGAAATCCTCACCTTTCTTCAAGTCCTTCACTTGGAGATAAGAATTGTTTTCTTGCCACCACACTTATATCAACTTGTAGAGGGCTTTGCACTTGATAATAATTTCACAAGAGATGAACTTTTAAACCAAGGAATTGGCTCCAAAAATTTTTTTCTTTCTTTTCTTTCTTTTCTCCTCTCAAACCCGAATTGCCCTCTCTTTTTCTTTCTTTCTTGCTTTGTTCTTTCTTGAACATTCTTGATAATTATCCACTATATCATGATATATATCCATAACATTGATCATGTGCATGGCACATGATTATTAACAAAGGGGCTTGGGCCATGGATATGGCCGGCCACCCCAAGTCCCTTGGGCCTAAATTTTTGCATTAATGTGTTGAGCCCAATTAGTGTAATCTCATTTTGAAATTCCCGAAACTAATTTCCGAAATTCCAAATTTACCCTCGGCCTTCCCCGATGTCTTAACATTAATGATTCCACAACCATCCTAGTCATATTCACCAAAATCAAAAATATTTCCTTATAACACACAAGTCTTGTTTATTTCTCGATTTCCAATTATACGAAAGCACGGGACATAACAAGTCTCGCCTCATGATATTAGTTCCTTCAAGGTGAGGCATAACGATCATGATTATTTCATAATGTAATCGGAGGCTACCGACCATACGTCACTCCGACGTGGACATGGTTTTCTTGGGCCCTCGAGCGTGTTGTATGCATGTTATAAGTATATGTATAAGATAAAAGATCCAGAGCGCTATAGACGCTGATATATGTACATGATACACGTCTATGTATACGATAAAAGAGCCAGAGTGCTATAGACGCTGATATATGTACATGATGTATGCATATGTATACGGGGAAGATGGGAATGAGGCCAGAGCGTTATATACGCATATCCACCTGATCAGTTGGCATTATATGACATGACATCGTCTCGGACGCGGGATGCCCGGACGCGGGATGTACATATTTATGGTTAAATAGATCGGCTGCCGACGCCTCGGCAATATGACATGTTCTATTTTTATATATATGAGCAAGAAATGTTTTTTTAAAGGAAAGCTAAGCATGCATGGTATCCGCCCTCAGCGGCCCTCATATGTACAGGTTACGCTTTTATCCTATGATATGTTCTATGTTTCCATGCAGTTATTGTTCATACGCATATTTCTTGCTAAGTTACTAATCTTGCCTTACATATTCAGTACATTACTCGTACTGACCCCTCTTCTTCGGGGGCTGCGTTCATGCCGCGCAGGTACACCCAAAGGTTGCGAAGTTAGCATAGAAGATGTTCCGGCAGAGTCGGTAGGCTTCATTTGTCCTGTAGTGCTACCAAGTCAGAGTATATGTGCTATGACGCTATGTTCGAGGTTAGAGACTTTGCAGACAGAGTCGTGGGTATAGAGTGTCAGCTTGTAGACGGCTTCGCCTGTCGATATGTTATTATGTTTCATATCATGGGTCCCATATGATGGTAGTCTTTACTTATGAAAAAAAATTGAGAGCTCACTATGTATTTTATTCTTAATTGATTCAAGAGTTTATATGTGTAATAAGAGTCAGCGGGTTCGCTCGGCTCCGGATATGGGGTCGGGTGCCCATCACACCCTAGTAAGGTCGGGGTGTGACAGAGTGGTATCGGAGCAGGTCGGTCTAAGGGTTGTCTGCAAAGTCGTGTCCGGTAGAGTCCTGTTTATGAGTGTGAAGCCGGCCACATTTATAAACAGGAGGCTGCGGGGCATCTAGGAATTGTTGACCTTCTTTCTGTCTTAGATCGTGCGATAGAGCCAAGTCATAGGAAATAAGATTCCTGATACTAACCGTTAATTTCCGCAGACGCCTGGTAGCAGCGGAAGTGGGCAAGTGACAAGATGGCAAGTTACAAAGGTAAGCTTGAATAATCATTCTGTTACTTGGAACTGGAAAGTTCTGATGGCTGGAATATGTCCTATAGCCATATGTTTTGCGAAGTATTGTCGATATTTGCTATGTACTGATTTTAAATAGCGGAAGTGGTGAACGAGTTCCTGCCAGAATGGATACGTTTAATAAAAAGAGATGCGAAAACAAAAGGGGTAAATGCCATAACCAGACAGTAAACGGGATGTGTTGTTCTAGAGGACCTATGGGTCTGGCGTGGCGATAAAGGTGCGATCACTGCTATCAGGAATCTGGAAGTCCAGGATAGGAGTTAGCTATATACACGGGCGGAAGGTGAGCGTTAGAAATCGAGAAGGGCAAAACGGTAATTATAAAAGCAGGGACGTGTTACGGAAATGTCCCAGAATCTGTAAGACTTCGACTTGCTCCAGAACATGTGATAAAGTTCATGTGAGGAAGCGGACGCGAAAATATCAGTATTAAGACACTGAATTTCAGTGAAGTCTTTGGGTTAAGCGTGCTCAGGAGGGAGCAATTCCATGATGGGTGACCCCCTGAGAAGTTGACAAGAAATTTTATAAATCGAGGCATAAGAGACAAATGAAAAGATAGGATAGGCTAATGAAAAACTAGAGTGTATGGGATGGTTGGAGACTATAAGAAGACACGTAGGACGAGGCAGACTAGCTCGGTGAAGAGACAGAAAAGGCATCACAGCCCTAGAATTAGGCTAAGCCTGAACAGCGTTTGGAGGTATATTGTGGGCTGGTAGATAGTAAATATATATAAATATATAAAGGTGTAGCGTATCCCATACATGATTGTAGCGGAGGACACGTGAGTCCCAGCGCCCGGAGCTACGGAAAAGAGGCATTGATCACGCAAGGATACCGAAGTTCGAAAAGTGGCAAAGATAAGCGGTGAAACTGTTGCCAGGTAAATCATTATTGTTCTACTATAGGTAAAGATTGGAAATTCTAGTATAAAAACACTTAGAAAATAAAGAGTGAGTAGATGGAAAACAAAGAGATCAAAGTGTCACAGGAAAAAGAGAAAAGTAAGAAACCTCCGCGAGTAAAATCTTGGGAGAAGCTACCGACAAAACACGAACCCGCTTGGATGGAAATCCAAGAAGGCATGTAAAAAGGGATAAAGTGTGGTTAGGTGGGACAAAAGAAGAGTGTATGAAGTTCGAGAACGAATGTCGATAAGGGGGCGAAAGGAGTAGTGACTAGGATACGAGAACGTGAAGTGAGAGGAAGAGTGCTTGGGCTTGCAATGATGTTGAGGTGAGAGATTTATAAAAGAATAAGTATGTAGCTATGGTAATGTACGAGCAAGGATAGGGAGAGCGGAAGTTGTAAGAATTTGGTGCGAAGGACAAAAGTAGTGGACGCCTGAGAGATATAGACGTATAGCTGTAATACAAACATGTAGTTGAAGGAGAATCACGAGCAGGTGGGCCAAACGAGTGAAAGGACGAATAGTGAATGGAAAGGTGTGGAAATATGGACAAAATGAGGACTGTTGGCATATAAGGAGTCCCCTAAAGGGGGGGAGACCATATTAGACCTAAAAAGGAAACCTATTAGCTTGGGATCAGAGTTTAAAATAGGTCGGCGTGTCGCAAGAATACTTGGGAGGGAAGTAGAAGCGAAATAACAATGAGTATACTAAGAGATATACCTGAAGATGAAGAAATAGCCTACGGCTACACTGAACCATTAAGTAAGGATGGTGCACTAAGACATGGTTTCCGTTTAGGTGCGGTGACGAGACAATAATAAAAAAGGAAGGACCCGGAAGGAACAAGGATAATGAGGTGACACAGTGAGTTAGACAAAACCTATGACATAGAGCAGTGACTCATGAAAAGGGCAAGGAGTTCGATTATAAGGTAAAGGATATGGAACAGACATGGAGAAAAATGCAACTATAAAGGAACCCCCTCCCGAAGTGCTACCAGACCCCACAAGATCAGTTGAACATTCGAGGACGAATGTTCTAAAGGGGGCGGGAGGATGTTATAGCCCGTACATTGTGCGTTTGGATATTTCAAGGTCGTCGTGGAAAGTTAAGGGCGAGACCATTTTCAAAACTTATTATTGTATACAAGTCGATTATGAATATTATTTATGAATATTGGTAGTATGGAGAGATTGAGAAAGGTTAAGGATAAGAAGAGAAATTCACAAAAAGGAGTCGTGGAAATAATGTGGAAGGCTAGGGGCGGAATGGGAATATTGAGGAAAGTCGAGGAGCAAATGGGAATTTTATAAAAGGAGTTCATGAAGGTTCCAAAAAGGGCATATTGGCCATGTGATGGAAATCTATGGACCAAAGTGTACATGGAAAGACAATGAGTCATCTTTTAATTCTTTAAGAAAAATTCAAGAAAAAGAGAAGAATTCTCTAGGAAATGAAGAAAGGAGCATGTGGCCATTTAATAAGTAATGGGGGCTATTTTTAAATTTTAAAAAAGTTAGGGGCCAAAGCTTCTTAAGAAGACATTAGTAATCTTCTTTTAATTTTAAGAAAAAGCAAGAATTTTCTAGAGAGGGGCATGTGCCCCTCACATGCTTGGAGGTATATATATATATATATATATATATATATATATATGAGTCTACCCTCCAATTCAAGACAAAGAAAACAAGAACAAACAAAAAAAAAAGATGAAGAGAGTGAGATAAGGAGGGTTTCGGCCAAGGCTTACCAAAATTAGGCCATGGAAGTTGTGTTCCAAAAATTTATTTCTTCATGCAATCCTACTAATTTGAAGGCCCTCTTTAACATGGTATAGTTGTTGAAACAAAAATATTCCTCTTTCTTGCAAGATGACAACCTTGGCTAAGTTGAGGAATTGAAGAGAAAAGGTAAGAATCCAATCTTCTTATATGTATTATGGATGGTTGTGCATGTTGTGATATGTAGAAGTGAATGGAACTCATGAAATATGCATATGCATGGTGTTGGCCGAATAGAGTAGTAGTGGTGTAGAAATGATAAATTAATTTTATTAAGTAATTTGATTGTTGTGTTGTGAATTCCATGATGTAAAATGGATGAAAAACATGAAGTCATGGATGTTGTATAGTGGTCGTGTGCATGGTGTGTGAGGTCGTGTGTGTGTCGTTGCATGTAAGGATGATGAACCAATTTTATCTAGTATCTTGATTGTTGTTGTAGTGTATAGAAAAGATGGAAAAATTCATGGAAATATGTATGTAATGTTGTGGCCGAGAATGGTGATATTTTGTAAGCTATGGTGAATTGGTTTTATGTGATGTTCTAGTTGATGTCGTTGTGGATTTGATGAGGCGAAATGAGAATTAAATGGTTAGAAGTGAAGTTGTTATTGTTCTTGTGGAAATTGGAAAGTGTTGGACAAAGAAGCATGTTGATTGAATCATTTTGAAAGATACGTGAATTGAATATTAAAGTGTTGCTAGAATAATTGTTGGTATTGTTGATAGTTTGGCCGGGTTGAATTCCCGGATTGTTGTCGATTAAGAATTTGGCCGAGTTAGATTTTGGGGAATGGTGTATTTACAGGGGAATGCTGCCGAAATTTCGGCAGACAAAGTGTTACTTTATGAATCAACTTTTAAATGCTTTAACTAAGGTTTGGTAAATGTGACCTAATTGTAGATTTTGGCGAATTTGGAACGTGAATTTGGAGAAGCGTAAGGAGCGGAAAAAGGTATGTAAGGCTTCACCATTCTTTCTATGGCATGTCTTAGATGTAATAAGTCGGATACGAGCCGTGGGGACAACTCCGTTCTCCGGAATCCGCACCCAAAGTTTCCCATGTTTTGTTCATTAGAATTGAGCTAAAAATTGTGCAAAATGTTAGAAAGACTTCCTAAATATCTAGAGCTCGCATAGAGAGGTCCCGACTACCCTAAAACCCTCCCAGGAGACGTCATGAAATGTAACGAACGTGAATTTGATATGCCTCCTCATTTGAAATGAACTTGTGTCCCTTATATTAATTTAGAACCTGTCCCAACTCAGTTCTTCGGACCAACATACGGTCCATATAATTTATATGGACCGTATGTGTGGCCGTATATTAGGTCCTGTGAGGGATACCATCCTGGGCAGAATATACGGCCTAACTTATGGCCAGTATATATTTTTACTGCCACTATGTTGTACCGTATAATGCCCAGCTTTTCTGAAACTCGTTCTTGTCAACTCGTTCGATCTCCAATCCTTATGGAACATTCATAACACTTGTTTGACACCTCATTAACAATCTAAGGGATGTCATAACTCTTTCCCAAGACATAATTAAGCCATCATTAACTTTTTACTCGTAAATCCTTTCCGATACATAACGTATACCTTGCCTTTCTTGGCAAACTTTCTTCTCCTACCTCGAATGTCTTTGAAATCTGAATTAGGATCATCAAATGCTATTTCTTACTTATTGAAACATCGTATACTTCATGCCCTTCATTAATCTATTCACTGCGCATTAACATGAAAGTTTTCAAAGTGTAACATTATTTATTGTTTCCCACAGGGTTCGACCGTCTAATAATGATTGTGATGTGACCTTTCCTCGTGCCTTGGTTGTTTCTTGTGTCCTTGCTGATATTCTAGTGAATACAGGCGCTCAGTTTGTTGATGAGTGGAAGGAGTTCTTGAAGGATGGGGGGTGCCATCTTGATGTTTCCTTCACTAATCACTTCGCTATGCAAGAGGTTTAAGGTGCTGAGAGAGAATAAGACAGATGAGTGGGTTCCCAGTGATAATCTATTTCATCCACTTCTAGTAAAAGAGTGGGGCACTGTTGTTAGTAGAGGGGGTAGGAAGAAGAGGAACGTTGGCAATGCCCTAGAGCGAGGTAGTGGGGCCGAGGCTAATGATGAGGCCGGAGACAAGGGCAGTCAGGAGACTGGGGATGAGGTTCCCCGCCTTCAGGGGCGATTTGAGCATATAGACTCGCGCTTTGACGAGATGAGGAGTATGTTCCAGTAATTTTCTATGTTCTCTGAGGGTTCTAGTTCATCGAAGGATGCTGTGGCTTTTGTCATGAGGGATGAGATGATGGGTTACTTCAAGACCCAGAAGACCATCGACGAGTCACTTTCTTCCTTGTAGACAGCCTACTCTACCTTTGCCACGGACCACAAGAATCTTCGGGAGGAGTTCGATACGGAGTTGAGAAGGAACTAATCTCAGAACAAGGTGCACCTTCGTACCTGGAGAGGAGTCAAGGGAGTGTGGGGAACCATGCATCCCGATGTTCCCATTCCCGTAGGAGACGAGGATAAATGTAATAGGTACTGCTTCCTGGAGGTGTCTCGAGAGATTGGTTGCACAGCTAGACTGGTAGATGTAACCGGCAGCTCGAATGATGATGATGCCTTGAGCAAGATTGATGATTAGAGACTCCTTCCCTCCCCCACCCCCCCTTGATGGTTTTATGGTTGCCCATGTCGGGCTTTGCTGTTTAAACAATTTCTGTTTGATTTGTTTGGTTTTTATGTTTAGATGACTTTGGGATAATATTGTTTTGGGTCTTAGTTAGCCTTGTTTGGGCTTATTGTTCGGATATTTTTTGTTTGAATGTTGGATCATCTAGTTTTGTGTTTTGGTAATTGTAATTGGGTTTCTAGTAATGACATGAGTGATCTTTCCCCTTATCGGGCTTGGCTTTATGTCACTGTTGGTTGAATTTTGCTGCTGTTTCATTTGGTTGTTGTTGGTTGGTACGAATAGGGGAAAACCAGCTGAAAAATAGGGGAGGAGTTCCAGTCTCTGGATTCTGTAATGCCGCTTCGGCGGTTTCTCAGACCGCTATGGCGGTCCCGCTTGGGTAGAGAAGGGGTCGCAGCAGCGGTCACAAGGGAAACTGAAGGCACCGCTTTAGCGGTGGAGGACCCGCTATAGCGGTACCATCACAGCGAATGACTGACCGATGTGGCGGGACCACTGAACATATTTCGACAACCTTGCACTCACGGAACAATTAAATAAAATCTTCGCACGAACCAAATCGAATCAGTGACGTAACACACTTATAGGCGTAGATACCAGTTGGAATCGTCCAGCTACCAATGGAACCCACCGAGATACCAATTTCACCGAAGTAGCACGATTTGAAAGTGTTATAGCCCGTACTTTGTGCGTCTGGATATTTCAAGGTCGTCGTGGAAAGTTAAGGGCGAGACCATTTTCAAAACTGATTATTGTATACAAGTCGATTATGAATATTATTTATGAATATTGGTAGTATGGAGAGATTGAGAAAGGTTAAGGATAAGAAGAGAAATTCACAAAAAGGAGTCGTGGAAATAATGTGGAAGGCTAGGGGCGGAATGGGAATATTGAGGAAAGTCGAGGAGCAAATGGGAATTTTATAAAAGGAGTTCATGAAGGTTCCAAAAAGGGCATATTGGCCATGTGATGGAAATCTATGGACCAAAGTGTACATGGAAAGACAATGAGTCATCTTTTAATTCTTTAAGAAAAATTCAAGAAAAAGAGAAGAATTCTCTAGGAAATGAAGAAAGGAGCATGTGGCCATTTAATAAGTAATGGGGGCTATTTGTAAATTTTAAAAAGTTAGGGGCCAAAGCTTCTTAAGAAGACATTAGTAATCTTCTTTTAATTTTAAGAAAAAGCAAGAATTTTCTAGAGAGGAGCATGCGCCCCTCACATGCTTGGAGGTATATATATATATGAGTCTACCCTCCAATTCAAGACAAAGAAAACAAGAACAAACAAAAAAAAAAGATGAAGAGAGTGAGATAAGGAGGGTTTCGGCCAAGGCTTAACAAAATTAGGCCATGGAAGTTGTGTTCCAAAAATTTATTTCTTCATGCAATCCTACTAATTTGAAGGCCCTCTTTAACATGGTATAGTTGTTGAAACAAAAATCTTCCTCTTTCTTGCAAGATGACAACCTTGGCTAAGTTGAGGAATTGAAGAGAAAAGGTAAGAATCCAATCTTCTTATATGTATTATGGATGGTTGTGCATGTTGTGATATGTAGAAGTGAATGGAACTCATGAAATATGCATATGCATGGTGTTGGCCGAATAGAGTAGTAGTGGTGTAGAAATGATAAATTAATTTTATTAAGTAATTTGATTGTTGTGTTGTGAATTCCATGATGTAAAATGGATGAAAAACATGAAGTCATGGATGTTGTATAGTGGTCGTGTGCATGGTGTGTGAGGCCGTGTGTGTGTTGTTGCATGTAAGGATGATGAACCAATTTTATCTAGTATCTTGATTGTTGTTGTAGTGTATAGAAAAGATGGAAAAATTCATGGAAATATGTATGTAATGTTGTGGCCGAGAATGGTGATATTTTGTAAGCTATGGTGAATTGGTTTCATGTGATGTTCTAGTTGATGTCGTTGTGGATTTGATGAGGCGAAATGAGAATTAAATGGTTAGAAGTGAAGTTGTTATTGTTCTTGTGGAAATTGGAAAGTGTTGGACAAAGAAGCATGTTGATTGAATCATTTTGAAAGATACGTGAATTGAATATTAAAGTGTTGCTAGAATAATTGTTGGTATTGCTGATAGTTTGGCCGGGTTGAATTCCCGGATTGTTGTCGATTAAGAATTTGGCCGAGTTAGATTTTGGGGAATGGTGTATTTACAGGGGAATGCTGCCGAAATTTCGGCAGACAAAGTGTTACTTTATGAATCAACTTTTAAATGCTTTAACTAAGGTTTGGTAAATTTGACCTAATTGTAGATTTTGGCGAATTTGGAACGTGAATTTGGAGAAGCGTAAGGAGCGGAAAAAGGTATGTAAGGCTTCACCATTCTTTCTATGGCATGTCTTAGATGTAATAAGTCGGATACGAGCCGTGGGGACAACTCCGTTCTCCGGAATCCGCACCCAAAGTTTTTCGTGTTTCGTTCATTAGAATTGAGCTAAAAATTGTGCAAAATGTTAGAAAGACTTCCTAAATATCTAGAGCTCGCATAGAGAGGTCCCGACTACCCTAAAACCCTCCCAGGAGACGTCATGAAATGTAACGAACGTGAATTTGATATGCCTCCTCATTTGACCCGAGGTGGGCCCATGGATCCCGGATTTTATTTATTGTTCCGATTGACCTATTTTGAAATAGAACCTAAAGGAAACCTTTGATCCTTATACCGCTTATCTAATGACAAGTAATGTAGCTATTCTAATGAGAATAATCCTACGACGATAATGATAATGACGATGTAAGGAAGAGAATATGTCTATGATGAGAACGACGAGAACGATTGCATGCCTAAAAGTCTTAAGTGAAGGATTCAATATGAATACAAGAATAATGGACTAGTTCTTGAGTCCAACCCTATTCCTTTGTCATGACTCTATTTTCTAAAGACTCTAAAGTACATGAAATAATGTTTTATAAGCTTTACGATCTTGTCCCATGTTTTCCCTTAATGCTATTTTTCATTGATAGTCTCGCCTCATGATATTAGTTCCTTCAAGGTGAGGCATAACGATCATGATTATTTCATAATGTAATCGGAGGCTACCGACCATACGTCACTCCGACGTGGACATGGTTTTCTTGGGCTCTCGAGCGTGTTGTATGCATGTTATAAGTATATGTATATGATAAAAGATCCAGAGCGCTATAGACGCTGATATATGTACATGATACACGTCTATGTATACGATAAAAGAGCCAGAGCGCTATAGACGCTGATATATATACATGATGTATGTATATGTATACGGGGAAGATGGGAATGAGGCCAGAGCATTATATACGCATATCCACCTGATCAGTTGGCATTATATGACATGACATCGTCCCGGACGTGGGATGCCCGGACGCGGGATGTACATATTTATGGTTAAATGGATCGGCTGCCGACGCCTCGACAATATGACATGTTCTATTTTTATATATATGAGCAAGAAATGTTTTTTTAATGGAAAGCTAAGCATGCATGGTATCCGCCCTCAGCGGCCCTCATATGTACAGGTTACGCTTTTATCCTATGATATGTTCTATGTTTCCATGCAGTTATTGTTCATACGCATATTTCTTGCTAAGTTACTAATCTTGCCTTACATATTCAGTACATTACTCGTACTGACCCCTCTTCTTCGGGGGCTGCGTTCATGCCGCGCAGGTACACCCAAAGGATGCGAAGTTAGCATAGAAGATGTTCCGCCAGAGTCAGTAGGCTTCATTTGTCCTGGAGTGCTACCAAGTCAGAGTATATGTGCTATGACGCTATGTTCAAGGTTAGAGACTTTGCAGACAGAGTCGTGGGTATAGAGTGTCAGCTTGTAGACGGCTTCGCCTGTCGATATGTTATTATGTTTCATATCACGGGTCCCATATGATGGTAGTCTTTACTTATGCAAAAAAATTGAGAGCTCACTATGTATTTTATTCTTAATTGATTCAAGAGTTTATATGTGTAATAAGAGTCAGCGGGTTCGCTCGGCTCCGGATATGGGGTCGAGTGCCCATCACACCCTAGTAAGGTCGGGGTGTGACAGAAAGAAAGAGGGGAAATTTCATATAGCTTCCCGCGGATGGGCACGAAAGTCTACATACCATTCGGTGAACTAGGGTTTGATACCAACTTGTCACGACCCAATTTAGAATAGCGCGGGCACCTACCATTCCCACCTCGGTAGGCATACCCTTAATCAAATAACACATTTTTCAAGTAAAGAACAATTTGACTTCTTTCAATATATAAGTAATTTACAGCAGAAATCAATAATCATACTAACTCAGTTTGGGGAAGTAATTACAAAAGATAAATAGTTACAATGACTCATTTCAATTCCCACGACCTAGTCTAGACTAGTACAAAAGTGACTAATGTAAATCCAGAATGCAATAATAACTCTATGACCCAACCTTCATCCTTGAATGAAGTGGGTGGAGGCCCTCAAGATAGGCACCGTGCATCTTCCGAACATGCCAACAATTAATCACCTGAAACACTCTACACCCCAAAAGGGATATAACAAGAGTAGTATCAGCACAATCAACATGTACTGAGTAAGCATCATAGGCCGACAAAAGTTAGAGGCACATATCAGTAAAAGAGTTCGAAATTAGGCATGATAAGTAACTAGACCAACAACGTACATTATCTACCATTCATCATATCGTCAAGACCCTTAGATTACTTAACTCTTATCGAACAGACACTAGGCAATTCCACACAAGTCTCGCAAGTCAAATATCATTACGCTATTCAATCTTAGTATAGAAGCCAACTCGCCATTATGATAACCATTGTTCACCTAATTTTTATCGACCCTACCTATACAACTTGAACAAAGAACAACCAACAAGGATAATTCAAGATCATAGCCTATGGTGTAGCGACTAAGCCCAATAGTGTCAAGCCTCAATATATCTAACCTGAAACCTAACAACACAAGGAATTATCAGATCATCACAATATAAGTCATAATGCATGCAATGCAATAATGTATGAATGTAAATGCAATGCAAAAGCAAGTATTGATATCCCAGTAGTACAACCCATAGGGCACTCACAAAGTCCATGTACTCACTCAATCCACGAGTCCGGGACAACTATCGGACATTGAACTCTCATATCACTCCACTCAATCCACGATTCCGGGACAACCATTGGATATCGAACTTCTCACATCACTCCACTCAATCTTCGATTTCGGGGCAATCATCGGATATCAGACTTCTCATATCACTCTCAGCTCATCACAGGTTTTCCTCAAGTATCAACAATGTATCAACAGTATATCATGAGAGATGAGAATGCGTGCAATGTATGAATAAACATTAATAGTCATATCAATATCACAAGTACCAAGCATGGGTACGCCAACCATATCATGAAAGACTATACAAGTCATATAGAATACTATCTTCGTATCAACGTCAACAAGCGAGATACTACAATATCATGATCGAGATATAACATTAGTCTCCAATATCTACTATTACCACGCGGCATCAAGTCAACGATAATAGAACAATCAAGTCGCAACACAACATTACCATTCCTCTTTTACTACCTATCAACATTAATATATGATAATTTCACCTTCTACTTACATGACGTGAACAATACCCAGTCTGGCATCAATTCATGGTTGTTGGTACGTTTTATCCGTTTCAATACCAATTAAGATCCACTCTTCTAGCAGAGAACCCACTAGGCGCACATTACAGAAATTTCTCATCAAGGGACACAGAAAAGTAAGTACCAACAACTACTTCCAAGTCACACAAACTCCACCACTATTCATGTCACGACCTGGCTAGGGGCGTGACGGGTACCCGGGGCTAACCACCGAGCACAACTTATTCTACTACTCATCATACTCATTAACTGTTCTTTTATCAATTTCATACTCAAATCATAGAAAAATCATTTTTCATTTGAGAACATAAATAATTTTATATACATAAGCCTTTCGGCTATCAAAATGACAATATGTATATATACAGTAGTAACCTCGTGAGACCATAGAACCCACAACTGCGTATCTACGAGCCTCTACTAAAGTGCTAAACATAGGGATGGGACAGGACCCCGTCGTGCCCAAAATATATATGTGTACGCAAAAGAATAATCAAGGCACCTCCGAAACAATAGAGTGCTCTCAAATCAGCCACTAGCTCTTACGAATCTGGATCAAGATCACCTCCTTGTCTACCTATGGGCATGAACACACCGTCCAAAGAAAACGGACGTCAGTACGAACATTGTAATAAGTATGAGAGGCATAAGTAATGAAAATACGTCACTGAGATAGAGGAAGCATCAATAAGGGGCAACTGTAGATGACTGTCACTTATAAAAGAAATAACACATGCTGGCTTACTCATAATCATCATCATGTCATGTATGCATAAATGTATAAGCTGCCCGTCCATATAGGTATGGTGTAATAATCATTAGCCTGCGTCAAGGCCTCCCGCGTCCGGGGTACCATCTCATGCCGCCCACTAGTGGTGTCTGCCCATGTCATCTAGACATGGTGTATACATGTAGCTGCCCGCCGTAGCGGTGTCTGCCCGGCCATATAGGCGCGGTGTAATATCATCAACATATACTCATCATAATTCATGCATAATAACTCCAAGATAGCTATACTTTATCGGGGTGACATAAGGTCGTGAACCCCCGATTCCATTATGGACATTTATAAGTATTCTGCCTCACCTTGAAGGAAATAGTATATAAGGTGAGTGTATGCAATAAACGGCATCATTAAATTTATAGGAACATCATATCATTAGGCTCGTAACATATCTCTTATCTCATATAGCTACTCATGAACATAGACATTTAGTTTTCCGGAATGTTGGAAATTCATGAAGAGGAAGGAAAAGTCTTGCTATAGGATTCATTCCATAGAAAGAAAGGACTAGCTTCAGATACCTTTTACGTTTAACAAATCTATCACTTGCTTGTTCTCCTTCGATGCCCATGTTTCTGCCTTCAAGAGAAGTCGCATGAACATTACCTAATCGATTACTTAAACGTACCTTCTAAAGCTAAAGAAAATTGGGCAGCATTTCCTTTGTTTATACAACTTTTCCCATATTCTATATCAACTCCTAGACATTCATAACCATATTCCCAATATCACAAATAACAATCATCACTCATCTACATTACCCACATTTCGTAGTTTCACTCCAATTTCTCCATAATCACGATCATAGTTCATTATTGCATTTTTCTCACATATAATACTTATTCTATGTTCTAAATGTCATTCACAACATACTTACAATTACAACATACCAATATTCATAATTCACCCCAAACTACTACTCAACAATGACACTATTCACACATTCATGACCCATTTTCTACATCCTTTTACAATCCAAGTGTTTCAAATTTTCAATACCTTAAATAACATGTAAATACAATAAAAATCACCTTACATAGTGTAGGAATAAGCCTTGAGTTGAAATATTCCTCTTTCACCAAAACCCTAGTTCACTTCCCATGAAATTTTCTTGCCTTAGGTGAACCCTAGTGAGTTTCTTGCACTTAATTCAACTAATTCTTGGTGTTTACTACTTGATTTCCCTTGGATATATGTTGAAATTGTATGGAGAAGGTTCTAGAGGTTTGGAGAGAGATTTGGAGAATGAGTGGGAAAAAATGAAGACTTGGGGTCTCTTTTTATAAAAATCAAAAGCTGCCCGATGAGGATTGTACGGTACGGTCAACGAAGCTTTGAGCAGATCGACGGAGCGTCGATCTGACCGTCGAAGTCGTGAAATTTCCAGTGAGCAGCCTTTCGTTTCCTTTCATTCTACTATGAGAAGGACGGTCCGTTGAACTGAACTACGGAGCGTCGATCTGCTTCGTCGAATGGTCTTTGTGCTAAATAAATTCTACGGCACAATAAATGAGGTGTCGACCCATCCGAAGGTACAAAGAACGACCGTCGAACCCCCCCCCCCCCCCCCCCTCCCATTTTGCAGAACTGTAGTGAAGTTTCATTTGACGAACTTTTCTCCCTAGCCTCAAATGTCTTTGGACTCTTAATTAGAATCATTAAGCATCCCTTCTTACTTGTAGGGATATGTACACCTTAACTTACATTATTCCATTCACCGCTCAACAACCCAAAATTCTGAGGTGTAACATTCTCCCCCCCCCCCCCCCTCCCCCTTTTTTTGGAACATTCGTCCTCGAATGTTAAGCTCTCGGGAATCCTACGAAAATTTTGCCAGAGTTTCCCTTGTAATATGGCACTACCATCCTGTCACAACAACCCATAATAATGTTGCCTCATAGGGCTACAACACGATAGTAATATAAACTGGCCACACACGACCCAAAAGCATGGAAAGAAAGCATACATACCTCATAGTGTTAGTGTTTCATTTTGAATCTTTTTAGGGGTTGGAATAAGTGTGGCTACATGGACTTCATACTCTCTTCTGCTTCCCAAGCCATTTCCTCTCGGTTGTCATTTCACCACAAGACTTTGACTGAAGATACTTCCTTATTTTGAAGTCTTCGTACTTGCATGTCTAAAATGGCAATGGGCACTTCTTCATATGCTAGCTTTTATGTCACTTGAACATCATCTATTGGGACAATCCTCGTAGGATCCCCAACACACTTGCGGAGCATCGAGACATGAAAAACTGGGTGGACTGATTCAAGCTCTGAATGTAAGTACAATTCGTAAGCTACTTGACCCACCTTGCGGATAATTTTATAGGGTCCAATGTATCGAGGACTTAACTTCTCTTTCTTGCCAAATCTCATCACCCCTTTCATTGGCGACACTTTTAAAAACACCTAATCATCAACCTGAAATTCCAGGTCTCGCCGACGGTTGTCCGCATAATATTTTTGGCGACTTTGGGCTGTCAACAATCGATCTCGGATCACCTTGACTTTTTCTACCGCTTGCTGAATCAATTCAGGGCCTATTGGCTGTACTCCTCCAATTTCAAACCACCCAATTGGTGATGTACACTTCCTTCCATATAAAGCTTCATACGGAGCCATTTGGATACTGGAATGACAGTTATTGTTGTATGCGAACTCAATCAGAGGTAGGTGATCATCCCAAATACCACCGAAATCTAGTACACATGCCCTTAGCATATCTTTCAAAGTCTGAATAGTACGCTCGGCTTGCCCATCAGTTTGTGGATGGAAGGCCGTGCTAAGCTTCACTTGAGTACCTAGACCTTCTTGAAATGATTTCCAGAACTTGGCTGTAAATTGTGCTCCTCTATCTGTGATAATGGATATTGGAATGGCATGGAGTCGTACAATCTCCTTGAGGTACAACCTTGCATAGTCTTCAGCCGAGTATGTGGTTCTGACTTGAAGAAAATGAGCTGCTTTTGTTAATCTATTCACAATCACCCATATAAAATCATACTTGCCTTGAGAACGAGGTAACCCCACAATAAAATCCATGTTGATTACTTCCCACTTTTAAGTAGGGATTTCTATTGCTTGCAATAATCCTCCTGGTTTTTGATGTTCGGTTTTCACTTGCTGGCAATTTGGACACTGAGCTACAAATTCTGGTATGTCTCTTCATGCCGTCCCACCAATATATC
The DNA here is from genome assembly GCF_019175385.1 of Lycium barbarum. Classification (NCBI taxonomy): domain Eukaryota; kingdom Viridiplantae; phylum Streptophyta; class Magnoliopsida; order Solanales; family Solanaceae; genus Lycium; species Lycium barbarum. The sequence goes on from NC_083341.1 coordinate 89,892,649, forward strand.
CACTTGAGATCATGATACATCTTGGTTGCACCTGGGTGAGTAGAATACCGAGAATAATGAGCTTCTTCTAGAATTCTACGGCGTAGTTCTGCAACATCCGGAACACATAGCCTGCCTCGGTATCTGAGAATTTCATCCGTAGAAGTTTCAAATGGAGACTTCTCTTTTTCCAGAAATATGTCTCTAGATTAGCTCAGCTGAGGATCTTCATACTGACGCTCTTTCACTTCCATATTCTGGGACAAAACTGTGGGATCGTTAATACAAATCGCTGCACTACTCGAATCAATTACACGTACTCCAAGATTAGCTAGTTGGTGGATCTCATGAATCATCTCTTTCTTTTTTCGAGACTCTTCACATAGGCTACCCATTGATCGGCGGCTAAGCACATCAGCTACAACATTTGCCTTTCTGGGGTGGTACAAGATGTTCACGTCATAATCTTTCAATAATTCTAACCACCGCCTCTGTCGCAGATTCAACTTCTTTTGTTTGAAGATGTACTGAAGACTCTTGTGATCTGTATAAATATCGACATGCACACCATACAAGTAATGTCTCCATATTTTTAATGCCTGAATAACTGCAGCTAATTCGAGATCATGAGTTAGGTAGTTCTTTTCATGTTTCTGCAGCTGTCTCGAAGCATAAGCAATAACTCTACCGTGCTGCATTAATACACATCCTAACCCAACGCCGGAAGCATCACAACATACCACATATCCATCTGACCCTTCTGGAAGTGTTAAGACTGGAGCTGAGGTTAATCTATCCTTCAACCCTTGGAGGCTGCGTTCAGAAGCATCATTCCATTGAAATTTAACTGACTTCCGGGTGAAATAGAGGAAAATCTCTCTAAGAACCTTCTGTAGTAACCTGCCAACCCCAGAAAACAACGGACTTCTATAGGCGTCGTAGCCCTTGGCCATGTCTTCACAGCTTCAATTTTCTGAGTGTCGACTCGAATACCATTATCAGAAATAACATGGCCCAGAAATGTTACAGAATTCAGCCAAAACTCGCACTTTGAAAATTTTGCATACAATTCTCGAGTTCGAAGAATTCCAAGAACGATACGTAAATGATCTGCATGTTCTGATTATTTGTGAGAGTATACCAGAATATCATCAATGAATAAAATCATGAATAAATCCAAGAGAGACCTGAATACGTTGTTCATTAAATTCATGAACACTGCCGGAGCATTGGTTAACCCAAACGACATCACTCAGAATTCATAATGGCCATATCTCGTTCTGGAAGCTGTTTTAGGAATATCTTCTTCTCTAACTCTTACTTGATGATAACCCGACTTCAAGTCTATTTTAGAAAACCACTTGGCACCTTGTAGTTGATCAAACAAATCATCAATCCTTGGAAGAGGATATTTGTTCTTTATCGTTACCTTGTTCAACTGCCTATAATCGATGCACATTCGGAGGGAACCATCTTTCTTTATCACGAACAAGACTGGTGCTCCCCACGGTGATGAACTGGGTCTAATAAACCCCTTCTCAAGCAAATCTTTCAACTGTGCCTTTAGCTCTTTCAATTCTACCGGAGCCATTCGGTAAGGAGGAATGGAAATAGGCTTGGTGTCCGGCAACACATCAATAGCGAAGTCAATTTCTCTTTCTTGAGGAAGGCCTGGAAGTTCATCTGGAAATACATCCGGAAATTCATTCACTATCGGAAAGGATTGGAAAGTTGGTGACTTTTCTTCGGTATCATAAACTCGAACTAGGTGATAAATATAGCCTTTAGCTATCATCTTCCTTGCTTTAAAGTAGGAAATAAACCTACCTTTTGGAGAGGCTGAATTACCATTCCATTCAAGCACGGGCTCTCCCAGAAATTGAAATCGAACTATTTTCTTCCGACAATCATCATTAGCATAACATGAAGCCAACCAATCCATGCCTATAATCACATCGAAATCTAACATTTCCAGCTCGATTAAATCAGCTTTGGTCTTGCGATCACATATCACAATTACACAATTTTTATAAACTTGTCTAGCTATCACGGGAACACCAACCAGAGTAGACACCTCAAAAGGTTTTATTGGCTCAGGTTTCACCCCAATACGACCAGCAATATACGGAGTAATATAAGATAGAGTTGAACCCGGATCTATCAATACATATACATCATGGGAAAATACGGATAATGTACCTGTAACCACATCTGGGGAGGACTCAAGATCCTGTCTTCCGGCTAAAGTATACACACGGGGCTGAGTGGCACCTGAAGTAGATGCTCCCCCTCTGCCTCTACCTCGACTTGTTGACATCTAGGGAGTCTGCCCTAACGGGCGCACTGAAGAGGAACCCGCTTCTTATCCTATGGGTTGAACCCCACCTCTACCATACCTCGAGGGACAATCTTACACCAAGTGCCCAGTCTGTCCGCAAACATAGCAAGCGTCTGTACCCTGGCGACATAGCCCTGAAAGTAATTTACCGCACTGACTACATCGCGGTACTGGTGGTCTCCTCTGACTATGATCAGCCCCAAACTGAGAACCCGAAGCTCTCAAACTCTGACCCCATCCTGAAGGGAAGGAGCGATCAAATCTCCTACCTGTAAATCGTAGAGGTGCACTAGTCACCGACTGGCCTGAGTGTCTAGAATGGGTCAGCCTTGATCCCCCTCTATAATCACTGCTTGCCCCCAGAGATCTGGCCCGCTTGCTTTTCCTTCTATCTATATCACGATCACCCCTTTATGGCTATTGATGTCCTTCAAAATTCTGGGCATGGGCTTGTATTCGGGAAATATCCATCCCATGTTGTAAGGAAGCTGTCAAGCAATCCTTGAACAAATGTGTCCCTAAGCCACTCACAAAGAGATGCACTTTATCCCCCATGTCGGCCACCATAGTCGGGGCATAAGTCGCCCACTAGTGGTGATCATGCCCGGCCTTCTAGGCTTGGTGTAAACATAGCAGCCCGCCTTAGCGATGACATGCTCAACCATTTAGGCATGGTGGAATCGTATACAGCCCGCCTTCGCGGTGACATGCCAGGCCAACTAGGTACGGTGGAATCGTATCGTCACATAATTAATATAAACTCCTCATTATCATACATATCATAGGCATATCATGACCTTATCATAACCTTAGCATTATTATATATTCATCACTAATCCTACATTGAAACTTGGAGATAACCCAGGCTATGTCGGGGTGACATGAGGTCGTGAACCCCCGACTACGTTATGGAGTGATTATAATCGTCATGTCTCACCTTGATGGGACTAGCATTTTAAGGTGAGTGTACACAAGGAAAAATCATCAATCGAACTATACTTAGCATCGTTAGCTTCATGGACATCTGATATTACTCTAGGATTCTTCATACATATATTCATCATTATCATGCTCGTATCGTATCTGCTTTCTTTATCAAGTGCGTAGGTGGCTTCTTATAGTCATGGACTCATAATTTCCGTTATTTAGGAAGATTGTAGAAAATTAGGAAGATTCATGCCTTAGAAGGAAAGGGTTAGCGTTACATACCTTTTCGTTTAGCTACTCTATCGCTTGAACGTTCCTTTCCAATAATCACGTTTCTACCTTCAAGAGAGTTCATACTTATATTAGATAATCGATAACATAAGCGTGTTTGAACTAAAGATAGAGAAACTTGAGCAGCATCTCCTTTATTTATACTACTTTCTCTATATCACATATCAACCCCCAAACGTCACTAACAACATTCATAATATCATCATCAATAACTTTTATAAAATTCATCATTATCTGATCCCCACAATTTTCTCTCAAGGTCATCCATAATCATGATCATAGCACAACATTACATTCATTCTTATCTAATGTTTCTCTCATACTCTTAACATCATTCCTAACGTAATTACAATCACAATCATATCAATACTCATGATTCATTCCAAACTACTACTCAAAATTTACATTATTCCCACTTTCATTACCCATTTCCTATACCCTTCCACAATCCAAGTGATTCAACTTTTCAATACCTTAAATAACATAGAAATACCATAAAATTTACCTTAGATGGTGTGGGATTGAACTTTGAGTGGAAACACTTCCCTTGAGCAAAACCCTAGATCCACTTCCCATGAAATTTCTTGCCTTAGATGAACCTTAGTGAGTTTCTTGCACTTGTTTCCCTTGATTTGATGAAGTTGATCATTGATTTCACTTGGATTCTTGTACATGAGGAGTTTGGAAAGTTCTAGAGAGCTCTTGAGTCGTGGAGAGAGAAAATAAAATGAGTTAAATAAACTTGGGGTGTCCTTTTATAAATTAAAAATCTGTCCCGACATCATCATAAAGACACTTAAATGGTCTGTATAAATTTATACGGTCCGTATAAGTGACCGTGAAATTGGTTCAGCAACCATCCCTTTCTGTGTCAATTATATGACATATTATACGGTCCGTATAAGTGACCGTGAAATCACCCCATTCAACAACTCATTCTGTGACCATTATACGGCACATTATACGGTCCGTATAATTTTATATGTTCCGTATAAGTGACTGTATAATCCCATCAGTGAGGGACTTCACTGTGACGATTCTGCGGTCCATTATATGGACCGTAAAACAGTATATGGACCGTATAATCGACCGTCTGACTCATCCTTTCACTAATTTTTGTTCTCGTCACTTCGTTTGATCTCAAATCCTCATGGGAACTTCTTGATACTTGTTTAACACGTCGTTAACAATCTAAGTGATATTATAACTGCTCTCCAAAACATTATTAATCCATCATTTGTTGGATTGTCGTAATTTCTGCCCGACACAGAAAATATACCTTGCTTTCCTTAGCAACTTTCATCTCCTACCTCAAATTTCTTTTGAAATCTTATTTAAAATAATCAAATGGTATTTCTTTTCTTATCGAAACATCGTATACGTCGTGCCCTTCGTTAATCTACTCACTGTACATTAACAAAAAAAAATCGGGGTGTAACATACATTGAGTAAGATTTGTGATAAGGTGTTAAGTGGAGAGGCCAAGGAAGAAATTCTTAATAGTGAGGGGTTTTGAGGATAAAAGGGTGTGATTGCATTCCACGGGCTGGTGGCTTGATCAAGTTGATTTTAGAGGTGGCTCATAGTTCTAGAAATTCTATTCACCCTGGTGCTACCAAGAGTATTGTGATTTGAAACAACACTATTGGTGGGGTAGGATGAAATGTGGCATTGTTTAGTTCATTTCTTAGTGTTTGAATTTCCAGAAGGTTAAGTACGAGCACCGGAGATCCGGGGGTACACTTCAGAGGATGTCCATTTTACAGTGGAAGTGGGAGATAGCCATGAATATTGTTATTATTCATCCGAAGAACTTGGGCAAGTTTGTTCCATTTGGGTTATTGTCAACAAGTTGACTAAGTCTGCGCACTTCATACCAGTTCAGACGACTTACAATGCAGAGAAGTTGGACAAGATTTATATCCAAGAGATTATTTGATTGCATGGAGTGCCCATTTCAATTATCTCCAACAAAGGCACTCAGTTCACATCCTATTTCTGGAGGACTTTGCATGCTGAGATGCGGAATCAGTTGGATCCTAGTACTGCTTTTAACCCTTAGAGGGATGGTCAGTCTGAGAGGACGATTTAGGTTATAAAGGATATGCTCTAAGCTTGTGTTATCGATTTGATGGTTATTGGGACCAGTTCTTGGCAAAGTTTACGTAAAACAACAGCTATCATTCAAGTATCGACATGGCTCAATTCAAAGCCTTATATGGGAGAATATGCCGATCTCTAAATGGCTGGTTTGATACTTTTGAGGCGATACTTTGGGTTCTGATCTTTTGCGGGTGTCATTCGATAAGGTGAAGTTGATTCAAGAAAAGCTTCTAGCGACTTATACTAGGCAGAAAGAGTATGCGTGTCACGACCCAACCAGAGGGCCATGACGGGTACCCGATACTAATATACCGAGCACCTCTAATCTAACATTCCATTCTCGCTACTAGGTGGGTCACATGGACGATTTATGCCTATTTTACTGTCACGACCCAACCCCGTAGGCCGTGACTAGTGCCCGATCTGGGCACCCAAACCCATCTATCAAATGCATTCAAGTATATAGCAGAAGCCGTCAAGGCTATATTCTAAATTTAGATAATTTCCAGAAAAATTTCGGCAGAGTTTCCTTTGTTTTACAGACTATCCAAAATAACCCCGCGCACAGAAAATACCAACAAAGGCCACACCGGCCAACAAAGCAACATGTAAACATATGCGGACCGGCCGCCGCGGCGAATGGGATCGCCCAAACACATCATATACACACATCCGTACAGAAAGACCCAACCCACAAACATGTCCACAGACCTCTAAACAGACCGACAGAATCATATGACGGGACAGGGCCCCGCCGTACCCAAATAGTCAGATATACAGAAATATATACATAACAAAAGGTGTATGTACCAAAAGTGGACTCCGGATCAAAAGGGAGTACTCCGAAATAGCAGAAAGTGGAGCCTACAGTGATGGATCACTTGTGTCTGTACCTGCGGGGAGTGCGTGGTAACCCAACAACGAAATCCATATTGATCATCTCCCATTTCCAGGCTGGAATTTCTATCTCCTGTAATAATCCACCGAGCTTCTGATGTTCAATTTTAACTTGCTGACAATTTGGGCACTGACCAACGAACTCTGCAATATCTTTCTTCATACCGTCCCACTAATACAAACTTCTGAGATCATGATACATTTTAGTGGAACCAGGATGAATAGAATACCGTGCATTATGCGCCTCGCCCATGATTTGTCGCCGTAAGCCTGCAACATCCGGTACACAGAATCTGCCTTCATATAATAATACCCCTTCAGGCAAAATTTCAAACGGAGTCTTTTCTTTATTAAGAGCCACATCTCTGTACTGAACCAGAATAGGATCCTCAAACTGTCGCTGCTTTACTTCTTCTATAATAGATGATTCAGCAACTGCACGAACAGAAATCACAGAATCTCTAGAATCTGCCAAACGAACTCCAAGGCTGGCCAACTGATGAATTTCACGAACCAAATCTTTCTTACCAGGTGGTACATCAGCCAAGCTGCCCATAGACTTGCGGCTAAGTGCATCCGCTACCACATTGGCTTTCCCAGGATGGTACAGAATATCAACGTCATAATCTTTCAATAATTCAAGCCATCTTCTCTGCCGCAAATTCAGTTCCTTCTGCTTAAAAATATACTGGAGACTCTTATGGTCCGTATAAATATCAACATGGACCCCATATAAATAGTACCGCCAAATCTTCAAAGCGTGAATCACCGCGGCCAACTCAAGATCATGAGTGGGATAATTCTTCTCATGCGGTCTGAGCTGCCGGGAGGCATAGGCTATAACTCGACCGTGCTGCATCAACACACAGCCTATCCCAATACCAGAGGCATCACAATAGACAACATACCCGTCTGATCCTTCTGGAAGGGCTAGAACTGGAGTTGTAATTAATTTTTCTTTCAACATCTGAAAGTTGAACTCGCAGGCATCAGTCCACTGAAATTTTGCTGCTTTCTGAGTAAGCTTCGTCAGTGGTGCCGCAATAGAAGAAAAAGTTTCCACGAACCTCAGATAATATCCGGCTAACCCCAGAAAACTGGGAACCTCTGTCGGTGTAGTAGGCCTGGGCTAATTCTGCACAGCTTCAATCTTCTGCGTATCGACCCGAATACCATCTGCTCCAGCAATATGCCCCAAGAATGCCACAGAAGTTAACCAGAATTCACATTTGGAAAATTTAGCATATAATTTTTATTGCCGAAGAATGCCAAGTACTGTTCTCAAATGATCTGAATGCTCCCCTGCTGATCGTGAATAAATCAAAATATCATCAATAAACACAATCACGAACATATCCAGGAAAGGCCAAAATACCCGATTCATCAGATCCATGAATACCGCTGGAGCATTAGTAAGCCCGAAAGACATCACTCTGAATTCATAATGCCCGTACCGGGTCCTGAAAGCAGTCTTCGGAATATCTGATTCTCGCACTTGCACCTGATGATAACCCGAGCGCAAATCTATCTTTGAAAAATATTTGGAACCCTGAAACTGATCAAACAAATCATCAATCCGGGGGAGGGGATATTTATTCTTTATAGTCACCTTATTTAATTGCCAATAATCAATACACATTCGCAGTGACCCATCTTTCTTTCTTACGAATAATACCGGCGCTCCCCAGGGTGATGTGCTGGGTCTGATAAAGCCTTTTTCCAACAGATCCTTCAGCTGCTCTTTCAATTCCTTCAATTCAGCCGGTGCCATTATGTACAGAGGAATAGATATAGGCTGCGTATCTGGCAACAAGTCTATAGTGAAATCTATCTCCCGTTCAGGCGGAAGACCCGGAAGCTCATCTGGAAACACATCTGGGAATTCATTAACAACCGGAACAGACTGAAGAGTAGGTGTCTCGGCTGTAGTATCGTGCACCCGAACCAAATGATAGATATAACCTTTCTGAATCATCTTCTTAGTCTTGAGGTACAAAATAAACTTACCCCTCGGCGATGCTGTAGACCCGAACCACTCTATAACTGGTTCCCCTGGAAACTGAAAACGGACTACCTTTTTATGGCAGTCAACATTAGCATAACAGGAAGCCAACCAGTCCATACCCATAATGACATCAAATTCCAGCATATCTAATTCTATCAAATCAGCTTTAGTGCAGCGATCACATATAGTCACAGAACAATCCCTGTATACCTGCCTCGCTATAATACAATCCCCGACCGGGGTAGCTATTTTGGATATTGTTGACAGATTGACGAAATCAGCCCACTTCCTCCCCGTCCGGACTACTTATTCGGCTGAGGATTATGCTAGATTATATATCAGAGAGATAGTCAGACTTCACGGAGTCCCTGTATCTATTATTACTGACCGAGGCGCCCAGTTTACGGCAAATTTCTGGAGGTCATTTCAGGAGGGATTAGGGACTCAGGTGAGCCTCAATACAGCTTTTCATCCTCTGTCCGACGGGCAGGCCGAGCGCACTATTCAGACGCTAGAAGATATGTTGCGGGCCTGCGTTATTAATTTTAGAGGCAGCTGGGATGATCATTTGCCGCTTATTGAATTTGCCTATAATAACAGTTATCACTCCAGCATTCAGATGGCACCGTAGGGAGCTCTTTATGGCAGGAAATGCAGATCTCCTATTGGGTGGCTCGATGTGGGCGAAACTAAATTAATTGGGCCAGATGTGATCCAGGAAGCAGTGGATAAAGTAAAACTTATTCGGGAGCGATTATTGGCTGCACAGAGTCGACATAAAGCATATGTAGACAGACGACGTCGACCATTAGAGTTCCAGATTGGCGACTGGGTATTTCTGAAGGTGTCGCCTATGAAGGGTGTTATGATATTCGGTAAGAAGGGTAAGTTAAGCCCGCGGTATATCAGGCCGTATCAGATCATTCGGAAGATAGGCGAGGTCGCCTATGAGATAGACTTACCATCCGATTTGGAGGCAGTGCACCCGGTATTTCATGTGTCCATGCTGCGAAAATGTATTGGTGATCCTTCCAGAATATTCCCAGTAAATGACATTCAGGTAACGGAGCATTTGTCTTATGAAGAGCAGCCTATAACTATTCTGGATCGGCAGGTCAGGAGACTACGCACTAAGGAAGTGCCTTCTGTTAAAGTCCTATGGCGCAACAACAACCGGGAAGAGATGACCTGGGAGTCGGAGGAGAAGATGAGGAGGAAATATCCCCACTTGTTTCCTACGCCCACAGGTAATCTAAACATTTTTTAAACTTGTTGTATTAATCGATGGATGAATTATGTGTACTACATACAAGATAGGGACTCCCCCGTTATGCTCATAAGACCTTATAAGAGTAATTTAACATTCGGGGACGAATGTTCTAAAAGGGGGGAGAATGTTATGTCCCGTGTTTTCGCATAATTGGAAATTTAGAAATAATTGTGCCTTGTATGTTGTAAGGCAATATTTTGATTTTTGTTAATATGCCTATGTTGTTTATGAAAAATATTGGTGTGGAAATGTGGAGGAAGGCCAAGGGAAAATTTGGAATTTCGGAAATTACAAAACGAGATTTCAACTAATTGGGCTCAACAAATTAATGCAAAAATTGAAGCCCAAAGCCAAGGGGTGGCCGGCCAAACCATGGCCCAAACCCAACAAATAGATCATGTGCTTTGCATGTGATCATTAAATCAAGGAAGCATACTATATATTCATGCTAATCCTTAGAATGTTCAAGAAGAACAAATCAAAAAAAAAAAAATGAAGAGCTCAAAAAGCCCCTCTCGGCCGAACCCTATAGGAAAATAAAAAAAAATTCCAAGCTTTGATTCTAATCTAAAAATCTTATTCTTCTTGTATACAATTAGTTAAGCGAAAGAACCACGCTTGCGGCAAGTCGGAATTTCAAGAAAAAGGTAAGATTTCTATGTTTTTGTGTTATGAAATGGATATATATGTTATAGTGATTAGAATTGGATGAAGAATATGGGATTGTGTTGTGTTGTGCATGGCCGTGTGTGTGTGGGTGGAAGGTGTTTGGCCGTGTACCATATAGGGAGGAGGAGAAGTGGATTCAAGTTTGTTTGGATTGATTAGTTGTATTATGGTGACCTCTTGTGATGCAAATGAAGGTTTAATGAATTGAATTGGCATTGGAATTCCTTGTATGTAATTATGAGAAATTATGTGAATTTTATATGATTTTTGTGTAAGTATGGGAGTAAGGTTCTAGAATAAGAATTCATGTTGTTGTTAATGAATTTGGAATGAAACAATGCGAGTTAGTATGTTCGTCGTAGTTGTTGACGTTTCGGGTAGAATATGGAAAGCGGCGGATTGCTTAAATCCATATAAATCGCTTGGGACATTATTGGATTGTGTTTGAATAATCTTCAATGAGTAAATAAATATGATAATGTTGATATTGGTTTGATGTTGTGAAGTTTGGATGAAAGTTGTTGAATTAGGTAGAAAGAAAGAATATTGACGTTAGAGTGATTTTGTTATGACTTGTGGTGTTTGTGAGATTGTGGGTTGTTGTTGTTGTATATGGAGCCGAGCTAAGTCTCGGGGTGTTATATCTATAGGGGAAATGCTACCAAAATTTCGGTAGACAAAAATGAGGTTAAGTGAATTCTTAAGCCTTGAAATCCCTAATTGGTAACTTTGGCCATTTGCAGATTCTGAACGAAACGGGACTTGAGTTTTGGGCGAGCGTAAGACGCATATAAGGTATGTAAGGCTACCCATTCCTTCTTTTGGCATGTCTTAGGTATACTAGGTCGATATTGGAGCCCCGAGGGAAATTCTGTTCCTAGAAATCCGAATTGGAAATTTAGTATTTTTCATTCAATTGAATTGAATTACAAAACTCATATTATATTGAAAAGTGATCTAATGTCTGAAACTTTTGTAAATGTAATCAAGTTGCCTCGAGACTTCCATGTATGATTCCATAGACCCCAAATGTCTGTGATTCATGTCCGCCACCTCGACTAGACCCGCGGTGGGCCCGCTAGCATCGAGACTTCTTTGTTTGCTCTATTATGCCCATTCTTGTATAATGTCGGAAAAACACTTTTGGTTATGAATTTGGCTATCATAAATTAATGTTTTGACTGCCACGATATTCTAAACTATATTTTGAACCATAAATACTATGTTGGAAATACTTTTGTGAAACGAACCCCGTATTGACTAGTTATTCGAATTATTTGATTAATGAGTTAGCTTATGATATTATCAAGTTTCAAAAAGTGGTATCAGAGCGGTTTGTCCTCGGAATGTCCACAGGCCGTGTCTCGTAGAGTCTTGTTTATCGGTGTGTTGTGCACCGCATCTATAAACAGGAGGATACAGGGCATTTAGGGTGTTACCTTTCTTTGGAATCTTAGATCGTGCGATAGAGCTGTGCTATTAGGATGATTCTGATCTGATTCGTTATTATGTTTGCAGTGATGCCTCCGAAGAAGGCAACGGCGGCCCAGAAGGGAAAGGCAGGGATAGCAGGGACCAGTCAGGCACAACGAGTTACCCGGGATCGTGTTTATGATTTGCCCGAGGTTGTGCCCCATTCAGAGGGATCCGCTACACCACCACCGGTGGAGCCTGGAGCAGGTCCATCAGCAGCTCCAGGGCCCCACCGTACCCAAATAGTCAGATATACAGAAATATATACATAACAAAAGGTTTATGTACCAAAAGTGGACTCCGGATCAAAAGGGAGTACTCCGAAATAGCAGAAAGTGGAGCCTACAGTGATGGATCACCTGTGTCTGTACCTGCAGGGAGTGCGTGGTAACCCAACAACGAAATCCATATTGATCATCTCCTATTTCCAGGCTGGAATTTCCATCTCCTGTAATAATCCACCGCGCTTCTGATGTTCAATTTTAACTTGCTGACAATTTGGGCACTGACCAACGAACTCTGCAATATCTTTCTTCATACCGTCCCACCAATACAAACTTCTGAGATCATGATACATTTTAGTGGAACCAGGATGAACAGAATACCGTGCATTATGCGCCTCGCCCATGATTTGTCGTCGTAAGCCTGCAACATCCGGTACACAGAATCTGCCTTCATATAATAATATCCCTTCAGGCGAAATTTCAAACAGAGTCTTTTCTTTATTAAGAGCCATATCTCTGTACTGAACCAGAATAGGATCCTCAAACTGTCGCTGCTTTATTTCTTCTATAATAGATGATTCAGCAACTGCACGAACAGAAATCACAGAATCTCCAGAATCTGCCAAACGAACTCCAAGGCTGGCCAACTGATGAATTTCACGAACGAAAGCTTTCTTACCAGGTGGTACTACCTCGGGCAAATCATAAACACGAGCCCGGGTAACTCGTTGTGCCTGACTGGTCCCTGCTATCCCTGCCTTTCCCTTCTGGGCCGCCGTTGCCTTCTTCGGAGGCATCACTGCAAACATAATAACGAATCAGATCAGAATCATCCTAATAGCACAGCTCTATCGCACGATCTAAGATTCCAAAGAAAGGTAACACCCTAAATGCCCTGTATCCTCCTGTTTATAGATGTGGTGCACAACACACCGATAAACAAGACTCTACGAGACACGGCCTGTAGACATTCCGAGGACAAACCGCTCTGATATCACTTTTTGAAACTTGATAATATCATAAGCTAACTCATTAATCAAATAATTCGAATAACTAGTCAATACGGGGTTCGTTTCTCAAAAGTATTTCCAACATAGTATTTATGGTTCAAATAGTTTAGAATATCGTGGCAGTCAAAACATTATTTTATGATAGCCAAATTCATAACCAAAAGTGTTTTGCCGACATTATACAAGAATGGGCATAATAGAGCAAACAAAGAAGTCTCGATGCTAGCGGTCCCACCGCGGGTCTAGTCGAGGTGGCGGACATGAATCACAGACATTTGGGGTCTATGGAATCATACATGGAAGTCTCGAGGCAACTTGATTACATTTACAAAAGTTTCAGACATTAGATCACTTTTCAATATAATATGAGTTTTGTAATTCAATTCAATTGAATGAAAAATACTAAATTTCCAATTCGGATTTCTAGGAACAGAATTTCCCTCGGGGCTCCAATATCGACCTAGTATACCTAAGACATGCCAAAAGAAGGAATGGGTAGCCTTACATACCTTATATGCGTCTTACGCTCGCCCAAAACCCAAGTCCCGTTTCGCTCAGAATCTGCAAATGGCCAAAGTTACCAATTAGGGATTTCAAGGCTTAAGAATTCACTTAACCTCATTTTTGTCTACCGAAATTTTGGTAGCATTTCCCCTATAGATATAACACCCCGAGACTTAGCTCGGCTCCATATACAACAACAACAACCCACAATCTCACAAACACCACAAGTCATAACAAAATCACTCTAACGTCAATATTCTTTCTTTCTACCTAATTCAACAACTTTCATCCAAACTTCACAACATCAAACCAATATCAACATTATCATATTTATTTACTCATTGAAGATTATTCAAACACAATCCAATAATGTCCCAAGCGATTTATATGGATTTAAGCAATCCGCCGCTTTCCATATTCTACCCGAAACGTCAACAACTACGACGAACATACTAACTCGCATTGTTTCATTCCAAATTCATTAACAACAACATGAATTCTTATTCTAGAACCTTACTCCCATACTTACACAAAAATCATATAAAATTCACATAATTTCTCATAATTACATACAAGGAATTTCAATGCCAATTCAATTCATTAAACCTTCATTTGCATCACAAGAGGTCACCATAATACAACTAATCAATCCAAACAAACTTGAATCCACTTCTCCTCCTACCTATATGGTACACGGCCAAACACCTTCCACCCACACACACACGGCCATGCACAACACAACACAATCCCATATTCTTCATCCAATTCTAATCACTATAACATATATATCCATTTCATAACACAAAAACATAGAAATCTTACCTTTTTCTTGAAATTCCGACTTGCCGCAAGCGTGGTTCTTTCGCTTAACTAATTGTATACAAGAAGAATAAGATTTTTAGATTAGAATCAAAGCTTGGAATTTTTTTTTATTTTCCTATAGGGTTCGGCCGAGAGGGGCTTTTTGAGCTCTTCATTTTTTTTTTTTTTGATTTGTTCTTCTTGAACATTCTAAGGATTAGCATGAATATATAGTATGCTTCCTTGATTTAATGATCACATGCAAAGCACATGATCTATTTGTTGGGTTTGGGCCATGGTTTGGCCGGCCACCCCTTGGCTTTGGGCTTCAATTTTTGCATTAATTTGTTGAGCCCAATTAGTTGAAATCTCGTTTTGTAATTTTCGAAACTAATTTCCGAAATTCCAAATTTTCCCTTGGCCTTCCTCCACATTTCCACACCAATATTTTTCATAAACAACATAGGCATATTAACAAAAATCAAAATATTGCCTTACAACATACAAGTCACAATTATTTCTAAATTTCCAATTGTGCGAAAACACGGGACATAACATTTACTCAATACCGTCATCAATGGCAACATTCGTAAGCTTATGTTAATAAGCTTTACCAAAATATTATACAACAACGAGGACGGACAAAGTCATGAAACATCTATCCATATACGTCTGTCTACAAGCCTCTAAATAAGATACATAAATCCACGAGGACGGGGCACGATTTCACCATGCCCAAATATATACACATGATTAGTACCAATAAGCTGTAGCTCGGGAACACCTAGAGCTCTTTCAAGATACCGCTAATGGAGTTCCTAGGGATCAGGAGCGTCTACCTGTTTACCTGCGGGCATGAACGCAGCGTCCCTAAAAGAAAGGACTCCAGTACTAGTAATGTACTGAGTATGTAAGGCATGAACAATAATATAATAAGACACATGGGGCATATCATGAGATAAAAGGGTAACCTGTACATCTTAGTGCTTCTTAAGGCGGATACCATGCATGCTTAGCTTTCCATAAAATATACCTCATGCATATGAATCACAATAGTGCTGCGGAGCGTGCAGCCCGATCCATATGTGTGTATATATATATATTGCTGCGAAACGTGCAGCCCGATCCATAAGTATATTATATTGCCGCCCATCCATTTAACAATATATCCCGCGTCCGAGACGATATGATAACATACTGACTGATCAGGTGGTATATATATATATATATATATATATATATATATATGTCAGATACACACATATAATATAAGTAGCATGAATGATAGCCCAAATAAAAGGTACGATTCTACCGAAGTGACGTAAGGTCGGTAACCTCCGATTATAGTACGGAATGATCATCATCGCTACATCTCACCTTGAAGGAACAAATAACACGAGATGAGATCAACAACAATGAATAAGATTGTGAAATCATGAAATAACTCAACATTCTCATATAATCATTGAAATCATAATTTGAGACTTTTAAACATAAAATCATCATCATCGTAATCATCATAGAACATTCTCATCTTTAACATCATAAGAAGCTTTAAGAGTCATAAACTTCTAGCTCTTGGAAACAAGGTGGTTATAGAAACATGTATGGGATCATAACATAAGAATCATGCCTTTGAAAGAAAGGGACGAGCCTTAACATACATGTTTGACCTCCTATTAGCCACGCTTATCCGTCTGAGCCTATAAATCTACATTCGAGAGGATTCACACTAACGTTAGACTCATTATCGCACACTTGCCCTAAGTTTTCAAATAAAACTATTTTATATCCTGGCGAAAATCGGGCAGTATCTCCCCTATTTATATGCCTAGCCCGAAATCTCAATTCAGCAACCAAAAACAACAACAACATTACCAACATCAACCATAATATTCTCAATACCAAAATACTTCATAAACACCCCATATGGTGCTTATCTCATATTTCCATCAACAAAATTATTTTATAACTATTTAACAGCTCTATCTCTGTAAGGAAACCAAGATTAATATTAATAGGGAGAGATTCATACCTTGTTCTTACTAAAATAGCAATATCTTCAGTGTTCGCCTAGAATCAAAACTAAAATCCACCAAAAAACGATACTACAATCACAACTGTGCGCTATCCGAACCTAAACTAACACTCCGCTACTTGAAAATCACTCAATTTGGTGATATCCTAACCCCCTCATCTGTTTTCTGAGTTTTTTGGGAAATAAATAATGAAAAAAAGGGTTTTACCCTTTATATAAGGGGTCAATGTCGGTGAAACCGACTTAATAATTGGCCTTTGTGAACGCGAGGGACTGTCACGAGCGCGATGGTCAGGAATTTTCATGGCTATCGCGAACGCATAGGGCTATTTCTGCCAGTTCGTCCAAATTTCCCTTTTTCGCACGATTCACCTCTAATCCTTTTGATACCTCTCATACATGGTCTTAAACCCTCATAACCATAAAGTAAGCATATATAATCTCGTATATCCTCAACAATAACCCAATGTTCACAGTTGGATGACTAACGCCTAGCGACTTCTTAACGCACCAAACTGCGAGGTGTAACATTCCTTCACCCCTTAGGAACATTCGTCCTAGAATGTTAGGCTCTTAGGGATTTCTACGAATATTTCGCCAGATTTTTCCCCCATAATTGTACCACTGTTGTCTTGTCACAACAGCCCAACATATACAGTGCCTTACTGGGCATCAACATCTATATTGAACTGGCCACACACGGCCATGAATTTATTTTAAAGAAACATTACGTACCTGTGAGTACTGATGGCTCTGTCTGCACGTCTTTTGGGGGTGGGAATAAATGCGGGTATCTAGATTTCGTGTCCTTCTCAGCTTCCCAAGTTATCTCTTCCCAGTTATTATTCTTCCACAGGACTTTGACTGAAGCCACGTCCTTGGTTCTAAGCCTTCGGACTTGTTTATCCAGACTGACAATGGGTACTTACTCATAAGATAGCTTCTCAGTGACTTGTACATCATTTATAGGCACAATCCTGGAAGGATCTCCAAGACAGTTGCGAAGCATGGACTTGTGAAACACTGGGTGGACAGATTCCAACTCTGAAGGAAAATCTAGTTCATAAGCTACTTGGTCTACCTTGCGCACAATCTTATAAGGTCCAATATACCGGGGACTAAGCTTCCCCTTCTTGCCATATCTCATCACGCCTTTCATCGGCGATACCTTCAAGAATACCCAATTGTTAACTTTGAATTCCAAGTTTCGCCGATTATTATCCACATAGGATTTCTAATGTCTTTGAGCTGTTAGAAGTCGATCCTGAATAAGCTTAACCTTCTCTACTGCATGCTGAATTAAATCTGGGCCCACTAACTTTGTCTTTCCCACATCGAACCATCCAATAGGCGATCTACACTTCCTCCCGTACAGAGCTTCCTATGGGGCCATCTGAATACTAGAGTGATAGCTATTGTTATATGCAAATTCAATAACTGGCAAGTGATCATCCCAATTTCCTCCAAAGTCTAGCACACAGTCTCTCAGCATATCTTCAAGGGTTTGGATAGTGCGCTCAACCTATCTGTCAGTCTGTGGATGGAATGTTGTATTAAGTCTCACCTGCGTTCCCAATCCTTCTTGGAAGGATCTCCAGAAATTAGTTGTAAACCGTGCTCCTCTATCCGTAATAATGGACACTGGAATACCGTGAAGTCGCACAATCTATTTGATATATAACTTTGCATAATCTTCTGCTGAGTACGTCGTTCTGACTGGCAGAAAAGGGGTTGACTTCGTGAGTCTATCCACTATCACCCATATAGAATCATACTTACGGTGGGAACGAGTTAAAACTGTAATAAAGTCCATATTAATCGCCTCCCATTTCCAAGTTGGAATCTCTATAGCTTGCAGCAATCCTCCAGGCTTCTGATGCTCCATCTTGTCCTGTTGGAAATTAAGACGTTAGGCCACGAACTTCGCTATATCCTTTGTCATACCATCCGACCAGTATATTGATTTAAGATCACGGTACATCTTTGTCGCTCCTGGATCGACGGAATAACGAGAGTAATGGGTTCCTCTAAGATCTGCCGACGTAGCCTTCCCATATTAAGAACACATAATCTTCCTCGATATCTGAGGATTCCATCCGCAGAGACGTCAAATTGTGACTTCTCCTTCTGGGAAAGCACATATCTATAATGAACTAACACAGGGTCTTCGTATTGGGGCTTTTTTACTTCCTCCATTAAGGATTAAACAGCCAAGTCCTGAACAGTGACTCCCGCACTCCCCGGGTCTGTCAAGGAAACTCCTAGGCTGGCTAGCTGTTGACGTTCCTGAGCTAGCTCCCTCTTTTCCAATTGAACAACACACAGACTACTCATGGATTTGTGGCTGAGAGCGTCAGCTACCACATTCGCCTTTCCCGAGTGGTATAAAATGCTCACATCATAATCCTTCATTAGTTCCAACCATCGCCGTTGCCGTAAATTTAATTCCTTCTGTTTGAAAATATATTGGAGGCTCTTATGATCTATATAAATATCCACATGAACACCATATAAATAATGTCCCTATATCTTCAACGCATGAATAACGGCAGCCAACTCTAGGTCGTGGGTCGGATAATTCTTCTCGTGTTTCCACAACTTCCTTGAGGCATAAGCTATTACTTTACCATGCTGCATAAACACACTACCTAATCCAACACCTGAAGCATGACAATAAATAACGTAACTCTTCGATCTTTGAGGAGTGTCAAGACTGGGGCCGAAGTCAACCTATCCTTTAACTCCTGAAAGTTGCGCTCACACACATCTGTCCACTGAAACTTAGCCGATCTTTGAGTCAGCTTCGTCAGTGGTGCAGAAATAGAAGAAAATCCTTCTATAAATCTCCTATAGTAACCAGCTAACCCCAGTAAACTACGGACCTTTATAGGCGTTGTAGACCTTGGCCAATTCTTCGCAACTTCAATCTTCTGAGTGTCTACCCGAATGCCCTCAGCTGAAATAATATAGCCAAGAAAAGTTACAGAATTTAGCCAAAATTCACATTTTGATAATTTGGCATATAACTCCCGAGCCTGAAGAATTCCAAGAACGGTACGCAAATGGTTTGAATTGTCACGACCCAACCCCGTGGGCCATGACTAGTGCCCAACCTGGACACTCGTATACGTACCTGTTAGATATAGTCAAACTGAAGCTAAAATCAATATGGAAACTTGCAAAGAACTCCAAAGGCTCATAACGTCATCATACATACATATATCCAAATAACCGATCTCCTGGGGAGTCACAACTGATCAAAACATAATATGATACGCAAGCCGATAAGGCTGCCACAATATATCAACATGATACGCAAGCCGACAAGGCTTCCAACATATATTGTCACCATACGCAAGCCGACAAGGTTACCACTCCAGACGAACATATCCATAGCACATCGTGTAGACACAGCTGAACAAAACTTATACACAACCCACACATATGTCGACAGACCTCTAAGAGTACCGATAACAAACTATAACGGGACAGGGCCCCGCCGTACCCCTGGATAAACACACACACACACACACACACACACACACACACACACACACACACACACATATATATATATATATATATATATATATATATATATATATATATATATATATATATATATATATACATCATAAGATCTTGTACCAAAAGTCTAGGCTCCGGAACAATGGAGCTCTCCAAGACAGCTGAGTAGAAATCCTATGCTGAAGGGTCACCAAACCGACTATCTGTACCTGCGGACATGAAACGCATCCCCCCGAAGAAAGGGGGGTCAGTACGAGATATGTACTGAGTAGATAAATCATGAAACACAATAAAGAGGATCATGATTGAAATAGAAATTACAGGAGACAAGTATGACTTTCAAAATACCAATACACTTGCCTTATAAAGTGTGAAACATGCTTATCAATATCATATATCATATCCGGCCCACTATGGGACTCGGTGAATAAAGTCATCACATACCATCCTTGGCACCATAATCACATCATCATATCATCATATATCTATATACCGTATCCCGGCCCTCTAGTGAGGGACTTGGTGAACAATGCAGTGAAACTGTGCACAAAAACGTATCCTGGCCTGGGACTCAGTGAAAGATATATTGAGGCATGCATGAGCAGAGTAGTGAGCAACCATATGCAAACTAAATCATATCTGAGATTCAATAGAATAATCAAAATGAACTATCATTTGAAAATCAAGACAGTAGTCATACCAAGTATTCTTCGAATGTCACTATGGAACCTATCAAATAGAACTTCAAAAATCATAGATACGTATCAAGACATAATAAAGTAAGCTCTGGGAATCAAGAACATTAGCCATCCTAGTGGCTCTAAGAGTAGGAGCTTCTTTGGAGTCATATATACGTCGTCTGTTTGTTTCATAAGGATCATGCCAAAAAGAAGGAAAGGATAACTTTACATACCTGTTATAGGTTAAACATAACCAAGTTTGCTTTGTCGCCCCTTTAGCCTATTAAATACGAAAGTAACGCTATCGTTAGTAAACTATACTTTCTAGCTTATAGATCTACAACCAATCGCTTATAGGCATCATTCTTTAGTTCATACTTTCTTGATTAGGATTTTCGTTAGTTAAGAACTTAACGGAATTCTGGCAGCATTTCCGCTATTTAACTCGCCTAACCCGAACTTCTAATTAATCTCCTGTTATCACAGTAATACCAACAACAACAGTAATAGAAATATCCATATCAAATCCTTACAATCCAACCCGTAAACAGTTCAAACAACCAATAACCTTCCTTAATCCTTTTCCAATCCAAATCATTAACATTTAAGATTATACACCAAACAGACCAACATAAGTTTTGTATACGATACGTTATACACTTCTTTCTTCCAGGTTTAGAAGCCATATCACCAACAACACGACAACAACAAGAACAGCAACACATGGACATAAAACCACAATTTTAATCTTTCAACTTAACAATTCCATATAACAACTACATCTTTAATTATCATAATTTCTTCACTTTTAACACACCATCAACGACACCATTAACCCAATTATACCATAAAATGAGAAGATCTTACCTTAATTTAATCGGAGCCAATTCTACACTCACTTGCACCAATTGCACTATTTCTTCTTCCTCAATTCAATACCCAATGTTTCTATCCCCTCCTTGGACGTGCAAACTACCTTGAAACATTAGCAATTTTTTTTTTTAAAATGGGCTGCCATGGCCGAAAGCTTGGCAACCATGGCAAGCACCTCTTTCTTTGCTTTTAATCAAGTTGAAACTTGCAAATGATGATGAATAGCCATCCTTAGTCATTAAAATATATATATATATATATATATATATATATATATATATATATATATATATATATATATATATATATATATATATATATATATATATATGGTTTCCCTCCATAGGACACATGCCCCCCTAATGAATCATCATTTTTCATTTTTTTTTAATTAAATCGGTGTGGCCCACTTAATTATCTACTTAACTAATCTTTAATTAATCACTAATCCCCACTTAATAATCTAATCATAGTTAATTAATCCCTAATCTCCATTAATATTTCTATACTAATTGAAATTTATAACAAATCGTGCACTAATTAAAATTGAGGGTTAAAAGTCCTTATTTCATATCCCAGAAATAATCTCGTCCTTAGCTTATGCCGATTAGCTTACGAAT
The DNA here is from genome assembly GCF_019175385.1 of Lycium barbarum. NCBI lineage: Eukaryota > Viridiplantae > Streptophyta > Magnoliopsida > Solanales > Solanaceae > Lycium > Lycium barbarum. The sequence continues at coordinate 89,914,879 of NC_083341.1, forward strand.
AATTCGAAGTACAAAAATACGGGATATAACATCCTTCCCCCCTTTGAAAAATTCGTCCTCAAATGTTAAACTAGTCCTGCACTCCCAATATTTCCTTAAATGTCCTTTTTATTGAATTAAGCCCTTCACATGTGTCTTTCGTTTGTCGATTCCCTTCAACTTGTTATAATGCATTCCAGTTCTCTAAGTAACTATTTCCATAATATTTCCTCTTTCTGTTGCTTCTCAAGGTAATAATTCCACGTCATTGTCTTTATGGTTGACAGTTGTATTGCCAGCTCTTCTGCTGAAATGTTGCTCTCTCTCGTCTGCATACTGCTCAGTTGTACTGGCAGTGATTGATTCTGACTTGTATTCATGGTGCTCTTAGTCAAAACTCGGCTCTCTTTCTTCTCCTATAGTTACTCTCTTAAGATGTATCGTTCACTTCGTCTTACCTCTTAATCCTTAATTGAGATTTTATAACGCGCAGATGTTCCTCATCGATTCATTAGGCTTTACAACCCTTGGAGTATTTCATACCTCCGGTAACTTGTAGACGCTTCGCAGACTCTACGAATAAAACGACATTTCCCAGGGTGTAACATTATTTTACTCCAATAACCTTGCTTTGCTCTGCTGTTACAGTTTGTATTCTGGAATCTTCAGCATCGTGTATCACTTCTCGACTTTCTCTTTAAAATATTTTTAACTGTCACTTTGCTTTTAGCTCTTAATCTCCATCTTTAGAGTTGGTTATCAAGTAGCGCTGAAGTCTCCCCATATGATAACTTTACACAGCTGCCCCGTGCTCTGACTTTTATTAACTGGTATAATTCCGCAAGAGTTCCTTATTTGACATATAAATTCACTGTCTCCTAGTAACCAACTCGTTCCGATCGTCTCGCTTAAGCTAATTCACAATTTCTCTTAACCCAACTTGTAACACTTTAGGCGTATTCTATTGCCACTTTACCCAGATTTTGCTTTTAGTTTTACTGTCACACATTATGTTGCAATCTTTACGCAAATATGTGAAGGTGCTCAAATTAGCCCGAGAAATACCATAGCGTCGCTTCACTAGTCTTTACAATTTACCTTTCATTCTTCTCTCGTGTCATTCAATGGTATCGGGCTCAACTATGGCCATGTCCTATTTTCCCTCAGTATTAATTCTATCTCGGTAATTTTGCCTCAAACCATCGTACACTTTTCCTTAATGTATCCAAAATATCGCAACCGCATTGTTATTACTAAATCCTTACTCTTCCTATCAAGTACTCACTTGGTCTCATCCTTAACTTACAAATACTCGTAGGTTGTATAACTATTCTTGTATAACTTGTATAAAATATATCCAATCTTAGTCCTAGCTTTTCCTCCTCCTGGCTTATTCTACTTTACATATCTTATTTGTACTAAAACTCACTTGCTGTCTATCTTGTCATACTCCTTTTCTTTCCTTTATTCACCATTCAATTTTCTCATATACCACTATAGGAGATTTTCTATCCCTTTCCTTTGTTACTCAAAAGTCGCAATATCATTAGCGCACAACTCTATTGCCAAATCTTAGCCTCTAACCTAGTATACTATTGCTATCCTTTATAATATCTCTTAAGTTATGTGTTACCATTCTCTTGTCATACTCTTTCTTTTTATAAGCACCCACTTTGTAATGCCATATCATTCAAGTTCTTTACAGAAGCTTCTCCGCACCGTCTCAAATACCATCCTGACTTCTATCCATTCATTGCTGGCTTTCGGATCTTACTAACTTGTCTCAACAAGCGGTCTCACTTAAAGTTTAAGCATCTATATCAAATATATTACAGTGTCAATCGTTCCCATCTTACACTTGCACTTCTCTCACCTGCATCCCCCCTTAAGGGCGTACTTATACCATTATCCATTTATATTCCGCTCTATGTCCCTATTTCCAATCTCAAATACACCCGATCCCTTTTCCAATTCACTTGGTATACTGCACCATACCCATGTCTTTCTTTATAATTTATAACTTTGATTATCCACGTACGAAACCTTCTCAAAATCTCAAAGCGACGAGAACCTTTCTATGTATAGTACAAATCTCATCTGATAATCCGTAATCGAGTAATCCAACCAATGTAGCAACTCATCCAAGGCCACATTCCACTTACTCCATTCAATAATTATTTAGTATTTGTAGTCATTCCAAATTCTCAATTAGGTAGCACTTATATTCTGATGATAAGTGTCCATAGTTCTCTTGTAGCATTATCTTTACCCCAACCTGTATCATCTATTTCCTCTAATGAATTTATAATACATCATTAGTTCCTCGACCTACAGTCCCTGTCCTTTAAGGATTTCACTGTTCCCGAGGTGAAGTCGTATACATGTAGTAGTCCTTTATGCCTTATGCTCTTTTACCCTTGTTGTGTACCTGGTACCAACTTCTAACTTACTCAAATTCATATCGGGTTCATCTAAATGACAATATTATCTTATAACCTCATCGTTGTAATATACCTTTAAGCTCGTAGCTATATATTTCCCTTTCGTTCTATACCCATACTCAATTAATTACATCTATCTTGGGTGATAACTTTAGAATTCCCTTACCATTTCTCCAGTCTATACACATATTTTATTCTATGCAGAAGAAATCTTATGCTACCACTATATCCCTCGGAAAACATTACTTCTACATAACCCCTTTCTCATTCTCAAAACGCACTCTGCTTATCCCTGTCTGTTCTTATCATACCAGTCATTTTCTAGCACTTATTTTACCTCGTTGCTCATCTTTCTATAGTTTGGTCTTTCATAATTCCATCACTTATATTGCTCGTGTTCCCGGCTATACATCTCATACCCTATTATTTGGCATTGTTATCTCGCTTTCTTCTTATTTCCTTCCTTCAATTAACTCCTTCTTCTCTTGTGCTCGCTACCATTTCTGTTATCAGATAATATTTATTCTGAACTTTCCGTATAGAAGAACTTCATAAGTCTTTCTCATTTGTTCTATACCTTGCCTTTCCATTTCACATTTGCCTTTATACTTTAATCACATAGATCACGTCATATCTTTTAGTTACTTCCTCGCTAGGCTTTACTTATTTTCATAACAATCCTTATTATATTCACATTATATCCTGTTCGTAATCAATCCTATAGTGTAACACTTCGTAACCTTTTACCTTTTTTGGTCAATCTTATCTTTAATACCTCACAAGCTGTCCTATCAATACATTCATATTGTCACTATTCCTCTTCCTCTGTACTCTTGTCTCAATCATACTATTACTTCTTCTAACTATAAACTCGTCGTAATTTATCCCTACTTATCCGTTCACTTGATACTTCACTAAAACGTTTTGTTAAGATTTTCCACCTTTTTCTAAATCATCCCTTAGTGTCACAAGCCCTTCCAAATTATCCTAGCACTTCATCAACAACACATGGAACACATGATCTAAGACAGCCCACAAGTTTGAGTTTTCCTTCTACAAATCCCATCTCCAATTAGTTGATTAAGAACTAATAAACTCAAGGACATAAAGATATGATGAAATGTTACCTCAAGAACACAAGAATGCTCCAACTCCAAGATTACGTCACCATGAAGCCTCCTCCAAAACCACCACAAAAAGAAGAACTAGAATCCGACAAGCACCACGGGACTTCTAATGCTTGATTCACATAGTTTACCTTCAGATTTGTTCTTGGGTCATGAACGAACTATTTAGTTCATAAACTACTTTCTGTATGCTTTGTACTCTTCAAATAAAAGTGAAACTTAATTGCTAGACGTTTTTGCTCTTCAACATGAGCTTTTTCTAAGGTAAAATGTGGCTGGAAAGTATTCTGGTCCGTTCAAATGAATTCCAAACTTGTTGCTCATATTTGCTTCTTCGAAATAAAATTTCCCAAATAAGAATGATACCTCTTATGGATGACATGGAGGGTATCTCTTAAAACTTTAATACAACCTGATAAATTTACCATATCGATATCGATCTCATAATTACTATTACTATCAATTCAACCGTTAACTTTATTTCTCGAAGTCAGACGTACTTGCAACTTAGTCAAATCTTATCATTACTGTTGACATGACCTTTCAAGACATTTTACGAATTTATATCTCATTCTCTTTTTATTTCTAGGAAAATTTTGGCAGAGTTTCCTCTGTGTTTCTCGCTATCCCAAAACCTGTACGCAGGAAATACCAAAAATGCCTCACAGGGCCAACATATATACGTATATATCATATCATATCATATCGTAGCCACACAGGGCTCCCAATTTCAAGTAAAGATATAAAGATGTCGAAACTTACCTCATATATCACACCTCGAGACGTACCTGATCTTTTCACGATCTGTCCTGTTATACCTTCCTGTCTACCTTCCGTTTCATTCTTCAACTTTACATTTCAATCATACTTCAATATTCTAACCTTATCTGACATGCATCTTTCGCACCGTTGCTTACCTGTGTACTTTGTAACTTCGAATATCATCGGTCACTTTCTTCTATCGATACCGTTCTTCAGCTGAAATCAAGGGTTAGTATAAGGAATTTCATTTCCTACGGCTGGGCTCTATCGCACGATCTTAGATATGAAAGAAAGGTAACATCCTAAATGTCCTGTAACTTCCTGTTTATAGATGTGGTTCACAACACACCGATAAACAAGACTCTACTAGACACGGTCTGTAGACACTCCGAGGATGAACTGCTCTGATACCACTTTTGTCAGGACCCAGCCCGGTGGGCCATGACTAGTGCCCAACCTGGACACTCGTATACGTACCTGTTAGATATAGTCAAACTGAAGCTAAAATCAATATGGAAACTTGCAAAGATCTCAAAAGGCTCATAACGTCATCATACATACATATATCCTAATAACCGGTCTCCTGGGGAGTCACAACTGATCAAAACATAATATGATACGCAAGCCGACAAGGCTGCCACAATATATCAACATGATACGCAAGCCGACAAAGCTGCCAATACATATCGTCACCATACGCAAGCCGACAAGGCTGCCACTCCAGACGAACATATACATAGCACATCGTGTAGACACAGTTGAACAAAACTTATACACAACCCACACATATGTCTACAGACCTCTAAGAGTACCGATAACGAAATATGACGGGACAGGGCCCCGCCGTACCCCTGGATAAACATATATATATACATCATAAGATCTTGTACCAAAAGTCTAGGCTCCGGAATAATGGAGCCCTCCAAGACAGCTGAGTAGAAGTCCTATGCTGAAGGGTCACCAAACCGACTATCTGTACCTGCGGGCATGAAACGCAGCCCCCCGAAGAAAGGGGGGTCAGTACGAGATATGTACTGATTATATAAAGCATGAAACACAATAAAGAGGATCATGATTGAAATTTAAATTACAGGAGACAAGTATGACTTTCAAAATACCAATACACTTGCCTTATAAAGTGTGAAACATGCATATCTATATCATATATCATATCCGACCCACTATGGGACTCGGTTAATAAAGTCATCACATACCATCCTTGGCGCCACAATCACATCATCATATCATCATATCATCATATCATATATATACCGTATCCCGGCCCTCTATTGAGGGACTCGGTGAACAATGCAGTGAAACTGTGCTCGAAAACGTATCCTGGCTCGGGACTCAGTGAAAGATATATTGAGGCATGCACGAGCAGAGTAGTGAGCAACCATATGCAAACTAAATCATATCTGAGACTCAATAAAATAATCAAAAGGAACTATCATCTGAAAATCAAGACAATAGTCATACCAAATATTCTTCGAATGTCACTATGGAACATATCAAATAGAACTTCAGAAATCATAGATACGTATCAAGACATAATAAAGTAAGCTCTGGGAATCAAGAACATTAGCCATCCTAGTGGCTCTAAGAATAAGAGCTCCTTTGGAGTCATATATACGTCGTCTGTTTGTTTCATAAGGATCATGCCAAAAAGAAGGAAAAGATAACTTTACATACCTGTTATAGGTTAACCGTAACCAAGTTCGCTTCGTCGCCCCTTTTGCCTATTTAATATAAAAGTAACGCTATCGTTAGTAAACTATACTTTCTAGCTTATAGATCTACAACCAATCGCTTATAGGCGTCATTTTTTAGTTCATACTTTCTTGATTAGGATTTTCGTTAGTTAAGAACTTAACGGAATTCGGGCAGCATTTCCGCTATTTAACTCACCTAACCCGAACGTCTAATTAATCTCCTGTTATCACAATAATACCAACAACAACAGTAATAGAAATATTCATATCAAATCCTTACAATCCAGCCCATAAACAATTCAGACAATCCAATAACCTTCCTTAATCCTTTTCCAATCCAAATCATTAACATTTAAGATTATACACCAAACAGACCAACATACGTTTTGTATACGATACATTATACACTTCTTTCTTCTAGATTTAGAAGCCACACCACCACCAACACGACAACAACAAGAACAACAACACATGGACATAAAATCACACTTTTAATCTTTCAACTTAACAATTCCATATAACAACTACATCTTTTATTATCATAATTCCTTCACTTTTAACACAACATCAACGACACCATTAACCCAATTATACCATAAAATGAGAAGATCTTACCTTAATTTAATCGGATCCAATTCTACATTCACTTGCACAAATTGCACTATTTCTTCTTCCTCAATTCAATACCCAATGTTGGTATCCCCTCCTTGGACGTGAAAACTACTTTGGAACTTTAGCAAATATATATATATTTTTTAAATGGGCTGCCATGGCCGAGAGCTTGGCAACCATGGCAAGCACCTCTTTCTTTGCTTTTAATCAAGTTGAAACTTGCAAATGATGATGACTAGCCAACCTTAGTCTTTAACATATATATATATATATATATATATATATATGGTGTCCCTCCATAGGACACGTGCCCCCCCTAGTGACTCATCATTTTTCTTTTTTTTTTAATTAAATCGGTGGGGCCCACTTAATTATCTACTTAGCGAACTTAATTAATCTTTAATTAATCCCTAATCTCAGATCTATTTTTGAGAACCACTTGGCACCCTGCGACTGATCGAATAAATCATCAATCCTTGAAAATGGGTATTTGTTCTTTATCGTGACCTTGTTCAGTTGTCTATAGTAAATACACATACGTAAAGAACCATCCTTCTTCCTTACGAACAACACAGGCGCTCCCCATGGCGATGAACTAGGTATAATAAAGCCTTTTTCAAGGAAATCCTTCAGTAGCGCCTTTAACTCTTTTAATTCTACAGGGGCCATTCGATAAGGAGGAATAGATATGGGCTTAGTATTCGAAAACACATCGATAGTAAACTCAATCTACCGCTCTGGTGAGAGACCTGGAAGCTCATCTAGGAACACATCCGGGAACTCATTTACCACTGGGACAGATTGAAGAGTCGGCGGTTTTGCTTCTGTTTTTTGAAGCCGGACCAAGTGATAAATATAGCCTTTGGCAATCATCTTTCCCGCTTTGATGTAAGAAATAAATCGACCCATCAGAGACGCCGCATTGCCGTTCCATTCCAACACTGGTTCTCCTGGGAACTAGAATCGAACCACCTTCGTTCTACAATCAACGTTAGCATAACAGGAGGCTTGCCAATCCATACCCATAATAACATCAAAATCTAACATCTCCAGCACATGTAGGTCAGTAGTAGTATGACGATCGCAAACTATGATCACATAACCCCTATATACCTACCTAGATACCACTGGATCTCCTACAAGTGTAGCTACCTTAAAAGGTTTGATTGGCTTCAGTTTCATCCCCATATGATTTGCGACATTAGGAGTAATATATAACAGAGTAGAACTTGGATCAATCAATGCATACACGTGATAGGAGAATATCGATAATATACCTGTAACAACGTCTGGGGAAGATTGAAGATCCTGCCGTCCCGCCAGTGCATATATACGATTCTGAGGGCCACTTGAACTGGATGCTCCTCCACTGCCTCTGCCACGGCCTGCTGGAGTCTGGGATGTTTGTCTAGGAAGGCACACAGAAAATGATGAACAAATTGCTGATCCGGCGGGCTGAGCCTTGTCTCTGTCATTTCTCAATGGAAAATCGCGTATCAAATGACCAACCCGTCCGAAGGCATAACAAGCACCTGAACCTAAGTGGCACTGTCCAGAATGTGGCCTGCCACACTGAGTACACCGTGGGAGGGGTGGTCTCGTCCAACTAGAATCACCTCTATACTAAGACCCTGAAACTCTAGAACTCTGGCCCGGTCCTGAATTGATAGGGCGGTCAAATCTCTTGCCGGCAAATTGAGGAGGTGCGCTGGCCACTAATTGGCCTAAATACCTGGAATATTGGTGTCTTCTCCCTCCTATGTACTCACCACCAGCACCAACATATCTGGCGCTCTTACTACGTCCTCTTTCCAAATCAAGTTCACCTCCCTACGGCTGCTGCTACTCTTCCAAGATCTGGGCATGAGCCTGAACACGAGCAATATCCATTCCGTCTTGAAGTGAGGCCGTCAAGAATTTCTTAATAAAATATGGCCCCAACCCACTCACGAATCGATGCACACAGTCTCCCATGTCGGCTACCATGGCTGGGGCATACCTGGCCAAATAATTAAAGTGGAGACTGTGTTCCAAAGCGCTTATATTCCCTTTCTTGAGATTCAAAAACTTATCAGCTCGGGCCCGTCGAACCTCCGGTGGTAAATAATGTCGCAGAAAAGCATTTCTGAATTCTTCCTAAATTGGGGGAGGTGCATTGGCTCCTCGCGAAGATATCCAAGCATTATACCACTAGACGGCGACATCCCGCAATCTATACGAAGCCAACTCTATTGACTCAATATCTGAAACATATATTATCCGCAACGTCACCATCATCTCGTCTATAAAGCCTTACGGGTCCTCATTTGGTTTCGATCCATAGAACTCCGGAGGATTCAGACTAATAAAATCGCGGGCTCTTGCAGTCACCGCCCAATCACCTTGGCCCGCACCCTGCCACTGAGCCTGCGTGGCAATTAACTAAGTCAGAAACTGAATAGCTTCTATCATCTGCTGGCCTAGAGCTCCAGGCGGTGGAACTGGAGGTGTTGGGGCTGGAGCTGAAGCTCTTTCCTGCTCCGCTGACAAGGGTGGAGCATGAGAGGTCCAGGAGGAAACCTCGTTATGAGACTCACCCTCTTCTACCTCCGTCGGTGGTTCCCGTTCAACTCTTCTTGCGGCCACCGTCTTGCCTTTCTGGGCTGCTGTAGCTTTCCTCTTCACAGGCATCGCTGAAATCATAACACACGATTAGGACAGGAGGAAAACCTGATAACATGACTCTACCGCAGGATCTAAGATGAGAAAGAATGTCAATTATTACTATAGGCCCCGCAGCCTCCTGCTTATAAGTGTGGCGCGCTTCACACCCATAAATAGGACTCTACCGGACACGACTCGTAGACATACCCTAGGACGAACTGCCCTGATATCACTTTTGTCACGACCCAACCAGAGGGCCATGATGGGTACTCAGTACAAATATACCGAGCACCTCCGATCTAATATTCCATTCTCGCTACTAGGTGGTCCACATGGATGATTTATGCCTATTTTACTCGATATCGTCATCAATGGCAACATTCGTAAGCTTATGTCAATAAGCTTTACCAAAATATTATGCAACAACAAGGACGGACAAAGTCACGAAACATCGATCCACATGCATCTTTTTGCGAGCCTCGAAATAAGATACATAAATCCACGAGGACGGGGCAGGATTTCACCATGCCCAAATATATACACAAGAGTAGTACCAATAAGATATAGCTCCGGAGCAACTGGAGCGCTTTCAAGATGCCGCTGATGGAGCTCCTTGAGATCAGGAGCGTCTACCTGTGTACCTGCAGGTTTGAACACAGCGTCCATAAAAGAAAGGATCCCAGTACGAGTAATGTACTGAGTATGTAAGGCATGAAAAATAATATAATAAGACACATAGGGCATATCCTGATATAAAAGGGTAACCTATGCATCTTAGTGCCTCTTAATGCGGATACCATGCATGCTTAGCTTTCCATAAAATATACCTCATGCATATGAATCACAATAGTGTTGCGAAACGTGCAGCCCGATTCATATATATATATATATATATATATATATATATATATATATATAATATTGCTGCGGAACGTGCAGCCCGATCCATAAGTATATTATATTTCCGCGAAACGAACGGCCCGATCCATTTAACCATATATCCCGCGTCCAGGACGATATAATAATATACCTACTGATCAGCTGGTTATGCGTATATAACTCCTCACCTTTCCCATACCCCATATATATATATATATATATATATATATATATATATATATATATATATATATATATATATATATATATATAATATAAATATCATGCATGAGAGCCCAAATAAAAGCTACGATTCTATCGGAGTGACGTAAGGTCGGTAACCTCCGATTATATTATGGAATGATCATCATCGCTACATCTCACCTCGAAGGAACGAATAACATGAGATGAAATCAACAACAATGAATAAGATTGAAAAATCATGAAATAACTCAACATTCTCATATCAACATTGAAATCATAACTTGAGGCTTTTAAACATAAAATCATCATCATCATAATCATCATAGAAACATTCTCATCTTTGACATCATAAGAAGCTTTAAAAGTCATAAACTTCTAGCTCTTGGAAACAAGGTGGTTATGGAAACATGTATGGAATCATAACATAAGAATGTTGCCTTTGAAAGAAAGCGACGAGCCTTAACATACCTGTTTGACCTCCTATTAGCTACGTTTATCCTTTCAAGCTCGTAAATCTACATTCGAGAGGATTCACACTAACGTCAGACTCATTATCGCATATTTGCCCTAAGTTTTCAAATCAAACTATTTTATATCCTACCAAAAATCGGGCAGCATCTCTCATGTTTATATGCCAAGCCCGAAATCTCAATTCAGTAACCACCACCAACAACAACAATACTAACATCAACCATAATATTCTCAATACAAAAATACTTCATAAACACCCTATATGTTGTTATCTCATATTTCGACCAATAAAATTTTTTATAACTATTTAACAGCTCTATCTTCATAAGGAAACCAAGATTAATATTAATAGGGAGAGATTCATACCTTGTTCTTACTGAAATAGCAATATCTTCAGTGTTCACCTAGAATCCAAACCAAAATCCACCGCAAAACGATACTACAATCACAACTGCGCGCTATCCATTTTCTGAGTTTTTCTGGAAAATCACTGATGAAAAAAGAGGTTTTATCCATTTTATAAGGGGTCAATGTCGGTGTAACCGAGTTAATAATTGGCCTTCGCGAATGCGAGGGACTCTCGCGAACGCGATGTTCTTGATTTTTCAGGGCCATCGCGAACGCAAGGCTCTATCGCGAACACGTAGGGCAATTTCTGCCAGTTCGTCCAAATTTTCCTTTTTCGCCTAATTTACCTCCAATCCTTTTGATACCTCTCATACATGGTCTTAAACCCTCATAACCATAAGATAAGCATATGTAATCTCGTATATCCTCAACAATAACCCCTTGTTCACAGTTGGACGACTAACGCCTAGCAACTTCTTAACGTACCTAACTGCGAGGTGTAACAATGCGGACCGAAAGATTCGAGATCTAGAGTTCATTGTTGGAGAGAAGGTTCTATTGAAGGTTTTGTCCATCATGGGTGTGATGAGATTTGAGAAAAAGGGTAAGCTTAGCCCTAGGTTCATTGGTCCATTTGAGATCCTTCGTCGTGTGGGAGAGGTAGCTTACGAGTTGGTATTACCTCTAGGTTTGTCAGGTGTTCACCCGGTGTTTCATGTATCCATGTTGAAGATTATCATTCAGACAGTTCTTATATTATTTAGTGGGATTCGGTTCTATTTGATAGGAATTTGTCTTTTGGGGCGGAGTCGATAGCCATCTTGGATAGATAGGTTCGAAAATTCAGGTCAAAAGAGATAGCTTCGGTGAAGGTCCAGTAGAAGCACCATCCAGTCGAGGAGGCTACAGGGGAGACTGAGGCAGATATACATTGTAGATATCTCAATCTTTTCACCCAGTCAGGTACATTTCCTTCATTTCATTCTATGTCCGTTCGAGGATGAACGGTTGTTTCATTGGTATTTGATGAAACAACCAATTTGGTGGTTTTGTGTGTTTTGACCATTTTACCCTTGTCGACTCAGTTCCCTAGGTATTCAAGCGATTTTAGTGAAAATTTGAAGAATTGGAGCCCTTAGGTGAAAACATTTTACCAATAGTTGACTTTTGGGTAAATGGACTTTTTTTTTGGAATTTTATCAATTTCGTGAGGTCTGGATGATCATTTATGACTTCGTGGGGTGGTTGGTTCAATTCCCGAGGAATCCAGAGGCATTTTGGGTAATTGGTTGGAAACTTGATTTTAGTCGTTTGGAGGTTGGCCGAGTGAAGGTGACCTCTATTGTGAATTTCGAGGTCACGGATGGATTTGGAGCATGTTTTTGTTAGCATCTGCATGTTTTTGTTAGCATCTGCATGTTTTGTTTGTATCCGGGAGGTCTTGGATGGATGTCGGGATTTTGGGTTGAAACTTGGTGAAACCAGAATTCTAGCTCCTGATGTGTCGCCCCAGCAGAGTAGGTTCGCCATTGCAGGCAAGAGCAGAAGTTGAGTCATTTAATGATGTCCGCCCCAGCAGACGAGTATCCGCTGAGGCGGGATAGCGAAAGCGAGTTTACTTTCACACCAGCGAAGATAGCTAAATCAGAAATCTTATTTCATTTCCCAACTTCGAATCATTTATCCCATTCACCAAAAACCTAATCCAAAGGAGTATTGTGGGCGATTTCTAAAGAAGTGTTGGTATAATCGTCTTGGGGTAAGTGTTTGTGCCTTATTCTAGTATTTAATCATGCTTAATTAGTATCCACGGTGGTTAATGACTAATGAGGGTGTGGGTTATAAAAGCCTAGGTTGTTGAACATTAAATCCCCTAATCTAATTGTATATCGTTGTTCTAATTGTTGATTTCTATTATCTAGATTGTGGATTTATAGATTCTAGGTTTGAATCTTGCTTGGCTTCTAAAATCAATCCACGAACTTAGGGCTCTTTCTAATATTGGGATTTTTGTGTAATTAGTTAATTAAAGGACCAATTGTGGTTAGACCTCAATGAAATTAAGCATAATGATTGATTAGACTATGGGTATCTTAATTTCACCCTCAATTTTTTATTTTTCCCTTGAGGTTTGTTAGGGGTATTTTGGGGATTTTGGTTAAATTTTACAATCAATTCTTCTTCCGAATAGTTGAATATTCTATGGTCATTTACTTTTACATAGAATTAGTAATTATTAGACTTTGATTGTTCTAAGGCGCTTCGAAAAGAGAAGGCCCAGATGGAGTAGTTCGTGACACCAGTACGACAATTGAGGTAGGATACGGCTTACTTTAGTTAGACTTTGATTAGTGAATCGTATGTATGCGTAGAATTGATCGGAGAAAGCATGTTAGGCCTTCCAACATGATGTTGGGATGGATCTACGGTTAGGGTGGTATGACTTCTGATTATGTGGGCTTGTCGCCGTTATGTTACACATTGTTGACATGTGGTGTATTTGTTTATGTCATCGAAGTGGTGTGATATGATAGATTCATTATGGTGATTGAAGCTCGATGTTGATTCCATTTGCATGGTTGTTGTTATTTATGCAAGTCTTGATGTGGCTAATTGTGTTTGTGACCTTCATAGCATGTTCATTGGCATTGATTGCATTTGATTTAGCATTCTTCCATTCATACACTCATCCATGATGGAAATGGTGTGGAAGTGATTTTGATGAAGAAATGCGGTACTGATGATGAAAGATTTTTGGAAACTATGAAATGTGAAACTTTTGATGAAAGCATTATGTGAATCCATGATTCGAGGTTGTTACCGAAGCAGAAGGTATGTGTGCTCGTGATTTGATGGGATATTCCGAAGCTAGTGGTACATGGACTTCATGGGTCCCCTTGCGGGTCATGACTGCCGAGACGTCGATATTTCATCCGGGGCATGTGTGTACAGAGTGAGTATTTGCCATTGCATTGTATGGCGTCCATTTCATTGCATTGCATATATCATCATGCATTATACATCAATTTACTGGATTGTTGGTTGTAGTCATGCTATGGTTAGTTTGAGGAAACATTGGGAACCTGAAAGACTTGTGCTTAGATGTTTCACCTTAGGCGATGATTCGGTTGTGTGATATTCTGAGACTTGAGTGGTTATTATGTGCCTATCTATTTAACTTGTTGATTTTGTTCTTATATGCATAAACTAATCTTAGTTAGCCTATGTTGCTTACTGGTACATGTGTATATTGATACTACTCTTGCTACACTTTTCCTGAGTTGCAGATTTTGACACAGGACCTTCTTCCTGGCCTCGTCTCTAGCCTTGAGGCTAGTTGCTGCCAGGATTCCTAGGTTAAGCTACCTACTTGCCATGCAGCTCTGGAGTAGCTTCCTATTTTTCTACCACTATTCCATTAGATATTTTCATTTGTATTTTAGACACATGTATTTACTCTTAGACGTCTTTGGTTAGTTGTTCTTTTACGGTGACTTTAGTTCTTGGGGATTCTATTATGACTTAGTATCTTCCACACCTTATATTTATGGTATTGACTTAGAGTTATTATGATTTGATCTTGTTATGTAAGTCTTTTCGTAATTGAATAAGTAATGCATTAAGGGGATGGTTCGCCCACCAACGGGGTTAGTGTGGTGCAATCACAAATGTATTTTGGGTCGTGACAAGTATGATTGGACTTAACTAGGTACTGGCGAAAGAAGGAGGAAAGAACAAAGTTCATCCTTTTTTTGCAATAAACGTTGTTGAGATATATAATTAAACTAAGCTATTTACTTTATCAGAAAAATAATGGAAAGTACTAGTTACCTAGGCGATGACTCTAGAATGCATGAACTCATTTATTGGGGCGTGGCTGATCTTTTGTTTTGTTTTGATTCTCATTTTGACAAAAAAAAAAAACAAAAAAAAAAAAGGAATAAGATACGCATGTTTAATTTTGCTATGATGAAGGAAGCCAATTTTACATATTTAGTGAATGCTGGTGATATAATAGTTTCTATATATGTAGGGAATAGATGTACATTGAAAATCATTATGAAAGCGCTCGAGCATCCGGGCAGAAAATAAACAAATAGAGTTCAACATATTTACATGATAAAATATAAAGTTTCATCTTATTCAAATAGTTAAAAGGCATAACACATAGATAGACACCTTAACTTGGACTTAACTAAGAACTAAATTCTCCAACATTGAGAATACATATCTAGACACCTCAACTTATCCACACTATGTCTCGTGGACACCTGACACTAACATGGCACATAATTATGGACGTGTCTAGATGATCATTTTGTAGGCTAGAGTGTTCAACTGACACAGTGAAGACGAGTTGAGGTGTCTAGATGAGCATACTCAAAGTTGGAATGTTTAGTTCCGAGTTGAGACCTTAGTTAAAATGCGTCACTATTCTCCGAGTCAAAAAGTTTCCCATATATAATTTATTAGTTAACGGGAATTTATTATTTTCAGAACATATATGTGAAGTGCTTACTTGAGTTTCCTCTTTGCATAAGAAACTATGATTCATGGGGGAAGCTAGCCTAACAAAAAGACTACATTTGTTTCAAAGTTTCTCCATATATTTGTATCCTTGTTTTCTTTTGGGGGTAACTATAAGATGATAAGTATGAATTTGATGTGTTCTCTTGAAAAACTTCACACCGTGTCTTCTCTCGATAGTCATTGCATTTAAAGAAGAAATAAACAATTTTATAATTCATTAATTTGAATAAAGCTAATTTTATGCCATGCACAGCGATTAGCAACAAAGCTAGACAATAAAAGGCTTGTTTTTTAAAACTATTTTCCACTTTTAAACGAGTATTTAGGAGTGAGGACAACACATAATCACACATAAGACACGTATAAATCGTAGAAGCGTCACATAAGAGATCTCATGTCTAAATCAGAATTCATATAAACTAATCTATGCTATCAGCTAATGACAAAAGCATGGCATCCAGACCAGACTATACGGCTCGAATCTACACAAATTTCCATAACATGGCAACTGTACCCGTTACAAGTTCTCATCACCTCACAGGTATCGCCCCCCCCCCCCCCCCCCCCCAATTACCCCCATTACTCCATCTTTATTAGTCCAATTAAGGAAATCACGACACTTTGAATAGAGTCAAGCAACGTTTCTACTTGCCTGATTTGGAGTCTGAAATTCAAAATAAATCCTTCCGTAGAGCCTCTGAATGATCCCAATCTGTGCATATGTTTTCTACATTAGAACATGAGTCTGTAGACACCCATAGTGCTATATTAATGTTTAGGACCCAAAAAGTCACAAAAGTCAATCCCGAGTCATGAAGGGAAAAACTGTAAATTCCCCCCATTATTATCAACCCATGATTTATGGATATATAAACAAAAGATGAACTAAATCTGACATCAAATTGATAATCATTTGAAGAAATACTGATTTTCATCCTAGGGTTCTTAAGTCCAAATCATAATCTCAAATTCATGATTCCAATGATAGAATTTTGTAATAGTCAATGGTAGAGTGATAAAAGGAGGATTAGGAACTTACCCATGTGAACATAGGGTGCAAATTATTTAAAACAAACGATAAAGTAGAAATCGAAGAAATGTGCATATGTTAGGAGGGCAAAATGCAACCAAATAAGTTTTGGTAAATCCAAATGTATATAACCCAACTTTTTATTATGAATAGTTGCGTTTCAATAATTTCGAGTATATTTATAACTTGTTATAATTAATATATTATCAAACAAGTTGAAACTTGGAAAAGGTTGTTGAGCGAAGCACAAGTTCCAATTTGAAATTAGTTTAGACCTCATTTAACAAATAAGGAATGAATTTTTCTTTTTTCTTTTTTTTTTCCCATCCGGTGTCAGTTACCCGCAGTGGAACCCGACTTTATCTGGATTCATGCCGCGTAGGGTCCATTCGAGGGAAACGCTTCCTACCATTAGGATTTTCCCCTACCTAGGGCTCGAACCCGAGACCTCTGGTAAAGGTAGGAGTACTCCCATATGCTGCACCATATCCGTTGGTTGTAAGAATAAATATCATTTCATGAAATGTTTAAGCATATATTTCTAATGTTGTAAATGAATCAGCCATATATCTAAGTTCCGGAAAATTTAGGACACTAAAATTTACGATAATGTCATTGTATCCTCGCTTTCTTGGATACCCCAACAATAGTGAAAAACACATTTGCGTAGATACAAAAATGATAATAAAGGTCATGATGAGGAAAAAAATTCACTCAACAACCTAGTTTCATCTTATTAGGACAATAAATAAACTCACAATGCATACAAAGGAATAAAGAACTCTAAAATAGTCAAACAATTTTTATAATATATCCAAGCATCTTAATAAAATTTGAGTTGTCTCCAAACCAAATTCTCCCATAGACCTGCACCTTCTACGTTTTCCCCTTTATATATATAATCCTACTCCACTCACTAAAGTTATTGTTATATCCCGTATTTTGCATATTCGAAAAATTTGAAATAATTGTGACTAGTAAGAGATAAGGCAATATTTTGATTCTATTTAATACATAAGTTGTTCATGAAAATATTGATGCGGAAATATGGAGGAAGGCTAAGGGAAAAATTGAAAATTTGGAAAATAGTTTTCATGAGTTACAAAAATTTGTCATGAAGTAATTGGGCTTGAAAAAATCAAAAAAAAAAAAAAGGAAAGGGCCCAAGAGGTGGCCGGCCATAGGGCAATGGCCCAAGGCCCATGTGGAGAATTTAATCCAAGTATTAAATAGATAAAAAGGGCCACCACTTATTCATCATTTAGAACTTTCAAGAGAAAAGAAGAAGAGAGCAAAGAGGGACAAGAAATTCGGCCAAAGCAAGCAAGAAAGAAAAAAATTTGGAGTCTTCAATCGTTGATCCAAAATTTCATTTTTCTAGTATTATTACTAATTCAAGGGTCCTCTTCAACGTGGTATAATTATTTAAGCAAGAAAACCACTCTTGGTGGCAAGTGGAAAATTGAAGAAAAGGTAAGAATTTCTATTCTTTTACATGTTATGGAAGATTTATATATGTTGTAGTGAGTAGAATTAAATAAAAATCATGGAAATGTTATGTGTTGTGTGTGGGCCGTGTGGGTGTGTTGTGTGTGTGTGGCCGTGTGGTGTAAATTGGTGAAGGGAAGATGAATTAATTTTACGTAGTATGTTAGTTGTGTTGTTGTGAACTCTATGATGCCAATGAAAGACTAATGGTTCAAGTTGGCATGGAAATTGGTTGTAGGAAATTATGTGATTTTAATATGGTTTTTATGTAATTGTTGAAATGGAGTTGCTAAAGTGTGCATTGTTGTTGTAATTTGTGAATTTGAAAGAAGAAAATGCAACGTTGTAGTTTTGTTGCATTTGTGGGGATTTCGGGTGGAGTATGGTGTTGGTGGAATAGTTTGAATATTGTATAGATTGTTTGAAATGTTCTTGAATTGTGTTTGAATGATCTTGGATTAGAAATGAATATGTGAGCGTTGATATTGGCTTGAATGTACGTAGTTGAATTGAATGTGATAAGCTACGTAGAGGAGAAGGTTACTAACGTTAGAATGCAATTTAAATTGATTCTTGATATTATTAGTATGGTTGTTGGTATTGTTGGTATGGTTGTTGATGAATTTTGCCGAGTTAAATTCTCGGGGATGTTGAATTTATAGGGGAGATGCTGCCAAAATTTCTGTAGACAAGTACTAGTTAGAATTGAATTTCTAAGTACTTGTAGCTAATGTTTGGTAATTAATAACGTTATTGTAGATATCGGGGAGCCCGAGACTTGAGTCGAGATTTGTTTAGCGAGCGATCGAGGTATGTAAAGCTTACCTTTCCTTCTTTTGGCATTACCTTTATGAAATGAACCAATAACGTGTATGTATGCCTCTAAAGAAAATCATATTATTAGAGCCACTGGGTTGGCTAATATCTTTGACTTCCATAAGCTATTCCATATGGCTTGATACGTATTTATGATGTTCGAAGATTCTAGTTGTTATGTTTCCGAAGGTTGTTCGAAAGAAAATCGAGATGACTAAAGTCTTTGATGAATACTTTGATACGTCAATATGGTCTTAAAGTCTCCATTTGATTTGATCCATAATGTTATTCGAAATTTTCCTAATATGAATGATACTTGAATTTCCAAATATGGCTTATGAAATGTTTTTAGAAGGTTCTGTACTTCAAAAGCTCGCAACTTTCTTATACTAATTCCGATTGACCCGAAACTTGTTTCTGAGTCCTTAGATGTCGGTAAATATATTTGTCCATCGAGTCTTGGAATGTTTTCATTCAGTTATATGAATATGGTTTTGATACGTATCTATGACTTCTGAAGCTCTATTTGAGATGTTCCGAGTTGTCTACGATTCTTGTCCACTTTCGATATGGGTACGCTCGATATAATCGAGCTTATTATATGAATGAATAACGAGATAATCATAATGAATTTTGTTTCTAAAGAGTTCTGTTAGTTTTGATGTCCCTAACTTTCGTAAGAGATCTCGAATTTGCTTGAATGTCCGTAAACGTTCTGTGGTAAAAATGTCTGAAACTCTCACATACTAACCCCGATTGATTCGGGACGTGTTTATGATCTTCAAATGTCGGTAAGTGTACATGTCTATTGAGTCTGGATATGTGTGCATACGGGTTCTTACTGCTCTGTTCGTGCAAGCCTCAGTATGTTATTCACTGCGCCCCGGGCCAGGTTCTATTATCGTGCATCTTCCTCTGCATTGTTCACCGCACCTCTCTCCCTTGCGGGTCGGGTTCTGTTATATGTATGTCTGTATATGATGATATGGGGATGGCAGCCAGGATGGCATATGATGATTCTGTTTACCGCGTTCCGCAATAGAGGGTCGGGATCTGTCATCTGCATATACGGTACATTATTCTGACATGCATTGATTACTCTGTCCACCGCGTCCCTCACTAAAGTGTCGGGATCTGTTACATGCATATATGGTATCTAATTTTGGCATCTGATGATTCTGTCCACCGCGTCCCTTACCAGAGGGCCGGGATCTGTTATATGATTCTGTTCACCGCGTCCCTCACTAAAGGGTCGGGATCTGTTATATGTATATATACGATATATGATTCTGAGATGTTTGGTTTGTGTCTGGAAAATAAATGTTCTGAGATTCTGGATCCGTACTTCTTCTGACATATGACTTCGGCATATACGACCTGCGTTTGGAAAACAATCATTCTGATATTCTGGGTCTGCACTTTTCTGACATATGACATCTGCATATATGATTTGTGATTGGGAAAATAGCGCTTTGGTAATCTGGATAATGTACTTACTTTTGTATCGTTGTTCCGGTTATGGCTCTGTTTTCTGTATTTCATGCCTTACATACTCAATACATATTCCGTACTGACCCCCTTTCTTCGGGGGATGCCTTTCATGCCCGCAGGTACAGACGCTTATTGTGGTGTTCCACCAGTCTAGGGTGCCCATTCTGCTACTTTGGAGTGCTTCTTTGATCCGGAGCCCACACTTTTGGTATAGATCTTTCCGTTGTACATATTTATGTGTATATGACTATTCAGGGGTACGGCGGGGCCCTGTCTCGTCATATGTTTCTGTTGTCTTTGTTAGAGGCCTGTAGACATGAATGTGGGTCGTGGGTCGCGTTTGATCAGTGATGTTTATCTGGTTTATGTCCGGTTTTCCCATATACTACGATAACCTGATCGATTCATGTGTTATAATATAATCGACGACTTAAATGTTATGTATATGGTTTTGTATGCACGAAATCCTTAATATGTAAACGCAATCGAAATTTGGTTAGTAGGTATGTACGAGTGTCCATCTCGGGCACTAGTCGTGGCCCATGGGATTGGGTCGTGACAAAAGTGGTATCAGAGCGGTTTGTCCTTGGAATGTCTACTGGCCGTGTATAGTAGAGTCTTGTTTATCGGTGTTATGTGCACCACATCTATAATCAGGAGGCTACAGGACATTTAGGGTGTTACCTTTCTTTGGATCTTAGATCGTACGATAGAGCTGTGCTATTAGGGTGGCTCTTTTCTAACAGATTTCTATGTTTTCAGCGATGCCTCCGAGAAAAGCGACAGCCTCCCAGAAGGGCAAGTCAGCAGCAGTTGGGGAGACTAGCCAGGTCCAGGGAGTTACCAGGGCCCATGCCCAGACTATGCCCGAGGTTATGCCCCAGTCAGCGGGTTCTGCTACACCCCCACCATTGGAGGAGCCTGGAGCAGCAGTCACTGCCACCATGGAGTAGGAGGCGTCTCCAGCATTAGCTCCAGAGGCTCCAGCGCCCGAGCCACCAGCTCCTCAGCCGGGAGCAGAGGACAGGGCGATGAGAGATGCTGTACAGTTATTGACGAGGCTAGTAGCAAGGCAGGCTCGCAGACGCGGGCTAGGGGTTGATGATGTGGATAGACGCGACAGTTTGAGGGTTCGTGATTTCTTGACCTGCAATCCCCCAAAGTTCTACGGGTCCAAACCCGAGAAGGATCCCCAGGACTTCATTCGACAGATGCAGCGTATGCTAAGATTAGTCAGAGCTTCTGAGACTGAGTCTGTCGAGCTGGCTTCATATAGACTGCGTGATGTGGCGGTTAATTGGTAGGAGTCCTGGGAGCTGTCCAGAGGCGAGGATGCTCCTCCAGCTGTATGGGACGAGTTTACAGCCGCCTTTCTCGTCCATTTTCTGCCTCCCGAGATGCGGCGAGCAAGGGGTTGACAGATTTTTGCAGCTGAGACCGAGGGGCGGGAGTGTTTGGGAGTACAGCCTAGAGTTTGACTCCCTAGCCAGATATGCGCCCACCATCGTGGCTGATATGACTGACAGGATGCACCGGTATATGATAGGGTTGGATGATTACCTAGTTGATAGTTGTATGGCGATGGCATCTCAGTCCGGGATGGATATTGCACGGTTGCAGGCATACGCACAGGGAATGGAGGACCGACATACAGGGCGTCAGCCCGATAGGGATTGTGACAGGAGATTGCCCAAGAGGGCTAGACCAGCTGGTTATTCTGGGGAGTTTCGAGGCGGACAGCCTCAACAACACACTAGACAGTCTTCTCAGCCAGCGCGAAGTGCACCCCCACAATCTACTGGTGAGAAATTTGATAGCACAAGATACTCAGGAGCTGGACAAAATTCCAGGGCTTCGGGTTCGCAAGTAAGCGGAGGTTTCAGTCAGTCAAAGCCACCCATGCCTTGGTGTTCTTACTGTGGGAAGCCTCACCCAGGGAGGTGTTATCGTGCTATGGGTGCCTGTTTCTTTTGTGGCCGTCAGGACCATGTTTTGAGGGAGTGCCCGTTTAAGAATGGTTCCCGTGGTTCAGCCCAGCCCACTTGGTCGGTTGCTGGTTCATCTCCCCCTTCTGTAGCTATGCGGCCGACACCGGCAGGCCGCGGTAGAGGGCGTGGCGGAGCTCCTGGTTCTAGCGGTCCTTCGAACCGCACATATGCTTTGGCCAGCCGACAGGATCAGGAGGCGTCACCAGATGTTGTTACAGGTATACTACTTATCTTCTTCCGAAATGTATATGTGTTGATAAATATATTTTTCCCTGGTTACTAGTGGGATTGGGATAAAACCCGAATAGATAGAACCGTTTGAGGTTGCTATTCATACAGATAAAAAGTGAATGTTGAGAATTTAAAAGGCTAAGTCGGTAACTACATAATCAGAAAAATAAAAGACCCTCTTTAGATCGGAGTGGGACCCGTTACGAGAACCTTCCGGAAATTGTTAAGGCCCCGACTTGCCCTAGATTACGTGAGAAGGGTTGTGCGGGGAAGTTGGTGCAATTATACCAGCATTAACGCATCGAAATTCATTAAAGTTTTGAGGTTAAGCGTGCTATGGCCAAACCAATTTTGGGATGGGTGACCCCCCTGGGAAGTGTATTAAAATTTCCACAAATATAGATACAAGAGACAAATAGGAAATTTGGGGTAACCTAAAGGAAATTAGAATATGCGGAGCGATTAGAAACCTTAAAGAGGTCGGGTAGGCTAAGACAGACTAGGCCGGTGAAGAAGAAGAAAGCACAACACAGCTTTGGAATCATGGTAAGTTTAAATAGCGTTTGGAAGTGTTTTGTAAAAGAAATGGCAGTAGGACATCCCGTTTGTGACTGTATTGATCGATAGGTGGATCCCAGCAACCAGTGCGACGATGTACGAAAGATATTAACTGAACGGAATTTAAGGGACAAAGTGAAAAATATGGTGCAAATGTTACAAGGTAAAATGATACTGAATTTACTACTAGTTAAGGCTGGAAAGTCCTAATACAACGATATCTGGGAGCAGAAAGAAAATGAGTGCGTAGAAGGTAAGGGGATCTGAAGTGTCAGAAATGTCAAAGGGAAAGAATATGAGTGAGTAAAACCTCTAAAGGAGACGACGGGAAAAGCATGAAACTACCTGAGTAGAAATTCGAAGAACAGGTCTGAAAAAAAAAGTGTTAAAGTGTAGTAGTATGGAATACGGTCTATATGCACACGTACATGATGATTATTTACTTATGTTTCTAAGCCCCCATAATGAATTGGATGTGACATGGACATGCATGATTTATGATAGAAAGGCAAGCCGTGTGATTTTCTGATTACTGTACTAACTTTCTGTATTCCCTACTTCGGTTATGACCTCGTTTCCTGTATTTCATGCTTACAACGTGTGGAATTATGGGTGAAGTTCATAAATTTGACGGGAGGAATATGTAGAGCGGAGAAAACCAGGAGTAAGAAGGACCGTGACTAAGATCGAATATACGTTATACAAGTCGTACAAGGGCAGTTATGTTACCTATGAGTATTTATACGCTAAGGAGGAGGTGACCTGGAAACTGAAGGAGAAATGACGAAGAAGTACCCTTACGTGTTTCCGATACTTACAGGTAGTTTGAACTTCTAAAGTGGTTATGTTGATTGATGAGTGAACTATATATGATGACGATAAAGAAAATTCCCCCGAAATGCTTGTAAGACCCTATAAGACTAATTCAACATTCGAGGACGAATGTTCTAAAGGGGGGAAGGATGTTATCTCCCGTATTTTGCATATTCGGAAAATTTGAAATACTTGTGACTAGTAAGCGATAAGGCAATATTTTGATTCTATTTAATACATAAGTTGTTCATGAAAATATTGATGCGGAAATATGGAGGAAGGATAAGGGCAAAATTGGAAATTTGGAAAATAGTTTTCATGAGTTACAAAAATTTGTCATGAAGTAATTGGGCTTGGAAAAATCAAAAAAAAAAAAAAAAAAAGGGCCCAAGAGGTGGCCGGCCATAGGGCAATGGCCCAAGGCCCATGTGGAGAATTTAATCCAAGTATTAAATAGATAAAAAGGGTCACCACTTATTCATCATTTAGAACTTTCAAGAGAAAAGAAGAAGAGAGCAAAGAGGGACAAGAAATTCGGCCAAAGCAAGAACGAAAGAAAAAAATTTGGAGCCTTCAATCGTTCATCCAAAATTTCATTTTTCTAGTATTATTACTAATTCAAGGGTCCTCTTCAACGTGGTATAATTATTTAAGCAAGAAAACCACTCTTGGTGGCAAGTGGAAAATTGAAGAAAAGGTAAAAATTTCTATTCTTTTACATGTTATGAAAGATTTAAATATGTTGTAGTGAGTAGAATTGAATGACAATCATGGAAATGTTATGTGTTGTGTGTGGGCCGTGTGGGTGTGTTGTGTGTGTGTGTCCGTGTGGTGTAAATTGGTGAAGGGAAGATGAATTAATTTTACGTAGTATGTTAGTTGTGTTGTTGTGAACTCTATGATGCCAATGAAAGACTAATGGTTCAAGTTGTCATGGAAATTGGTTGTAGGAAATTATGTGATTTTATTATGGTTTTTATGTAATTGTGGAAATGGAGTTACTAAAGTGTGCATTGTTGTTGTAGTTTGTGAATTTGAAAGAAGAAAATGCAACGTTGTAGTTTTGTTGCATTTGTGGGGATTTCGGGTGGAGTATGGTGTTGGTGGAATTGTTTGAATATTGTATAGATTGTTTGAAATGTTCTTGAATTGTGTTTGAATGATCTTGGATTAGAAATGAATATGTGAGCGTTGATATTGGCTTGAATGTACGTAGTTGAATTGAATGTGATAAGCTACGTAGAGGAGAAGGTTACTAACGTTAGAATGCAATTTAAATTGAATCTTGATATTATTAGTATGGTTGTTGGTATTGTTGGTATGGTTGTTGATGAATTTTGCCGAGTTAAATTCTCGGGGATGTTGAATTTACAGGGGAGATGCTGCCGAAATTTCTGTAGACAAGTACTAGTTAGAATTGAATTTCTAAGTACTTGTAGCTAATGTTTGGTAATTAATAACGTTATTGTAGATAACGGGGAGCCCGAGACTTGAGTCGAGATTTGTTTAGCTAGCGATCGAGGTATGTAAAGCTTACCTTTCCTTCTTTTGGCATGACCTTTATGAAATGAACCAATAACATATATGTATGCCTCTAAAGAAAATCCTATTCTTAGATCCACTAGGATGGCTAATATCTTTGACTTCCATAAGCTATTCCATATGGCTTGATACGTATTTATGATGTTCGAAGATTCTAGTTGTTATGTTTCCGAAGGTTGTTCGAAAGAAAATCGAGATGACTAAAGTCTTTGAAGAATACTTTGATACGTCAATATGGTCTTAAAGTCTCCATTTGATTTGATCCATAATGTTATTCGAAAGTTTCCTAATATGAATGATACTTGAATTTCCAAATATGGCTTATGAAATGTTTTTAGAAGGTTCTATACTTCAAAAGCTCGCAACTTTCTTATACTAATTCCGATTGACCCGAAACTTGTTTCTGAGTCCTCAGATGTCGGTAAATATATTTGTCCATCGAGTCTTGGAATTTATTCATTCAATTATATGCATATGGTTTTGATACGTATCTATTACTTCTGAAGCTCTATTTGAGATGTTCCAAGTTGTCTACGATTCTTGTCCACTTTTGATATGGGTACGCTCGATATAATCGATCTTATTATATGAATGAATAACGAGATAAGCATAAAGAATTTTGTTTTTAAAGAGTTCTGTAAGTTTTGATGTCCCTAACTTTCGTAAGAGATCTCGGATTTGCTTGAATGTCCGTAAACGTTCTGTGGTAAAAATGTCTGAAACTCTCACATACTAACCCCGATTGATTCGGGACGTGTTTATGATCTTCAAATGTCGGTAAGTGTACATATCTATTGAGTCTGGATATGTGTGCATATGGGTTCTTACTGCTCTTTTCGTGCAAGCCTCAGTATGTTATTCACTGCGCCCCGGGCCAGGTTTTGTTATCGTGCATCTTCCTCTGCATTGTTCACCGCGTCTCTCTCCCTTGCGGGCCGGGTTCTGTTAGATGTATGTTTGTATATGATGATATGGGGAAGGCGGCCAGGATAGCATATGATGATTCTGTTCACCGCGTTCCGCAATAGAGGGCCGGGATCTGTCATCTGCATATACGGTACATGATTCTGACATGCATTGATTACTCTGTCCACCGCTTCCCTCACTAAAGGGCCGGGGTCTGTTACATGCATATATGGTATTTGATTTTGGCATCTGATGATTCTCCACCGCGTCCCTTACCAGAGGGTTGGGATCTGTTATATGATTCTGTTCACCGCGTCCCTCACTAGAGGGCCGGGATCTGTTATATGTATATATACGATATGTGATTCTGAGATGTTTGGTTTGTGTCTGGAAAACAAATGTTCTGACATTCTGGATCCGTACTTCTTCTGACATATGACTTCGGCATATACGACCTGCGTTTGGAAAACAATCATTCTGATATTCTGGTTCTGCACTTTTCTGACATATGACATCTGCATATATGATTTGTGATTGGGAAAATAGCACTTTGGTAATCTGGATAATGTACTTACTTTTGTATCGTTGTTCTGGTTATGGCTTTGTTTTCTGTATTTCATGCCTTACATACTCAGTACATATTCCGAACTGACCCCCTTTCTTCGGGGGCTGCGTTTCATGCTCGCAGGTAAAGACGATTGTGGTGATCCGCCAGTCTAGGGTGCCCATTCTGCTACTTTAGAGTGCTCCTTTGATCCGGAGCCCACACTTTTGGTATAGATCTTTCCGTTGTACATATTTATGTGTATATGACTATTCAGGGGTACGGTGGGGCCCTGTCTCGTCATATGTTTCTGTTGTCTTTGTTAGAGGCCTGTAGACATGTATGTGGGTCATGGGTCGCATTTGATCAGTGATGTTTATCTGGTTTATGTCCGGTTTTCCCATATACTACGATAACCTGATCGATTTATGTGTTATAATATAATCGACGACCTAAATGATATGTATATGGTTTTGTATGCACGAAATCCTTAATATGTAAACGCAAGTGAAATTTGGTTAGTAGGTATGTACAAGTGTCCATCTCGGGCACTAGTCGCGGCCCACGGGTTGGGTCGTGACAGTTATAACAACACTTGAAATTAACAGTAGACTAAAATTATACCTAATTAAACTCTTCACAAAAAGCGGGGAAGAGCTATGGCCTACGAATGCATCAAATGTGGAGAAGTCTTTCCTTCAAGTCAATCAATAGCTGGCCATATAAAGATTCATTTCAAGCATGGCTGGATTAAGGAACCCGCAAAAGAAAGGTGTTTTTGCCATTTCCCGCTTCGTCACCGGTCCGCCATATGCCTCGCTTGGGGGTTCGGGACCATAAGATACTAGCTAGGCTAAAAATCCGCCTTACGAAAGAGGAGGATGGTCTTATCATGGGACTTGTTGAGATTGCTAGAGAACAAGTTAGTTAATTTGAACATAAACTTGGTCGATCTTTTTAATTCCATCATCTATTAAAAGAATGATATTTTTTCCCTTCTTGGTTTAGATCTTTTGCTTATGTCGATAAGTTCTATGAGTTCATGTCTCTTAACGATACAATGTAGGTAAGGGGGGGGGGGGGGGGGGGGGGCGGGGGGTTCACGTTTTTCACCCTAGTTTTTTTTTTTGTATATATTTTAGTCTTCAAAACATTTATAGTGCTCTAGGAAGTACACTTATACCGCTCCTCTAGTTTTCTTAGCACTCAATTGGTTCAAAAAAAAAATATTCCAACATTATAGCAATCTCATTGTTTATATGAGATAGGTAATATTACGCTCCCCCCAAATTTTTTGGCTCGGGGGGGGGGGGGGGGGGAGGATAGGGTTTTAGGTTTGTCACCATAGTTTTTATTTTTTATGTATATTTCTTTTGACAATTTTAGCCTTCAAAACATGTATACCTCTATGGAAATTACTCTTATACCCCTTTAATTTTCTTAGAGATCATTTGGTTCAAAACCAAGATATTCAAGGATTATATCAACTTTTTATTTGAGATGCGTAATACTAAGAGAGGCATAAAATAATATTGATGGTAGCTAATATCTTCAAACAAACATGACATAAATTTAATTACCAAATGTATATGGGATAACTCACTTAATCTCTTGAACCCTACGACCTCTTAAAGAATTTCTTTTAATACCTTACTTAAGTTAATTTCCACCTCTATGTAACTTTTGGTTAATTTAAACCGTGTATTATATTTATAATAATGTAGTGTTCAAGTTATGCGTGATAAACTTTTGAACTGTGCATTTATTCAAGACCCCACTTGTGGTATTACTGTATGTTATTGTATCTATTCCACACTAATTAATTCAATTAAGGTGATAATAATATTATTTTGTTACAGGCAAAACAATCAGTGAGGTGGAGGTGATGCCAAATAAGAATTGTTTTGTTGGTATTGTGATTTCGGGCTAGGGACATCAACAGGGCAGATGCTGCCCGAATTTCAGCAGATTTTTAGAGGAATTAATTTGAGGGCTTAAGACAAGCATATTACGATAAGCCTATGGATAATATGAATTCTGTTGAATGTAGATTTATGAGTTTGGGAGGATAAGCGTTAAATAGTTAAAGTTAAGACGACCGAAAAGGTATGTTAAGGCTAGTCCCTTTCTTTCAAAATGCATGATTCCTATGTTATGATTCCATATATGTTTCCATAACCTTCTTTCTTCCAAAAAGTTAGAAGTTCATGATTCTTAAAAGCTCCTTATGATACTAAAGATGAGATGTTTTCTATGATGAACATGATGATGAAGATTTTAATTCTAGAAATTCCAAAGCTCATGATTTTAAGGCTATTATGAGATTATTGAGCTTATTTCATGATTTCCTTGATTTTACTAATTATTGTTGATCTCACCTTATAATAATTGTTCCTTCAAGGTGAGATAGAGTGATGATGATTGTTCTATAATATAAATCGGAGGTTACCGACCTTACGTCACTTCAATAAAGTTGTAGCTTTCATATGAGCCTTCATGCATACTATTTACATTATGTATATGAACATTATATTTATGGATCCGGCCGTACGTTCCTCGGCACTAACATATTATACTTATGGATTGGGCTGTACGTTCCTCGGCACTAACATATTATACTTATGGATCAGGCCATACGTTCCTCGGCACCAACATATTATACTTATGGATCGGGCCATACGTTTCTCGGCAATAACATATTATATTTATGTATCGGGCCGTACGTTTCTTGGCAATAACATATTATATTTATCGATCGGGCCGTATGTTCCTCGGCACTAACATATATGGATCGGGCTGCACATTCTGCAGCAATATATTTATGGATCAGGCCGTACATTCCTTGGCACTAACATATATGGATCGGGTTGCATGTTCTGCAGCACTATATTTATGGATCGGGTCGTACGTTCCTCGGCACAAACATATATGGATCGGGCCGTACGATCCTCGACACTAACACATATGGATCGGGCTGCACGTTCTGCAGCAATATAAAATATTTATGGATCGGGTTGCACGTTCCGCAACACTATTTTGCTATACAAGTATGAGAAAGTTTTTATAAAAAGACTAAGCATGCATGATATTCGCCCTAAGAGGCAATCAGACATACAGGTTATCCTTATCTCATGTTAGGTTCTATATTTCTTAATATGTTGTTATTCATGCCTTACATACTCAGTACATTGTTCGTACTGACGTCCTTTCTTATGTGTTCATGCCCGTAGATAGTCAGGTACACGAATTTGACCCGTAGGTGATTTATTAGAAGATTCTCAGAAGCACTCCACTTACTTCGGAGCTGCAGTCTGTTGGTATTGGTCCTTATGGTCACTTGTATTCTATGTAGAGGCTCGTAGACATGTGTGTACCGTTAGACATTTCATAACCCTACAGGTTCATATTGTGTATAATATTTTAGTAGCCTTGTCGACTGGTGATGCTGGGTATAATTGTTGAAGATTATATAGAGATATGCCATTATATTGTGAAATATGTCCTTACAGATTATGACATCCATAAGCTATCTTTATGGTTCACCTAGAAATGTTTATGAGATGTATATTTAAAGGTGCTCGGCGTGTTAGCCCCGGGTGCCCGTCATGGCCCTCTTGTTGGGTCGTGACAAAAGTGGTATCAGAGCTGTTCGTCCTAAGGAGTGTCTACGAGCCTTGTCCGTAGAGTCTTATTTTTGGGTGTGAAGCGTGCCACACTTATAAACAAGAGGCTACAGGGCATTTAGGAACCATTGACCTTTCTTTCACATCTTTGATCGTGCCGTAGAGCTCAATTATAGTATGTGATGTCCCTGATTTTAATCCTAAATGTTTTTATTGTGGTTGAGTAGTTGATTATGCCGCTATGAGGTATTGATGAGAATTTAAGTTGTTACTCCAAAAGGTATGTTTCCTGTCTTATTGATATTGATAGACTTTGATATGAGAACCTGAGGTAAATGTTACAGGTATTGTGATGGCCCTGTGAGGCATTGGATGTGTTTTCTGGGCTGTGTGCAGGAAAGAGGCTGTAAGAAGTATAGAGGAAACTTTGCCGAGATATTTTTTTACGAATGGAATTGTTTGAATGTCTAGGCTATAGAGAAAGAATGAAGGGAAAATGTGACAATCGGATGTTTGGTAAGTCATGATTGAATGAACCATTATGAGATGCTTTCAAAGAGAAGTTTTAGAATGATTCTAATTTAAGAAAAGAACTCTAGAGGGTAAAAATGATTAGTAATTAAAGGAGTTGGAATGAGTGCGTTCGAGATTTCGGAGAATTGAGATTTATTGAAGATATAGGGAAAGTTAAAATTAAGAATTCAAATCCAGTATTATGATTTATAAATTGGTGAGTAAGAGATAACGAAGAGACACAGATAAGGGAAAGGAAGTTAAGAAAGGAAGTTAACGGGTAGGGGAAAGTTTTACTCTAGAAGTTTATGCATATACACAAGACCAAGACGGGTCGATGACAGGCGCGCAGACTCGTTTTATCAGACTTTCCTATATGATGTGAGTTTGCATTAGGATTCAGAAGTCACCAGTCATTCGACTTCAAGGGGATTTCTGAGTATTTGATAGTTGGTAC
Source organism: Lycium barbarum (assembly GCF_019175385.1). Taxonomy (NCBI): domain Eukaryota; kingdom Viridiplantae; phylum Streptophyta; class Magnoliopsida; order Solanales; family Solanaceae; genus Lycium; species Lycium barbarum. The sequence goes on from NC_083341.1 coordinate 89,946,587, forward strand.
TATTCTGAGAATCATTATTGTCAAGTTACTTTGGGTATTAATGATGACCTTAAACTCAAGAATGAGAAATGGTTAGGTAAGTTGGTTTGCATTTATGATTGTTTTCTGGATCACTTATACAACTTCTAAATGTGATATTGCTTTGCCGACGAAGCAAGTAGAGATTGTATCAACCTTAGGAATATGTGGTGTATTTCTAGCTAATCTGAGAAGACTTCACCTCAATTTTTTTTTCGGACGGGTGGTATGAAAGTTATTTGATGATAGAGAAATTAGGTGCGATATCGATTTATGTGTAAAGAGAGAATAGAGTAGGTGTACAAGTGAAGATAGAATATCGCAAGGATCGATTCAGGTTCTACAGGAAAGTAAAGGATGTGAAGTTGATTATTTTAGACAAAGAGGTAGGGTACAAGTATGAGTAAAGGTTTTTAAGTAAAATTATATCGTCGGGATTCACAGTTAGGATGTAGAAAGATATGCTAGGAAGACCTATAGATTTAGACATACGAAAAAGGGAATATGAGAAACCAGAATTGCCTAAGGGAAATTAGGAGAATATGAGCTTTGCAATTAGAATTTCGAAATGATTATGAGGTATGAGTCTTGCTAGTTGGTCAAAAGAGGGGAGATGTATTATAGCTACAGATTCAGGACAAAATCAAATGGCAACAAGATATCTCGCAAGAAAAAGGTGTTGAAAAGCGATAAAAAAAAGATAAGTCACGAGTGGCTACATCGAGTATTATGTAGACCCTTATGATTGGTGTTATCACATGTTAAAAATATTGATTGTGCCGTATGTTAAAATTGAGGTAGCAAGCACTACAGAAAGAATCAAAATTGGGTTTTCTCAAGAATTAAAATCGGATAGCGGTAACGCGAACAACAATGTAAGAAGGAGCATTAGGGAAAAAAGGGTTATGATATCATGAAGGGGAGAGAAACATGGACAAGGAAAACATAAACCCATTAAGGGTCAGGTAATATATATCATAGGAAAAGGTTAGGATAAAAGCAGGAAAGTAGACGATAGGATCAAATTTAAATAAATCAACGGGAGATAGAGTAATGTTATACGTGACAAGGGATGAACATGAAGACCCTGGAACCAACCTACGTCTTCATAATTAGAACCAATGAGGTTGTAAATAATAAATAAAGGTGCATCCTTGAGAAGAAATAAACAGATCTTATGGGAGCGACGAGGGAATTTTAAACTCCTGAGATTTAACTTGGAGAATGGATGTGAACCCATAAAGATGCGATCATAAAGAAAATTGAAAAAAAATTGAGATATATATCTATATATGTGTGCACAAGTTGTAGTATCATAAAGGAAGATGAAGACTCGACGAAAAAAAAAGGAAAGGGTGTACATTGTGAGGATTTCACGATAAGAACAAGAACCAACAAAACAGTAGAAGGACTATGATGCATAACTGTGATGCAAACAAGTAGTTAAGAAGAATTACAGAACAAAATGAGCGAAGCTAATGAAAGGGACGAATCGTGGGAATGGATGGTGTGGAATATCAACTTTTAATGGTATAGTATAGATATAAATCGGAATTGCGAACCTAGAGAAAGGATAATTTCAAGGATATTAAGAAGATAGTTGTGGAGAAAGACTAGGGCTAAAAAAGCGTGGTATAGTCGGACACTCCATAAGGGCCTAATGAATTCCGATGTCCCTATTAATTCATTAACCTAGGGGACTACTATTCATGAGAGGTAGAAGTGAAAAGACTATAAAAAGGCCATTGAATTGTATCTAATATGTATAAGCATTTTGATTTGATACAAGAACTCAACTACCAAAAAGGAAAACAAGTTAAACCATGCGATAAATAGAACTTCGGCATTATATTCAACAGAGGAGTTAAAGGATCACTAAGGTCGGCCAGATGACTATCAAAGACGGTTAACACTCAAAGGTTATGGTATATGAGAACATACTTTAAAAGGGGGGAAGAACAACTTCAGTTCTAAGATGAGCTACAATATTCCGAAGTTCAAGAGAGGGAAATATATTGGATTGAAGGAGTCAAATTTCGAGATGAACTGATATGTCAATAATGTGCTAAAGAAACGTGAGAATGGATTCAATGCAAGTATATCATAAGACAAATCTAGGAAGGAGAATGAGTTTCGTCAATGCGACATGTTATGTCTCCGGACTATGGTTCGAATCGCTCGAACTGAAGAAATTTTGGTTACATTTAAGTGTGCAGTAACGTTGTTACACCTCGGAAAATTTTCCGTTGGTACGCAAGTGGATGAACTAGTGATGAATATGAGTGCGTGATGTCTATGAGCAAGAAACGACATTTGATGACCTTAGGCGAGATTTCGCGTAGGTGTACAAGTCAAGATTATTTCTAATTTTCCAAATGTGCGAAAACACGGGATATAACATCCTCCCCCCCTTTAGAACATTCGTCCTCGAATGTTAAATTAATCTTATAGGGTTTGAAAATACTGTGGGGGAGTTCATGTATATAGACAGCACATGTGGTACACAGTCATTATTGAAATGGAATTAAGCAAAAATTCGAAATTACCTGAGGGCACTGGGAACAAATGAGGATATTTCTTCTTCATCTCCTCTTCGGCCTCCCAGGTCATTTCCTCCCTATTATTGTTACGCCACAGCACCTTAACAGAGGCTATATCTTTGTGTCGGAGCTTTCTTACCTGGCGGTCCAAAATAGCTATTGGCTGCTCCTCATAAGATAACTGCTCCGTCACCTGAATATCATCCGCAGGAAATATTTGGGAGGGGTCACCAATGCATTTGCGGAGCATAGATACATGGAATACCGGATGTACCGCTTCCAAATCAGATGGCAGATCTAACTCATAGGCGACATTCCAAATTTTCCGCACAATCAAATAAGGCCCAATATAACGCGGACTAAGTTTGCCCTTTCTGCCGAACCGCATTACGCCTTTCATAGGCGATACCTTCAGAAATACCCAATCACCAACCTGGAATTCCAAAGGGCGACGTCGTTTATCAGCGTATGATTTCTGTCGACTCTGGGCTGCCAATAGTTGTTCCCGGATAAGTTTCACCTTATCAATGGCCTGCTGGATCATATCCGGGCCGATTAACTCTGTCTCGCCAATATCAAACCAGCCGATAGGTGACCTGCATTTCCTACCATATAAAGCCTCGTACGGAGCCATCTGGATGCTAGAATGGTAGCTGTTATTATAAGAAAATTCAATCAATGGCAAGTGATCCTCCCAGCTACCTCTGAAATCAATAACACAGGCCCGCAACATATCTTCAAGTGTCTGGATAGTGCGCTCGGCCTGTCCGTCACTCTGAGGATGAAAAGTTGTGCTCAGGCTCAGCTGAGTCCCTAATCCTTCCTGAAAAGATCTCCAGAAATTCGCTGTGAACTGAGCACCTCTGTCAGTGATAATAGATATAGGAACTCCATGAAGTCGCACAATTTCTTTAATATAAAGCCTGGCATAATCCTCAACGGAGTAAGTAGTCCTGACGGGGAGAAAATGGGTTGATTTTGTCAGCCTATCAACAATAACCCAGATGGAATCATACTTCCGTGGAGTACGAGGCAAACCTATAATGAAGTCCATATTAATGATCTCCCACTTCCACGTCGGAATTTCCATTTCTTGCAACAGTCCACCCGGTTTCTGATGTTCAATTTTGACCTGTTGACAATTGGGATACTCGGCGACGAACTCTGCGATATCCCGTTTCATGCCATCCCACCAGTATAGGCATCTAAGATCATGGTACATCTTCGTAGACCCAGGATGGACCGAATAGCGAGCATAATGTGCCTCACTCATAACCTGCTGCCGAAGGCCTGCAATATCAGGTACACACAACCTGCCCCTGAATAATAAAGTCCCGTCCGGAGTGAACTCGAACGGAGTCTTCTCCTTATCATAGGCTGTGTCTCTGTATCGAGCCAAAACAGGATCTTCATATTGATGCCGCTTGATATCTTCCTTAATAGATGATTCAGAAACCCCTCGGACAGAAATCCGTGTACCTCCAGAATCGGCCAGACGAACCCCAAGATTAGCCAACTGATGAATGTCACGCACTATCCCTCTCCTGTCTGGCTGTAAATCTGCCAAGCTGCCCATAGATTTCCGGCTAAGCGCATCTGCAACAACATTAGCCTTGCCCGGATGATACAGAACATCCACATCATAGTCTTTCAGGAGCTCCAGCCACCTCCGCTGCCGCAAATTAAGCTCTTTCTGCTTGAAAATATACTGGAGACTCTTATGATCTGTATAGATATCAACATGAACGCCATATAAATAATGTCTCCATATCTTCAGGGCATGGATCACCGCTGCAAGCTCCAGATCGTGAGTAGGATAATTCTTTTCATGCTTTTTCAATTGCCGAGAAGCATAAGCTATAACTCTGCCGTGCTGCATCAATACACAACCCAATCCCACGCCAGAAGCGTCACAATAAATAACATATCCATCGAGTCCCTCTGGAAGAGTCAGAACTGGGACTGTAGTCAGCTTCTCTTTCAGCAACTGGAAGCTTCGTTCACAAGCATCAGTCCACTGGAACTTGGCTCCCTTCTGAGTTAGCCTTGTCAAAGGCGCTAAAATCGAAGCAAAATTTTCCACAAATCTTCTGTAATAGCCTGCTAACCCCAGGAAACTACGTACCTCTGTGGGCGTCGTGGGTCTGGGCCAATATTTCACGGCCTCAATCTTCTGTGTATCCACCCGGACACCATCAGCCGCAATAATATGCCCCAGAAATGCCACTGAAGCCAGCCAGAATTCACATTTAGAAAATTTTGCATATAATTTCCGATGGCGAAGTACCCCAAGTACCGCTCTCAGATGATCTGCGTGCTCTGCCTCGGACCGAGAATAAACCAGGATATCATCGATAAATACAATTACGAACATGTCTAAGAACGGCCTGAATACCCGGTTCATTAAATCCATGAATACCGCAGGAGCATTAGTCAGCCCAAAAGACATAACTCTGAATTCAAAATGCCCATATCTGGTCCGGAATGCTGTCTTAGGAATATCAGCCTCTCGTACCTGTACCTGATGATAGCCTGACCGAAGATCTATCTTCGAAAAATATTTGGCGCCCTGCAACTAATCAAACAAATCATCAATTCTGGGGAGGGGGTATTTATTCTTTATAGTTACCTTATTCAGCTGCTGATAATCAATACACATACGCAACGACCCGTCTTTCTTACGCACAAATAATACCGGGGCTCCCCAAGGCGAAGTACTGGGCCTGATAAAGCCTTTTTCTAACAGATCCTTCAACTGCTCTTTCAGTTCTTTCAATTCTGCCGGTGCCATTCTGTACGGGGGAATAGATATCGGCTGAGTATCTGGAAGCAAATCAATAGTAAAATCTATCTCCCGCTCCTGAGGAAGGCCTGGAAGCTCATCTGGGAATACATCTGGAAATTCATTAACCACGGGAACTGACTGAAGGGTCGGCGTTTCTGCTGTCAAGTCTTGTACCCGAACCAGATGATAAAAATAACCCTTTCTGATCATTTTCTTCGCCTTAAGGTATGAAATAAACTTACCTTTCGGGGATGCTGTATTACCGGCCCATTCTATAACTGGCTCCCCGGGAAACTGGAAACGAATTACCTTATTTTGGCAGTCAACATTAGCATAACAGGAGGCTAGCCAGTCCATTCCCATAATAACATCGAACTCGACCATATCTAACTCCACCAGATCTGCCTTAGTGTCACGGCCACATACAATTACAGAACAATTTTTATATACCTGTTTTGCTACAATAAAGTCCCCAATCGGTGTGGCTACCTCAAACGGCTCTATAGGTTCAGATGTTATACCAATTTTACAAGCAACCAGAGGCGAAATATATGACAAAGTCGAACCTGGATCAATCAATGCATACACAGACCGAGAGAAAACCAATAATGTACCTGTAACGACATTAGGCGATGCCTCCTGATCCTGGCGGCTGGACAGAGCATAGATGCGGTTCGAAGGACCGCTAGTACCCGAAGCTCCACCACGGCCTCTGCCGCGACCTGCTGGTGCTGAAGTACCTGGCCACGTAGGGCGCATAGCCACTGATGAAGATGAAGACCCGGCGGCTGACCCGGTAGGCTGCGCTGCACCACCCGAACTACCCTTATACGGGCAATCTCTCACAGAATGGCCCTGACGGCCACAAGAAAAACATGCACCGGTGGCTCTGTAGCACTCCCCCGGATGATATCTGCCACAATAAGAACACTGAGGCCTAGGTGGCCTCGTCTGACCAGAACCCCTGTCTGTCTGCGAACCTGAAGCCCTGGAGCTCTGACCTGCTCCTGAATACCCTGGGCTATCAAATCTGCGACCTGTAGGCTGTGGGGGTGCGCTCTGTGCCGGCAGGGATAAATGTCTGCTAGGCTGCTGCAGCTGCTGAGGCTGTCTGCACCGAAAATCTCCAGAATACCCAGATGATCTGGCCCTCTTGGGCTGTCTCCGATCCTGACTCCTATCAGGCTGACGCTCCCTATGCCGGTCGTCCATGCCCTGGGCGTGGGCCTAAATCCGGGCAATATCCATGCCAGGCTGAGCAGCCAATACCAAACAGCTGTCGACAAAATAACGGTCCAGCCCCATAATGTACTTGTGCATCCTGTCAGCCATAGTAGCTACCACAGCAGGTGCGTATCGGGCCAATGAGTCGAACTCCATACTGTACTCTCAAACACTGCGACCCCTCTGTCTCAATAATAAGAATCTGTCAGCCTTGGCCCGCCGTAACTCCGGAGGCAGAAAATGGCTAAGAAAAGCCTGAGCAAAATCATCCCAAACTGCTGGGGGAGCGTCGTCACCCCTAGATAACTCCCATGACTAGTACCAATTAGCCGCCACATCATACAACCGGTACGAGGCCAACGCAACTGACTCTGTCTCGGAAACATTAATCAGCTGTAAAGTGCGCCGCATCTTCCTGATAAACTTCTCAGGATCCTCCTCGGGCTTAGTCCCGAAGAACTCTGGAGGACCACAAGTCAAGAACTCACGGGCTCTCGAACTGTCATGCCTGTAAGCCCGGTCACCTCCCAGTCCGTGCCCCTGAACCTGTCCTGCCACAAGTCTGGTCAATAGCTGGACTGCCTCTCTCATGGACTGATCCTCAGTGCCTGGTCGAGGAGCTGGGGGCTCAGGTACTGGAATCTCGGGAGCTGGCGGTGGAGCCACCCCTCGACCTGCAGCTGCTGCTGCTCCAATCTCCTCTACATGTGGCGGTGTGGAAGAGCCCTCTGCCGGGGGCAAAATATCAGGAGCAGTATGTGCATGGGCCCTGGTAACCCTCTGGGCCCGACTAGTCTCTCCCACAGCTGCTGCCTTGGCCTTTTGGGCCGCTGTCGCCTTTTTTGGAGGCATAACTGCAAATGTAACAATTCGTTAGGGAGGAATCATCCTGATAACACAGCGCTATCGCACGATCTAAGACAGAAAGAAGGGTAGTATCCTAAATGCCCTGTAGCCTCTTGTTTATAGGTGTGGTGCACAACACACCGATAAACAAGACTCTACTAGACACGGTCTGTAGACATTCCAAGGACGAACCGCTCTGATACCACTTTTGTCACGACCCAACCCCGTAGGCCGTGACTAGTGCCCGATCTGGGCACTCAAACACATTCTAGTATATAGCAGAAGCCGACAAGGCTTTATTTCCAATTTAGATAATTTCCAGAAAAATTTTGGCAGAGTTTCCTTTGTTTTACGGACTATCCCATATACCCTGCACGCAGAAAATACCAACAAAGGCCGCACAGGGCCAACAGAGTAACATTTAAATATATGCGGACCGGCCGCCGCGGCGAATGGGATCGCCCAAACACAATATATACACACAGCTGTAAAGAAAGATCCCAACCCACAAACATGTCCACAGACCTCTAACAGACCGACAGAATCATATGACGGGACAGGGCCCCGCCGTACCCATGAACGAGAATATACATATTTAGAGGTGACAGACTATACCAAAAGATGGCTCTGAATAAAAGAGCGCTCCAAAAATAGCAGAATGAGATCCTAAGCGGACGGATCAGCAAACCTGTTGTCGGTACCTGCGCGGCATGAAAACGCAGCCCCCGAGGAAAAGGGGTCAGTACGAAATATGTACTGAATACGTAAAGCCTGAGTTGCAGAAACAAAATCATAGCTGGTATAGAACGTGCAGAAAGTAAACAGAAAATACAAAGTATCAGCTATACATTTTTAAAACATGCGGAGTGTGTACAGAAACATATGTCATATCAAATCCGACCCCTGCCAAGGGACTCGGCAGACAGAACGTGGCCACCCTCCCGACGCTGGTGCCACAACACAGAAGAATCAGAATAGGGGCATAACCCCGTAACATAATATGTCATATCAGATGGCTATAGTAAATCATATTAGAACAAGCGTACATGGCACAGCATACTCCACAAACCCATGTACGCGTATACCTACCCCCTCACATCGAGGCACGGCGAACAATGCAAAGGATCACGCTTGACAACATATCCTGGCCCGGGCTCAGTGTGGGAAACATTGGGGCATCCACGAATGGAGTAGTGAGAGACTAATGCAATTTAAAATATCATAAATGTTTTAATAAACTCGATGAGGCATATCAAAGACAAACCGATCCAATGAAGTCGAACGGGAACATAAACAACGAGTTTCAGATATCATAATGAATTACAGAAGTATAGCCTTTCTGAAATCGTTCCGAGTGTCAAAACAATTTATTGGACTCAATGGAGTATTTAAAAAATTGTTTGTTAGGTAACTAGAATAGTAGTCAAAACGTTTCTTTTAATAATTATTCGAAAAGAAGACTTAAGTACATTAAGGGCAAAACCGGGAATAGTGGGCCCACCTCGGGACAAGCAAGGCGGTGGGTCCAAATTACGTCCTTTAAGCTTATGGGGTCACCTATAAAGGTTCTACGGACATTCTGTAGCTTTCCAAGGAGTTTAGAGAAAGTTTGCATAATTTCCAAGAAAACATACCAAAAGAGTTCAATCTTACTGAAAGAAAAAGTGATATTTTCACTTGCGGATTCCGAGGGGCAGAAAGTCTTTCGAGGCCCGAATTCGATCCTAATACACTTAGGCATGCCAAAAGAAAGATCGGGGTAGCTTTACATACCTTTTGAGCTTTTTAAGCCTATCCAAGCTCACTCTCCGTTTCGTCGAAAATCTGCAAATGGTCACATTTACCAATTGTAAGCTATAGATGCTACGAATTCAATTCAACTCATATTTGTCTACCGAAATTTCGGCAGCACTTCCCCTATACATATAGCACCCCCGAGAATTCAACTCGGCTCAAAATCATCAACAACAACCCAAACAACAACATCAACATCAACAACAAACACTAGAAACACAATATGGCACAACTAGTTCTACTTGCCGACATAATGCCATAACCTTTACTTTAACCTTAACTTTCAAACTAATCTCAACGATTTCACATTCATTATCAATATAGATCACCACAACATAGTTTAGAAGCAATTCATATCGTTTTCCTCAAATTATACACACGATATACCTAATATACAAACTTTCCGCCAAAGTCGTAATTTATCCAAAACTCCTAATCTTTGGCATACGTATTCATAACATGTTTCCTTCTTCCAAGTTCATCAATACTTGTCATAATTAGCAACCTAATAACTTCATTTTCATAATGTCGCAAAATCGTACTAAAACGACATAAGCTTCAATATTCCATTTCGATACAAACTTATATCATTTTATTTCCATATACATTGCAAGTATCATAATAGCACATTAAACAAACTTAATCCATTTCCATTCCACACACTCCAAACCACACGGCCAAACACCCCACTAACAACTTCTATCAATTTCATTCAACTTTCATTCCCAATATGCATTTTACCACAATAACAACTAGAATATGACATAATTTAAACTCACCATAATTATACAACATATATACACACACGGCCATACACTATATCTCTTACCCACTTTGCAAACTTCCATATTTCCATACAATCAATTCATTTCTACATACTACAACACAAATAAGACTTCATAACACAAGGATAAGGGATGAATTCTTACCTTATTCTCTAGTCTTCTTCACTTGAATAGGTGATCAAATTGAGGAACCAAGTGCTTCTTCCTCCAAGACAACTACACCAAGTTGAAGAGGGCACTTAGTTTAGTAGGAAAATCACAAGACAACAATTTTTAGAACAAGATTTGTGAGGGGTGAAAAATCATGGACATGGCCGAACCCTCTACTCTTTGCTCTCTCTTTTGCTTGTTTGATTTTTCTTGAATTTTCTTGAAGAAATGAAGACTTATCCCCTTTTGTCTTGTTTGTCACATGACCAAGCACATGACTACTTAAATGGGTTTGGGCCAAGGCCATGTTGGCCGGCCACCCCCCCTTGATTTGGGCATCATTTGTTTCTTATTTTACAAGCCCAATTGGCTACAAATTTTATTTTTGTAATTCCCGAAACTAATTTCCAAAATTCCACGTTTTTGCCCTTAGCCTTCCTCGACCCTTCCACATTAATATTCTTTCATAAACAACTCATGTGTTAGATGGAATCAATTATGACTTTATTTCTTACAAGTCAAGATTATTTCTAATTTTCCAAATGTGCGAAAACACGGGATATAACACATTAGGCCTAGTTCATCCCCGTGGGGAGCACCCGTATTGTTCGTCTGGAAGAAGGATGGTTCCTTGAGAATGTGCATTGATTATCGACAATTGAATAAAGTGACGATTAAGAACAAGTATCCCCTCCCGAGGATTGATGATTTATTTGATCAATTGCAAGGTGCCAAATGGTTTTCAAAGATTTATTTGAGGTCCGGGTATCACCAAGTAAGAGTTAGGGAGAAAGATATCCCTAAGACAGCTTTCAGAACAAGATATGGCCATTTCGAGTTCCGAGTAATGTCGTTTGGGTTAACTAATGCCCCGGCAGTGTTTATGGACCTAATGAACAATGTATTCAGACCTTTTCTGGATCTATTTGTAATTGTATTCATCGACGACATCTTAGTGTATTCTAGATCCGAGGACGAGCATGCGGATCATTTGCGAATTGTCCTTGGAGTTCTTCGAGCTCGAGAGTTGTTTGGAAAATTCTCCAAGTGTGAGTTTTGGTTGAACTCGGTATCATTTCTGGGCCATATTATTGTAGCTGATGGTATTCGAGTGGATAGCCAAAAGATCGAGGTCGTGAAGACTTGGCCAAGGCCCACGACTCCTACGGAGGTTCGTAGCTTTTTGGGCTTAGCAGGATATTATAGAAGATTTGTTGAGGGTTTTTCTTCTATTTCTACGCCACTCATCATGTTGACTCAGAAGTCAGCTAAGTTTCAATGGACAGATGCTTGCGAGCGTAGTTTCCAAGAGTTGAAAGACCGATTGACTTCAACCCCGGTCTTGACACTTCCAGAGGGATTGGAAGGATATGTTATTTATTATGATGCTTCAGGCGTCGGGCTAGGTTGTCTACTGATGCAATACGGTAAGGTGATTGCGTATGCTTCTAGGCAATTGCGGAAACATGAACAGAATTACCCGACCTATGATTTAGAATTAGCCGCAGTGGTCCATGCATTAAAGATATGGCGACATTATTTATATGGTGTCCATGTGGATGTTTATACAGATCATAAGAGCCTTAAGTATATCTTCAAGCAGAAAGAGTTGAATTTGCGACAACGACGATAGTTGGAGTTGCTAAAGGATTATGATGTTGATATCTTGTATCACCCCGGAAAGGCTAACGTTGTGGCTGACGCTCTTAGCCGCAGATCCATGGGAAGTCTAAGTGATGTACAACCAGAAAAGTGTTATATCCCATATTTTCATACATTGGGACGTTTTAAACTAAACGCAACAAGTTAAAGAAAAGACTATTTTAAGATACGAAGTAGAGACTTTAACTTCCGGTTTCGTTTCAAGTCACAAGTTACCTATAAATTTCGTTTGGTATAGAAGAATTAATGGAAAATTGGGATTAAATTAACCATGATTAGATTATTAAGTGGGATTAAAAAACCAAATCAATCCATAAAATAAGCCATAGTGGCCGTGTAAGAGGATGGAAGTGGTCATTGATCATTGACCCAAAATTTGAGTGGGACATATGTCCAAATCATGTAATGCATATATATAACACAAATTCTGATTCATTCATCACTAACTAGCTCATTTCCACGTTTACAAAGAGAAAAAAAAAAGATAGAGAGAGAGGCTCTCGGCTACAAGCTGGCCGAGAATAACCTTCTCCAAATTGATCCAAAAATCAGTTTCTTAAGCAATTCAACTCCCTTGAAGGTGTGTATTAACGTGTAGCATTCATTGGAATAGCAAGAACAAGTGTTAAAATTCAAGAAGTGAAAGTGAAGGGCTAGCCGATTGAAGGATTTAGTTACAAGGTAAGAATTGATCCCTTCTCATGTGTTTTATGGTGAATTGAATGTTTATGATTGGGCATGTTGGTATTGGACTGTTTTTCTTGAAGTTGAAGTGGGCCGTGTGCTATAGACCTAGGTGAAATGATGCTTAATCTTCTTGTACATGTATTGGGAATGAATTGAATGTGTTGTAGTATGGATAAATGGATGAAAATCATGAAGTTGTTGTAGTTGTGTTGAAGCCGTGTAGGGGACTGCTTTAGGAGAAGTTATGGACTGTTTTGTGTCATGTTTTAATTGTTGTTGTTATGGACATTGTGGTGTATTGTATGCATTATGGAAAGATGAATTGGGGTGTAAAAGAAATGAATTATGTTGAAGTAGGAAAACAGTCCCAAACCGTGGACTGTTTTAATGATAGGAGTGGATTAGTGCGTTTTGAATGTTGATTGTTGTTATGAACGTATAGTGAAAGTGAAGCTTAATGATTCAAGTTGAAATTGAAATGGTTTGTGGGCTGTTGTAAGAATAAATATGATGCTAAAACAGTTCCAATAATCGTATAAGTAATGTTGTAAACGTGTTGTTGTCGTTGTAGTTGAAGTTGGAAAACTGTGAATTGAAAATGGTAATGTTGTCCGTGCTGTTTGGCCGTGAATATGGGACTGTTTTGAATGATGTAGGGACTGTCCAAAGTTCCCTTAAGTCATGTTTAACCAAATTCGGATTGATACTTGAAAGTATGATTAGCAATATTAGTTTGTAGTACTAGTTGGTTTGAATACGAACGAAACATCATCTAAATGTTAGAAAGGGATTGTTAACGTTAAAATACATATTGAATTCCCTCATAGACTAATCGTAGCTCTTGATATCTTGATATAGGATAAGTACCATTGGGCAGCAAGTACAAGTTATAATACGACTAAACGCTAAAGGTATGTAAAGCCTATTCCTTCTTTTTCTTGGCATGTCCTAGACGTAAGTAAGAAATGATATGAACCTTGGGGTAAATTCTACTCTTTAGTTCCAAGCATAACTTATGATTCTATTCATTCCTTAATGTTATTGTCACGAGCCTACTATATGATTGACTAATAAATGATGTATAGAAGTTCCTACTCTTAAAGAATTGCATAATTAGAGGCATACTTGGCTTTCAAAAGCTACAGCACGTTAAATTGATACATGTACATGAAATCTGAAACGTTCCTTGCTATAGTTTGTAATGAGATTTAAAAAAAAAAAACTGAATATGATTATAATCCTGACACTTGAGAGCTGGTTAGTTACTTATCTATTGAGTCTCTAAAGATGATTTGCATGTATGTGGTTGCTTATTATTCTGCTCGTGCTTACCGCTATATCCTTCACTGAGTCCCGGGCCAGGACACGTTTTCGTGCGCATATTTATTACATTATTCACCGAGTCCCTCACTAGAGGGCCGGGACACGTTATATATATATGATGATATGATGATATGATGGTATGATGACATGATGATATGGGGATGGCGGCCAGGAGGGAATATGTTCATTATTCACCGAGTCCCTCACTAAAGGGCCGGGACACGTTATATATGTTATATACAGAATGATTATTCAGCTTTGACTACAAAACTCTATATTGATATTGATATGAGAACGATACAGATGAATTATGTTCAAAGGTAAGTTTTATGAATTTCTGTTTGTTGCATTGGGTCCTACACACCTTGTCTCAGTATGAGTTTATTACTATATTTCATGTTTTACATGCTCAGTACATATTTCGTACTGACCCCCTTTCTTCGGGGGGCTGCGTTCATGCCCGCAGGTACAGATGCTCGTTTCGGAGATCCGCCAGCCTAGGATATCTATTCAGCTACTTTGGAGTGCTGTGTTGTTCCGGAGCCTAGCTTGTGGTATAACTCCCTTTTGTTGCATATGTGTGTGTTTATTCGGGGTACGGCGGGGACCTGTCCCGTCATATGATACTGTCAGTACTCTTAGAGGTCTGTGGACATTTGTGTGGGTCTGTATATAGTTGTTGTTGCGTTGTATGAATACGACTTATGTTTGGGGCGTACCCATTCGTAATGGCAGCCTTGTCGGCTTGCATATATATATATGTTTGGGATGTTGCGTGTAGTGGCATCCTTGTCGGCTTGCGTAGATATATATATGATGTTGTTGAAGATCGTAACCCCTCAGGAGACAGGTGCCTACGACATACAGAATTGTGACAGCTTTAAAATAACGTCCTGCCTTTTTATACAAATATGTTCATAATATGCTGGTTATAAAAGATTATAGTTAACAGGGGATATGAGTGTCCAACTCAGGCACTAGTCACGGCCTACGGGGTTGGGTCGTGACAAAAGTGGTATCAGAGCGGTTCAATCCTCGGAGTGTCTACAGACCGTGTCGAGTAGAGTCTTGTTTATCGATGTGTTGTGCACCACATTTATAAACAGGAAGCTACAGGACATTTAGGATGTCATCTTTCCTTCTCATTCTAGATCGTGAGATAGAGCTGTATTATCAGGATAATCTTTCCCTAACAAATTGTTATGTTTACAGTGATGCCTCCAAAGAAGGCGACAGCCGCCCAGAAGGGCAAGGCGGTAGTTGGAGAGACCAGTGAGATCCGGAGGATTACTAGGGCTTATACCCAATATGTTCCTGAGATTAGGCTTCAGTCAGCGAGCTCTGCTACCCCGCCATTATCAGCGGAGCCTAGGGAAGCAGCAGTTGCAGATCGGGGGACGGCTCCACTGCTAGCTTCTGAGGTTCCAGCACCCGAGCCTCCAGCTCCCCAGCCAGGGGCGGAGGACAGGGCTATGAGAGACGCAGTCCAGTTATTGACCAGGTTAGTGTTGAAGCAGGCCCGCAGACACGGATTGGGAGGTGATTATGCGGACAGACATGATAGTTTGAGGGTCCGTGATTTCTTGACTTGTAACCACCTAGAGTTCTATGGGTCAAAGCCCGCAGAGGATCCACAGGATTTTATTCGACAGATGTTGCGTACTTTGCGGGTGACTAAATCCTCCGAGACTGAGTCGGTTCAATTGGCTTCATATCGGTTGCGTGACGTAGCGGTTAATTGGTATGAGTCCTGGGAGTTGTCCAGGGGTGAGGATGCCCCACCAGCAGTATGGGACGAGTTCGTGGAGGCTTTTCTGGGTCACTTTCTGCCTCCGGAGATGAGGCGAGCCAGAGTTGACAGATTTCTACACCTGAGGCAGAATGGCAGAAGTGTTCGAGATTATAGCCTCGAGTTTGATTCACTGGCTAGGTACGCGCCCACTATTGTAGCTGACATGGCAGATAGGGTGCATCGTTACGTAATGGGGCTGGATAATTACTTGATTGATAGTTGTATGGCAATGGCTTCTCAGCCCGGTATGGATATCGCTCGAGTGCAGGCATACGCCCAGGGGGTTGAGGATCGACAGAGAGGGCGTCGATTTGATAAGGAGCAGGACAGGGGTCAGCATAAGAGATTTAGATCAGCTGGGTACTTTTCTGGTGACTTTCGGGGCAGGCAGCCCCAATAGCAGTATAGTAGATATTCTTCCCAGCCGGCACGGAGTGCAACTCCACGATTTACTGGTAGGAGGTTTGATAGCACGGGGTATTCGGGAGCTGGTCAAAGCTCCATGACTTCAGGTTCCCAGATGCACAGGAATACAGGCCAGATGAGACCACCTATACCTCCGTGTCCTCGATGTGGCAGACGCCATCCAAGGGAATGTCGTTTCATTACTGGTGCTTGTTTCTCTTGCGGCCGTTAGGGCCATACTATGAGGGAGTGTCGATTTGGGGGTGGTACAGGTGGCGCAGCTCAGCCTACGGGATAAGTTGCTGGTTCTTCCTCTTCGGTGGCTGGGCGCCCTATGGGGCAAGGTATTCCGACACCAGCAGGCCGTGGCAGAGGCCGTGGAGGGGCTTCCAGTTCTGGCGGTCCTTCAAACCGCATATATGCTTTAGCTAGCAGACAGGATCAGGAGGCGTCGCCAAATGTGGTTACAGGTATACTATCGATTTTCTCCCGAGATGTATATGCATTGATAGACCCAGGCTCCACATTATCATATATTTCCCCTTTTGTTGCTAGTAAAATTGGGATAAAATCTGAATCTATAGAACCATTCGAGGTAGCTACACCAGTAGGGGATTTTATTTTAGCAAGACTAGTGTATAAAGATTGTTCGGTGGTTATATGTAATCGCTGCACCAAGGCAGATTTGATAGAACAAGACATGACTGAGTTCGATGTTATTATGGGGATGGACTGGTTGGCTTCTTGTTATGCTAATGTTGACTTCAGAGGCAAAGTAGTTCGATTTCAGTTCCCAGGGGAACCAATTATAGAATGGAGGGGGAATACAGCATCGCCGAGAGGTAAGTTTATTTCATACCTCAAGGCAAGGAAAATGGTCAGAAAGGGCTATATTTATCATCTGGTTCGTGTGCATGACTTGAAAGCTGAGGCACCGACTCTTCAGACAGTCCCGGTAGTTAATGAATTTCCAGATGAACTTCTAGGCCCTTCTCCTGAGCGTGAGATAGAGTTCACTATAGATGTATTGCCAGATACTCAGCCCATATCTATTCCTCTTTACAGAATGACACCTGCAGAATTGAAAGAATTGAAGGAGCAACTGAGAGGTCTATTAGAGAAGGGCTTCATTAGGCCCAGTACATCACCTTAGGGCGCACCAGTATTATTTGTAAGAAAGAAGGATGGGTCGCTGCGGATGTGTATTGATTATAGGCAGCTGAACAAAGTAACAATAAAGAATAGATATCCCCTCCCCAGGATTGATGATTTATTTGACCAGTTGCAGGGTGCTAAATGTTTTTCAAAGATAGACTTGCGGTCAGGTTATCACCAGGTGCGGGTAAAGGAAGCAGACATTCCGAAGATTGAATTCAGGACCCGATACGGGTATTACGAGTTTAAAGTGATGTCTTTTGGGCTGACCAATGCTCCAGCCGTGTTTATGGACTTGATGAACAGGGTGTTTAAGCCATTCCTCGACTTGTTCGTGATTGTATTTATTGATGATATTCTGGTCTATTCACGATCGGAAGAAGAGCATGCAGATCACTTGAGGACTGTACTTAAGGTCCTCCAGAATTAGAAATTATATGCTAAGTTCTCTAAATGTGAATTCTGGTTGACTTCAGTAGCATTTCTGGGGCACATTGTTGGAGCAGACGGTATTCGGGTAGACTCGCAGAAAATTGAGGCCGTCAAGACTTGGCCTAGACCAATGACGCCTACTGAGGTACGTAGCTTTCTGGGGCTAGCAGGATATTACAAGAGATTTTTAGAAATGTTTGCTTCGATTTCAGCGCCTTTATCAAGGCTAACACAGAAAGCGGCTAAATTCCAGTGGACCGATTCTTGTGAACGAAGTTTCCAATTATTGAAAGATAAGTTGACCACGGCTCCAGTTCTAGCTCTTCCTGAGGGGCCAGATGGCTATGTTATTTATTGTGATGCTTCCGGTGTTGGGTTGGGTTGCGTGTTGATGCAGCACGGCAGAGTTATTGCCTATGCCTCCAGACAGCTCAGGAAGCACGAGAGAAATTATCCTACCCATGACCTGGAGTTGGCGGCGGTGATACATGCCTTGAAGATATGGAGACATTATCTATATGGTGTGCATGTAGATATTTATACATATCATAAGAGTCTCCAGTATATCTCTAAGCAGAAGGAGGTGAATTTACGGCAAAGGAGGTGGCTAGAGTTGCTGAAAGATTATGATGTCGATATCCTATATCACCCAGGAAAGGATAACTTTGTAGCAGATGCACTCAACCATAAATATATGGGTAGTTTGGTAGGTGTACAGCCAGGAAGGAAAGAGATAGTCCATGAGATTCATCAGCTAGCTAGTCTTGGAGTTCGTTTGGCTGATTCTGATGATGGCAGAATTTTTATGCGAGGTGTTGCTGAGTCCTCTATTGTAGAAGAAGTGAAGAGACGTCAATATGAGGATCCCATTCTTGTACATTACAGAGACACAGCACTTCAGAAGGACGATACCCCATTCAAGATGTCATCTGATGGAGTACTACGATACAGAGACAGATTATGTGTACCTGAGGTTGCAGGATTACGACAGCAGGTAATGGGGGAGGCACACTATGCTCGTTATTCTGTTCACCCAACAAAAATGTATCATGACCTTAGGTGTTTGTATTGGTGGGATGGTATGAAAAAGGACATAGCAGAATTCGTGGCCTGGTGTCCGAATTGCCAACAGGTCAAGATAGAGCACCAGAAGCCTGGAGGACTACTGCAGGAGATGGAGATTCGGACCTGGAAATGGGAGGTAATTAATATGGATTTCGTCACAGGTCTACCTCGCACTCCACGGAAATATGACTCTGTCTGGGTTATTGTTGATAGATTGACAAAATCAGCCCACTTTCTTCCAGTCAGGACTATATATTCAGCTGAGGATTATGCCATATTGTATCTTAAGGAGATAGTGAGACTTCATGGGGTTCCCACAGTATTATCTCGGATAGAGGGGCCCAGTTTACAACTAATTTCTGGAGATCCTTCCAGGAGGGATTGGGGACACAGGTGAGTAGTCTCAGCATAGTATTTCACCCTCAGACTGACGGACAGGCCGAGCGAACCATCCAGACATTACAAGACATGTTACGGGCCTGTGTTATTGATTTTAGAGGTAGCTGGGATGATCACTTGCCGCTTATTGAGTTTGCTTATAATAACAGTTACCATTCTAGTATCCAGATGGCACCGTACGAGGCTTTATATGGCAGAAAGTGCAGATCACCCATAGGCTGGTTTGATGTTGGTGAGACTAAGTTGATAGGCCCAGATATGGTTCAGCAGGCTGTCGATAAGGTGAAGCTTATTCAGGAAAGGTTACTGGCAGCCCAGAGTCGGCAGAAGTCATATGCAGATAATCGACGTCGACACTTGGAATTTCAGGTTGGCGATTGGGTGTTCTTGAAGGTGTCACCCGTGAAGGGTGTTATGAGATTCAGCAAGAAAGGGAAGTTGAGCCCGAGATACATTGGACCTTATCAGGTTATCCGTAAGGTAGGCCAAGTTGCCTACGAGTTAGATCTACCAGCGGATTTACAAGCAGTACATCCAGTCTTCCATGTGTCAATGCTTCGGAAGTATATAGGCGATCCTTCCAGGGTGTTTCCTGCAGATGATATCCAGGTAAGAGAGGAGCTATCATACGAAGAGCAGCCTGTAGCCATACTTGATCGACAAATCAGAAGGTTGCGAACAAAAGATGCGGCGTCGGTTAAAGTGTTGTGGCGGAACAATAATAGGGAGGAGATGACTTGCGAGGCTGAAGAGGAGATGAAAAAGAAATATCCTCACTTGTTTTCCACGCCTACAGGTAATCTAAACCCCCTTGCTTGATTGTGTTAATTGTCTGCTCAATCTATATGTTAGCGATAAGGAACACCCTTCCCAAGACTCTTATAGAACCCAACGGGATAAAAATTGACATTCAAGGACGAATGTTCTAAAGGGGGGGAGGATGTTATATCCCATATTTTCATACATTGGGACGTTTTCATACAAGACTATTTTAAGATACGAAGTAGAGACTTTAACTTCCGGTTTCATTTCAAGTCACAAGTTACCTATAAATTTCGTTTGGTATAGAAGCATTAATGGAAAATTGGGATTAAATTAACCATGATTAGATTATTAAGTGGGATTAAAAAACCAAATCAGTCCATAAAATAAGCCATAGTGGCTCATTTCCACGTTTACAAAATTTGAGTGGGACACATGTCCAAATCATGTAATGCATATATATATAACAAATTCTGATTCATTCATCACTAACTAGCTCATTTCCACATTTACAAAGCAAAAAAAAAAAATTAAGAGATAGAGAAAGAGGCTCTCGGCTACAAGCTGGCTGAGAATAACCTTCTCCAAATTGATCCAAAAATCAGTTTCTTAAGCAATTCAACTCCCTTGAAGATGTGTATTAACGTGTAGCATTCATTGGAATAGCAAGAACAAGTGTTAAAATTCAAGAAGTGAAAGTGAAGGGCAAGCCGATTGAAGGGTTTAGTTACAAGGTAAGAATTGATCCCTTCTCATGTGTTTTATGGTGAATTGAATGTTTATGATTGTGCATGTTGGTATTGGACTGTTTTTCTTGAAGTTGAAGTGCGTCGTGTGCTATAGACCTAGGTGAAATGATGCTTAATCTTCTTGCACATGTATTGGGAATGAATTGAATGTGTTGTAGTATGGATAAATGGATGAAAATCATGAAGTTGTTATAGTTGTGTTGAAGACGTGTAGGGGACTGCTTTAGGAGAAGTTATGGACTGTTTTGTGTCATGTTTTAATTTTTGTTGTTATGGACATTGTGGTGTATTGTATGCATTATGGAAAGATGAATTGGGGTGAAAAAGAAATGAATTATGTTGAAGTAGGAAAACAGTCCCAAACCGTGGACTGTTTTAATGATAGGAGTGGATTAGTGCGTTTTGAATGTTGATTGTTGTTATGAACGTATAGTGAAAGTGAAGCTTAATGATTCAAGTTGAAATTGAAATGGTTTGTGGGCTGTTGTAAGAATAAATATAATGCTAAAACAGTTCCAATAATCGTATAAGTAATGTTGTAACCGTGTTGTTGTCGTTGTAGTTGAAGTTGGAAAACTGCGAATTGAAAATGGTAATGTTGTGCGTGCTGTTTGGCCGTGAATAGGGGACTGTTTTGAATGATGTACGGACTGTCCAAAGTTCCCTTAAGTCATGTTTAACCAAATTCGGATTGATACTTGAAAGTATGATTAGCAATATTAGTTTGTAGTACTAGTTGGTTTGAATACGAACGAAACGTCATCTAAATGTTAGAAAGGGATTGTTAACGTTAAAATACATATTGAATTCCCTCGTAGACTAATTGTAGCTCTTGATATCTTGATATAGGATAAGTACTATTGGGCAGCAAGTACAAGTTATAATACGACTAACCGCTAAAGGTATGTAAAGCCTCTTCCTTCTTTCTTTTGGCATGTCCTAGACGTATGTAAGAAGTGGTATGAACCTTGGGGTAAATTCTACTCTCTAGTTCCAAGCATGACGTATGATTCTATTCATTACGTAATGTTATGGTCACGAGCCTACCATATGATTGACTAATGAATGATGTATAGAAGTTC
Source organism: Lycium barbarum (assembly GCF_019175385.1). NCBI lineage: Eukaryota > Viridiplantae > Streptophyta > Magnoliopsida > Solanales > Solanaceae > Lycium > Lycium barbarum. Next base: position 89,968,242 of record NC_083341.1, read on the forward strand.
CTACTCTTAAAGAATTGCATAATTAGAGGCATACTTGCCTATCAAAAGTTACACCACGTTAAATTGATACATGTACATAAAATCTGCAACGTTCCTTGCTATAGTTTGTAATGAGATTTAAAAACAAGAACTGAATATGATTATAATCCTGACACTTGAGAGCTGGTTAGTTACTTATCTATTGAGTCTCTAAAGATGATTTGCATGTATGTGGATGCTTATTATTCTGCTCGTGCTTACCGCTATATCGTTCACTGAGTCCCGGGCCAGGACACGTTTTCGTGCCCATATTTATTACATTATTCACCGAGTCCCTCACTAGAGGGCTGGGACACGTTTAATATATATGATGATATGATGATATGATGATATGATGGTATGATGACATGATGAGATGGGGATGGCGGCCAGGAGGGCATATGTTCATTATTCACCGAGTCCCTCACTAAAGGGCCGGGACACGTTATATATGTTATATACAGAATGATTATTCAGCTTTGATTACAAAACTCTATATTGATATTGATATGAGAACGATACAGATGAATTATGTTCAAAGGCAAGTTTTATGAATTTCTATTTGTTGCATTGGGTCCTACACACCTTGTCTCAGTATGAGTCTATTACTATATTTCATGCTTTACATGCTCTGTACATATTTCGTACTGACCCCCTTTCTTCGGGGGGCTGCGTTCATGCCCGCACGTACAGACGCTCGTTTCGGAGATCCGCCAGCCTAGGATATCTATTCAGCTACTTTGGAGTGCTCCTTTATTCCGGAGCCTAGCTTGTGGTATAACTCCCTTTTGTTGCATATGTGTGTGTTTATTCGGGGTATGACGGGGCCCTATCCTGTCATATGATATTGTCAGTACTCTTAGAGGTTTGTGGACATTTGTGTGGGTCTGTATATAGCTGTTGTTGCATTGTATGAATACGACTTATGTTTGGGGCGTACCCATTCGTAATGGCAGCCTTGTCGGCTTGCATATATATATATATGTTTGGGATGTTGCGTGTAGTGGCAGCCTTGTCGGCTTGCGTAGATATATATATGTTGTTGTTGTTGATGATCGTAACCCCTCAGGAGACAGGTGCCTACGACATACAGAATTGTGACAGCTTGAAAATAACGTCCTGCCTTTCTATACAAATAAGTTCATAATATGCTGGTTATAAAAGATTATAGTTAACAGGGGATATGAGTGTCCAACTCGGGCACTAGTCGACGGGGTTGGGTCGTGACAAAAAGAAAGAGATGGCCCGTGAGCTTAAACAGTTAGCGAGCCTAGGAGTCCGAGTAGTGGACTCAGGTAGCAGCGGAGCTACTATTAAGAATTCAACAGTTTCATCGCTAGTAGCGTAAGTAAAAGAGCGAAAATATGAGGATCCCATGCTAATGCAGTACAGAGATACACTCCCTCATAAGGAGGAGTCATCATTTGATATTTCGGAAGACGGAGTTCTCCGATGTCGAGGCAGGTTATGTGTTTCCGATGTGGTAGGTCTACGTCACCAAATATTGAGGGAAGCTCATTGTTCCCGTTACTCCGTTCACCCCGGAGCGACGCAAATGTATCATGATCTTAAGTCTATATACTGGTGGAATGGAATGAAGAAAGATATAGCAGAATTCGTAGCTGAGTGTCCTAATTGCCAACAAGTGAAGATTGAACACCAAAAGCCGGGTGGATTATTGCAAGCTATAGAAACTCCAACTTGGAAGTGGGAAGTGATTAATATGGATTTCATTACAGGGTTACCCCGTTCTCGACGTAAGTATGACTCCATATGGGTGATTGTGGATAGACTCACAAAGTCAGCTCATTTCTTACCGGTCAAGACGACCTATGTGGCAAAGGATTATGCGAAGCTTTATCTTAAAGAGATAGTGAAACTCCATGGCGTTCCAGTATCTATTATCTCCGATAGAGGGACCCAGTTTACAGCCATGTTTTGGAGATCGTTCCAAGAGGGTTTAGGGACCCAAGTGCGCCTTAGCACGGCATTTCACCCCCAGACCGATGGGCAAGCTGAACGTACTATTCAGACTTTTGAAGATATGTTACGGGCATGTATGATATATTTTGGAGGAAATTGGGATGACCATTTGCCACTCATTGAGTTTTCTTACAATAACAGTTATCATTCTAGCATTCAAATGGCACCGTATGAAGCTCTATATGGGCGAAAGTGTAGATCCCCAATTGGGTGGTTTGAAACCGGAGAAGCTAAGTTGATAGGGCCAGACTTGGTCCAGCAAGCAATAGAGAAAGTTAAGCTCATCCAAGATCGGTTGCTAGTGGCCCAAAGTCATCAAAAGTCCTATGCGGATAATCGTCGAAGAGACTTAGAGTTCGAAGTGAAGGATTGGGTATTCTTGAAAGTGTCGCCGATGAAGGGCTTAATGAGATTTGGAAAAAAGGGGAAGCTCAGTCCCCGGTATATTGGGTCATACGAAATTGTACGCAAGATAGGCAAAGTGGCCTATGAGTTAAATCTACCTCCAGACTTGGAGTCAGTTCATCCAGTATTTCATGTTTCGATGCTTCGGAAATGTGTTGGAGATCCTACTAGGATCGTCCTAGTGAATGATGTGCAAGTAACAGAGAAATTGACTTATGAAGAGATACCCATTGCCATACTAGATAGGCAAGTACGGAGACTTAGAAACAAAGAAGTGGCCTCAGTTAAGGTCTTATGGAGGAACAATAATCGAGAGGAAATGACGTGGGAAGCAGAAGAGAGTATGCAATCCAAATACCCACACCTATTTCAGCCCTTGGAAGAAGTACAAAATGAGACGTCGAGATCATAAGGTATGCATGTTTTCCTTTTATGCTTTTGGGTCGTGTGTGGCCAATTTTTATGTTATTATATAGTGGCCCTGTGTGGCATCGATATTATAGGCTGTTCTGGCAGGATGACAGTGCCATAATGTAGGGGAAACTTTGGCGAAATTTTTCTAGAATCCCCGAACACTTTAACATTCGAGGACGAATGTTCTTAAGGGGGGAGAATGTTACACCTCGGAAAATTTTCCGTTGGTACGCAAGTGGATGAACTAGTGATGAATATGAGTGCGTGATGTCTATGAGCAAGAAACGACGTTTGATGACCTTAGGCGAGATTTCGAAAGTATCCGATGTGAGACGAGGAAGTTGGCTAAGTTAAGATGGGATACAAGGTGAGCAATGCATGAGCATGGACGGGGGTGATTAAAATAAGAAGTCTAAGAAATATGGGAAGTTGCAGAATTGCAACTGCCTAGTGGTCGTAAATCGCAAAATACGGACCGTAAATTGCAATACGTTCCGTAAACTGGCAGTCGTAAACTGCCATGCGAGGTTTAAACTTTCTGCCCAGTCAAGAAATGGTAAAATACGACCAGGTGGACGGACTGTAAAGTGATTTACGGCCCGTAAACCATGGTCGTAAACCACCATGAAGGCAGCCTAGCTTCTGGTTCTGGAAATGGTTAAATACGCCCATGGAGGACGAGCCGTATAGTGGAATACGGGCTGTAAACCACGATGGACGACCACTGTTCACCCAACACAGATTTTTCAATTCATTAAATATGAGAATCAAGACTTGTCTTATTTCATTTACAACATTACACCACTTCTCTCTAAAACTTCTCTCTACATTTATTATGTGAGTTTTCAAGGATTATAAGCCATCAATAACATTAAGACAAAGGAATCAAGGATAAGGGAATCATCAAGGATCATCCAAGTCAAGAAATCCAAATGGAGAAAAACTAGGGTTTTGCTCAAAGAGGAGTATTATCAACCAAAGCTTGTTCCTACAACTTCTAAGGTAAGATTCATGATTTTTACAAGATGTTTAAGGTATTGGAGAATTAAAATACATGGATTGTAGATAATGTGGTCAACTAGGTCATGAATGGTGAATGGTGACATTTTGAGGAATAGTTTGAATTGAATTATTAATGTTGTTGTGTTACGATATGAATGTATTATAAATGGTACTAACATCATGAACTAGACACTTTAGACGAATGGACGAAGTTGGAGGTCATGACCATAAATATGGGAGAATTAGAAGCAAATTGAGAAATCAAGGTAATGTGAATGACTAATGGCCATTGTTATGATATTAATGAAGGTATAGATGCTAGCATTGGAAGGAAACATGCAAGTGTAGAATAGTCCGATGAAAAGGTATGTAAGGCTAACCCTTCTTTCATAAGGCATGGTTCTTGGCCAAATTTCCAATTCCTCTATATGAGTATGTTGTATTCAAATGATTGACACTCCGAGCTCATAAGCTCACGATCCTTAACATGTACTACGATTGTACTACGCCCCTCATATGACGAGTAAGCCTAAGATATGGATGTAGCAATAATGACGATGATAGTGATGACGATGATAATAATAATGATGCTAAAGGTGTCATTATAGCCTATGAAGGGCTATAATGACACCCCGAGCTTATAATGCCAGGTATAATATATGTATATGGAGGTATGTATGTATATGACTATGTATGAAGTATGTATACGATTACGTAACGCGCGCACACCTCTGCAGATGGTACGGATAACCCTGAAGCCTTGGTAGGGCCAGGTAGAAATAACATTGAGCCTTGGTTGGCTAAGTACGTATAAAACACCGAACCTTATGGTCGGGCAAGCTATGTATGTATATAAGTGTATGGCTATGTATATAATATGAATATGAATGTGAAAAGACTATGTATACGAATGCGAATAAGGACATGTATATGAATATGAGCACAAGTATGGTACGACTACTATTATGGAATACGGACGATGACGTAGGTGTACAAATACGTATGAAAAATGGAAAGTCCCACGAAAGGCAGGTAAGTGTTATGACGATGATATTATTGTCTCCCCCCCCCCCCCCCCCCCCCCCCCCCCCCCCTCCTATGCTATTTCATATGTTGTTCGGGATGCCTATTTATTGATGTTGCTCATGCTTTACATACTCAGTACATTCTTCATACTGATGTCCTTTTGTTTGTGGACGCTGCGTCATGCCCGCAGGTGCACAGGGAGACAGACTTGATCCATAGCTGCCTATTCGGAGATTACATAGAGAGCTCCATTTCCTTCGGAGCCGTATTTTTTGGGTACTCATTCTTTTGTGTATATAATTATGGGCATAGCGAGGTCCTGTCCCGCTAATGTGATATGTCATACTCTTAGAGGCTCGTAGTCATGTGTATGTGGGTAGAGATGTTCAGCCATGTCGGCCCATGTTTTGTATATCTTTTGTTGGCCTCGTCGGCCTTGTACTTATGATGTGGCATAGATGCCTATGATATGTTAAATGATGATGGTCGTCTAATGGGACCAATATGATTAACGATAAGAAAAGCACGAATTGACTTATGGTTCACCTAGATGTTATGTTATGTACGATAAGGGGGTGCCCGGGTGGGGTAGCACCGGGTGATCGTCGCGGCCCCCTAGCCGGGTCGTGACAAACGTACTCCGAGAGGTGATGAAAAGAGTAAGAAGGGTCTGTAAGCTGACTAGGGAATAAGTATAAAGGATAATATGGATTACAAATAGGGAAATCTTAGCATTAGAAAAGATGAAAGTTTTAACCAGAAGAGTAATTATAGGGAGTTCAATGATCTCCAAAGGAAAGGGAGATAGTGTGCTTATGGATAGCAAGACATCAGTGCTACTTGAGACTAGAAAGCACCTCGCAAATCATGGAGTCACAAGTTGCCGATCATATCAAATGTGCCAGTATATGCTATAGAACCATATAGACAATCATCATGATGCATGGGCCGAGAAAAATAGTGCAAAGACAATGATAGGGAGTCAAAGAAGAGCATAGGCTAATTTAAGTCTCAAATGATCACCGGTACAAGAGAATCAAGGACTTAAGAAGAAATCATTCTCGTATCAAAAGGATGTTATGATTATGTAGGATTTTATCTTATTTCCATGTTTATGAGTTTATATGGCAATTATGCTAAAACTAAATAGAGGAAATTGTAGGAAAAGTTCAAGTATGAATAGAATGATATTGTAAGGAATTAAAGAGCCCGACTAAGGAATTAAAAGGAGATGATAAGGTATGTATATAAGGTCAACGAGTACAAAAAGGGATAATCTAAAATAGCACCAAAGAAGCAAGCAAGGAAGAGTGCCATATCTGAACAAGGGAATTTATCTACTAGTAGAGAAACAAGGAGCAAAGCAAAAGAGTACAACAATTAAGAGTGCTCACAGATTGGCAGGGAGCCGTAGCAATCATGAGTTAAGACCATCTTAAGGGCAACAGGTCCCAGGACAGTAACTAAATATCAGTTGATCACTGAGTACATACATAAGAACATGAGGATATGGAAATAATGAATGAGTTCGACAGAGAATTGGGAGGATATAAAAGAAGACTAATGAGCCTATAGTATAAGAGCATGGAGAGCAGGAACTAAAGGAGGACAACCATTTCAAGAAACTAATAAAAACATCATAAGCTCGCAAGCTACAACATTTGAGGATGAATGTTCCTAGAGGGGGAAGGATGTTAAACCTCGCATTTGCAGAACATGACCATGCCACATACTTCACCGTATTAATGGAGTATCATAGAACCTTGAAACCGAAGGAAATGACCATTATCAAGTATGATTAATGATAAATATCATGTATGGAGAGTTTTGAAAGATTCCGGGGCCAAGCAATTCAAAGAAAATAAGTTTGTCGAAAGTTTGGAAAAAAGTTGGTAGAATTTTGGACAAAATTTTGTGTCAACTTTGGAGGGATATATCTCTAGGTATATTAGGAGCTTTAAGGTGATTCAAAAGTCCAAAATAAAGTTGGTCAAGTCTAGTTTCTAATGCAACAAACCTCTCGTCAAAAATACATCTGAGTAGGGAGTTATGGCCATTTTAAGATAAAGGCTCCAAGCTACCAAATGTCTTCCGCGGGTCCCACTTGAGAAGGTCGGTGGAACTGACTTATGAGGGGGGTAAATACCCCATTAACTCCATTGTTTTAGCATGTTACATTCTCAATAGTCCTAGAAACTTCCCAACACATCCCCCAAACATTTATAGTCCATTAAATCAAGAATTTAACAAGATTACACCAAATTAGTCCATGAAAAGTGATTGTTCTTGCTTCTACTTGATGTTGTGGTAAGTTTGGTCTTGAAGAAAGTTGGTGTGGCTGAATTTATTTAATTATAAGGTATGTTCTTCATCCTATCTCTTATGTTTAGTTGATTTGAAGGTTTAGCAAGTCTTAAAAGTGAAAATAGTTATGGAGGAAAGGTCATAAAGTGTTGTATTTGTTACACCCCAGAAAATTTCGTGTTACTAAGGCTACGAACGGCTTAATGTGAGCTCAAGGAGGAGCAAATATTACAAGTATAAATAATGAAATTCTACTGTAGTAGCATGAGCATAGCATGAGTATGATATTTGTAATTTGTACAATATGATTGGAATGATACGTTAAAAGATATAAAGCCCTCGTAACCGTAAGCTGAGGTGGGGCCCACATGATGGGATTTTTATAAAGGACATATGATAAGTTATATGGACAATATATGTGAATTTAAACACAACTCAAGAAGGACCCCTGAGCCAAATCTAAGTGTAAGCCCTCAAAAAAGAGGTTTTTAAGTTACGTTTTCGGGTGATCTGACTTCGGGAGGCCATAACCCCATCATTATTTGGGAATTTGGGAAAACCACAAATATGAAACTTGTATATAATTGACTTAGATTTCCAACCATAGGTCGTGGGACTTTACACGACATAGGGATAAAACTTTATGGATGTTTTACGACAGAAAGGTCAAGCTGGGCAGTGGGCTCGGCCCAACCCTACTCCATGTCGGGTCAGGCCCGCTTCCCTTGCTATTTAAGGGAGGTTTTAACCCTTATCATCCTGATTTCATACCAAAAAGTCCAGAACATCGTAGAGAGAGAGTGAGGGGATTTTAGAGAGATAAAGCAATGGTTCGATCAAGTTCGAGGCCCCGAATCCCCAGGCTCGTGAAGGATAAAGTGTAGTACGAGTTGTCGTCGTCGTTTTAAACTAACTATTGAGCTTGGGGGATGATATTTCGTGATTGACCTGCTGCTAAGGTATGTATAAGGTTCCTCTTATGTTATTAAAGTGTTTATTTAGAGTTTTAACGGATTAGAATGGAGGAAATAATGTTAAAAGCTCGTTTGGCATTTTTGGGAGGTTTACGAAGGTGGGGCAGTTTCAGTGGAGTTAAATGGATGGAAATATCTGAGTTATCATGTATATTGATTATCTGAGTTAGCTGAATTGGATTTTCGAGTTTGTCCAGTTTATAAAGGAAATGCTATTGAAATTCCGTTAGAAATAGAGATAAGTTTAAGGGATTGATTTTAAGGATATATATTTGATTGATTGTTGGAGTAAATTAAGTATATTGTTGTGATTGTCATTGATATGTATTTTGAAGGAAGGAAAAAATTGGCGAAGTGCGTTTGATAATCGTATTCCAGCTTGTCGCTCCTTAGAAAGTATTATGAAGTTTTTATGAATATATATATACCTATTGTATTGCTGAGATTTACATTGTTGTTGGGCTGTGGTGATGATAGGTAGAATTGGGATGTACTAGTGATATAAGGGAGATGCTGCCCGTTTCGTTTTAGAGTCATAATTATCAATTCATATACGCGATATACGAAAGCCCTCTAAAGTTATGTACATATTCCTATGATTATAGGTTTGGCATACTAATTGTGGAAAGTTCGTGATTAAGTTGAGTTCCTCGGACGATGTAAGGTATGTTAAGGCTATCCCTTCTTTTTTTTTTGGCATGGTCTATATGAAACAAACAGACGACGAACGTATAAACTCCAGAGAAGCTCCTATTCTTAGAGATATTAGAATGGCTAATGTTCTTGATTTCCAGAAGCTATTTCATTATGTCCTGATACGTGTCTATGATTCCTGAAGTCCTATTTTGATATAATCCATAGTGACATTTGAGGGTGCTTCCAGGTTATTCAAGGAGTTCAGAAATAATTTTATGAGTCTCACTTGCATTATGACTCCAATGAATTCTAATTCTCAGTGGTGCTTGACGTGACTGTTGTCTTGATTCTCAAGTGTTAGTTCATTCTAATTATTCTATTGAGTCTCAGATGATGATTTAGTTTGCATATGGTTGCTCATGATATTCTGCTCGTGCATGCCGTTAATATATCATTCACCGAGTCCCAAGTCGGGTATGTATTCGTGCATAGTTGCATTGCATTGTTCACCGAGTCCCTCACTAGAGGGCCGGGTACGGTATATATATGATTATTTCACCGAGTCCCTCCCTAGAGGGCCGGGTACGGTATATATATGATTACTTCACCGAGTCCCTCACTAGATGGCCGGGAACGGTATATATTTATATTTCACCGAGTCCCTTACTAAAGGGCCAGGTATGGCATATATTTACATTTCTACTCATTGCCTTTTGGGATATTTGCATTGTTATTCTCTGCCTTCGGGGGTATTCATATTACAGTTGGTTTCTCATAGTTTCATTATGGCCTATATCTTATTTTTTATGATTACTGCTGCCTTACATACTCAGTACATATTTCGTACTGACGTCCTTTGCCTGGAGGCGTTATGTTCATGCCACACAGTCCCAGATTATTTTGCAGGTAGAAGTATTCAGCTAGGATGGTTGGCTATCAGCTGGGATTGGAAAACTCCATTTTCTTCCTGGAGCAGTGCCGAGTTATTGTGGTTATCATGTGTATGTACGTGTCACGACCCAGCCCCGTGGGCCGCGACTGGCACCCTACTTGGGTACCCAGACCAAATTACATATTCATTGCCAAATCCAAACTTATTTCAGAATTTCATAAAAGTCATATCAAACATAGTTTATATCAAAATATGTCTTAAGCGGTCGCACAAATCAAAATGTCATATCGGATCCAAACTGAGCGGCGGAATAGACATCGCCGGTCAAAAATGCAAATATAAGCATAAGGGCCATTCAGGGCCATCAAAACAAACGGACCGCTTTAAGACCAGAAAAACAAAATCAGACAAACATATATAGGACCCTCGCCCCACATATATGACTACAAGCCTCTAGGAACTCAAAACAAAGACATATGGCGAGACAGGGCCCCGCCGTACCCAAATAGTCAAATGTACAGAATATACATAGCAAAAGGGAGTCTGTACCAAAAGTGGACTCCGAGTCGAGAAGGAGTACTCCAAAGTAGCAAAGAGTGAAGCCTACAGTGGAGGATCACCAATATCTGCACCTGCGGGCATGAAACGCAGCCCCCGAAGAAAGGGGGTCAGTACGAAATATGTACTGAGTATGTAAAGCACGGAGTACATAAATATGGGCCAAAACCGAAAGCAAATCAGATGACAAAGTGGAGTACAAATCAGTACGTCAAAATCCGTATCAAAATCATATACGTATACATAATGCAAACGAAATCATGCAAACGCTTAAGAACGTGGTCGCCACTCCGACGCTGCCGCCACACACAGCATAACACAAGAAGGTTTCAAATCTCCGTACATCCCCGAACACAAACACAACATAGGTGAGCGTATCGCATCACGATCCATATCACAACATAACTCCAAACGGAACCAGGCCCTATGGCGAGGCCTCGGGAACCGGAACACAGCATACGGCCGAATTATCATAAGGCGCACGAATCATAACCGGCCCGGGAACCGGTGAACGAAGTCATAATAGGGCACGAGCGGAGTCGTGAGCAAACAAATGCAATACATATTTCAAAATAGCCTTTCAAAACATAATGAGTTCATATATCCCTTCATAAACCAAAAATAGTCAAATCATTAGTTGGTACGAATGTTCATTCCACAAAACGTTTTCAAAGTAGTGCATATAACTCAAAAGCGTAATTTAACATATCATAGTAATCGAAGCATATCTCATAGAGGAACGTTTCGAAATCAAAGGGGTCATATCGAACTTTATTCAAAAGGAGAGCCCGATAGGACAAACAAGGCGCCTCAGGGTTAGCGGGCCCACCTCGAGTCAAATTGAGGTGGCGAACATAGTTTACGAACATTTATAGGCCAAAAGGTCATACATAATCATTATCAAGTGACCCGATCACATTTTGATAGGTTTCGGGCGATTGGTGGCATTCTAGCCAAAATAGAGCCCTTAGGCTTCAATTGAATTGAATGAATAGTAACGTTTCTGTGGATCGGGTTTCGAGGAGCAGAAATGCTCCGGAGGTTCCAATATTCACCTAACATACTAAGACATGCCAAACGAAGAAGTGAGAAGCTTTACATACCTTATAGACGTCTTATGCTCTCCTTAAAATCAACTCCCGTTTCGTCCGAAATCTGCAAATGGTCAAAGTTACCAATTTGAGACTCTTAGGCTTAAAGTTCCCATTAACTTGATTTTTGTCTACCGAAATTTCGGCAGCATTTCCCCTATAAATCTAACACCCCCGAGACTTGGCTCGGCTCAAAATACATCAACAACAACAGCCCACACATCATCAAACAACACAAATCACATTCAAACCATACTAACTTCAAAATTCTACCTTATTACATAAGTTGGCAACTTTTCATTCAAGCTTCAAAATTCCAAATCTATATCCACATTATTGTATTCATTGAATCATTCAAGATTATTCAATCATATCTCAAATAGGTTCCAAACCATATACAAACTTCCCAAAGTTCACTACTTTCCATACTTTACTCAAAACGTCAAAAATTTACGACGAACATTCTAACTTTCATTGTTTCGTTCCGAATTCATTAACATCAACCATAAGTCATATTTAGGGCCTTTAGTATCATAAATATACAATGATATACACAAATATACCAAAGGTATATACTTTCCGATAATGTTCCGAAATCCTTTTCCAACGCCAATTCAATTCATTAATCATTCATTTACGACATAAAGGTCACAACGACGCATTAAACAAACTAAACAAGATCAAATTCACATTCTTTCTCCCTCCTAGGGCTCACGGCCAACCACACCCTTCTCACACACACACGCCATGCACAAACACAACACCATTCCATAATCTTCATGCAACATCAATCACTATAACATATAAACCCATTTCATAACATAAAAACATAGATTTCTCACCTTTTTCTTGAAAATCCGACTTGCCGCAAACGTTCTTGTGCCAAACTAATTGTACCCCGTTGAAGAGGGTCTTGAGTACTTCACAACTATGCAAAAATCAAGATTTTTGGATCAAACACAAAGGCTTGGGAATTTTTTTTTTTTCCTTTTCTCTATTCGGCCGAGAGCCCATTTGGAGTGGTGTTCTTCAATTTTGTTTTGTTCTTGATAATTCTAAGTGTTATGTTGATATATATCCATATAGGGGTCATGTGCATAGCACATGACCTTTAAAAGTGGGCTTGGACCAATGTTATGGCCGACCACTTCAAGATTTTTGGGCCTCAATTTTGTTTTATATTTTTCTTGGCCCAATTCATTAAACGTCCCATTTTGTAATTCCCGAAATTAATTTCCGAAATTTCAAATTTACCCTCGGCCTTCCCCGATGTCTTAACATCAATGATTCCATAACCAACGTAGTCATATTCACTAAAATCAAAATATTTCCTTATAACACACAAATCTTAATTATTTCTCGATTTCCAATTATATGAAAACACGGGACATAACATTCTCCCCCCCTTAAGAACATTCGTCCTCGAATGTTAAATTAACCTTATAAGGTCTTATGACCAAGGCGGGGGAGTTCTTTATTATTAGTGGCATAAAAAAATTATTTTTTTATCAACCAACATAACAAATTGAAAGGTTTAGATTACCTGTTTACGTCGGGAACATATGGGGGTATTTCTTCTTCATCTCATCCTCCGCCTCCCAAGTCATCTCCTCCCGATTATTATTGCGCCACAGGACTTTGACGGAGGGCACTTCTTTAGTGCGTAGTTTCCGCACCTGTCGATCCAGAATAGATACAGGCTGCTCGTCATAAGATAACTGCTCCGTCACATGAATGTCATCAACTGGGAATATCCTGGAAGGATCACCAATACATTTCCGCAACATAGACACATGAAACACTGGGTGTACGGCCTCCAAGTCGGATGGTAAGTCTAGCTCATAGGCGACCTCGCCTATCTTTCGAACGATCTGATACGGCCCAATGTACCGGGGGCTCAACTTACCCTTTCTACCGAATCTCATGACACCCTTCATGGGCGACACCTTCAGGAATACCCAGTCACCAATCTGGAACTCTAACGGTCGACGTCGTCTGTCTGCATAAGCTTTCTGTCGACTCTGAGCAGCCAATAATCGTTCTCGAATAAGCTTTACCTTATCTACAGCTTCCTGGATCACATCTGGCCCAATCAGCTTAGTCTCGCCCACGTCAAACCAACCAATAGGAGATCTGCATTTCCTGCCATAAAGGGCCTCGTACGTAGCCATCTGAATGCTGGAGTGATAACTGTTATTATAGGCAAACTCAATAAGCGGCAAATGATCATCCCAGCTGCCCCTGAAATCAATAACGCAGGCCCGCAACATATCTTCGAGCGTCTGAATAGTGCGCTCGGCCTGCCCGTCGGACTGAGGGTGAAAAGCTGTACTAAGGCTCACCTGAGTCCCTAATCCCTCCTGAAATGACCTCCAGAAATTAGCTGTAAACTGGGCACCTCGGTTAGTAATAATAGATATAGGGACTCCGTGAAGTCTGACTATCTCTCTAATATACAATCTGGCATAGTCCTCAGCCGAATAAGTAGTCCGAACCGGAAGGAAATGGGCTGATTTCGTCAGCCTGTCAACAATAACCCAAATAGAATCATACCTGTGTGGAGTGCGCGGTAACCCAACGACGAAATCCATATTAATCATCTCCCATTTCCAGGCTGGAATTTCCATCTCCTGTAATAATCCACTGGGCTTCTGATGCTTGATCTTAACTTGCTGGCAGTTCGGGCACTGACTAACAAACTCAGCAATATCTTTCTTCATGCCGTCCCACCAATACAAACACCTGAGATCCCGATACATTTTAGTGGAACCAGGATGAATAGAATATCGTGCATTATGGGCCTCGCCCATAATCTGCTGCCGTAAGCCCGCAACGTCCGGTACACAGAATCTGCCATCATATAATAATACTCCTTCAGGCGAGATCTCAAACTGAGTCTTTCCTTTATTAAGAGCCACATCTCTGTACTGAATCAAAAGAGGATCTTCAAACTAGCGCTGCTTTACCTCCTGAATAATAGATGATTCAGCAACTGCACGAACAGAAATCCTAGAATCTCCAGAATCCGCCAAACGAACTCCGAGGCTGGCCAGCTGATGAATATCACGAACCAAATCTCTCTTATCGGATGGTACACCAGCCAGACTGCCTACGGACTTGCGGCTAAGCGCATCAGCTACCACATTGGCTTTCCCCGGATGGTACAGAATATTAACGTCATAATCCTTCAGTAACGCAAGCCATCTTCTCTGCCGCAAATTCAATTCTTTCTGCTTAAAAATATACTGGAGACTCTTATGGTCCGTATAAATATCGACATGGACCCCATATAAATAATGCCACCAAATCTTCAAAGCATGGATTACCGCGGCCAACTCAAGATCATGAGTGGGATAGTTCTTCTCGTGCGGTCTGAGCTGCCGGGAAGCATAGGCTATAACTCGACCGTGCTGCATCAATACACAACCTATCCCAATACCAGAGGCATCACAATAGACAACATACCCGTCAGATCCCTCTGGAAGAGCCAAAACTGGTGTTGTAATCAATCTCTCCTTCAGCATCTGAAAGTTGCGCTCGCAGGCATCTGTCCACTGGAATTTTGCTGCTTTCTGGGTAAGCCTCGTCAGTGGTGCTGCAATAGAAGAAAAATCCTCCACGAACCTGCGATAATACCCGGCCAATCCAAGAAAACTGCGCACCTCTGTCGGAGTAGTAGGCCTGGGCCAATTCTGCACACCCTCAATCTTCTGCGTATCGACCCGAATACCATCTGCGCCGACAATATGGCCCAAGAATGCCACAGAAGTTAGCCAGAATTCACATTTAGAGAATTTAGCATATAACTTCTGCTGACGGAGAACGCCAAGTACCGTCCTCCAATGATCTGAATGCTCCTCGGCTGATCGCGAGTAAATCAAAATATCATCAATAAACACAATAACAAACATATCCAGAAAAGGCCGAAATACCCGGTTCATCAGATCCATAAATACCGCCGGAGCATTAGTCAGCCCGAAAGACATAACTCTGAACTCATAATGCCCGTACCGGGTCCTGAAAGCGGTCTTCGGGATATCTGACTCCCGTACTCACACCTGATGATAACCTGAGCGTAGATCTATCTTCAAAAAATATTTAGCACCCTGCAGCTGATCAAACAAGTTATCAATCCGGGGGAGGGGATATTTATTCTTTATAGTCACCTTATTTAGCTGCCGGTAGTCGATACACATCCGCAATGACCCATATTTCTTTCTGACAAACAATACCGGCGCTCCCCAGGGTGATGTGCTGGGTCTGATAAAGCCCTTATCCAACAAATCTTTCAGCTGCTCCTTCAACTCTTTCAACTCAGCCGGTGCCATCCTGTACGGAGGAATAGATATAGGCTGCGTATCCGGCATCAACTCTATAGTAAAATCAATCTCTCGCTCAGGCGGAAGGCCAGGAAGCTCGTCAGGAAAAACATCTGGAAACTCACTGACGACCGGAACAGACTGAAGGGTAGGTATCTCCGCTGCAGTATCGTGCACACGAACCAAATGATAGATATAACCCTTCTGGATCATCTTCTTAGCCTTGAGGTATGAAATAAACTTACCCCTCGGCGATGCTGTAGATCCGAACCACTCTATAACTGGTTCCCCTGGAAACTGAAAACGGACTACCTTTTTCTGGCAGTCGACATTAGCATAACAGGAAGACAACCAGTCCATACCCATAATGACGTCAAACTCAAGCATGTCTAACTCTATCAAATCAGCCTTAGTGCTACGATCATCAATGGTCACAGAACAATCTCTATAGATCTGTCTCGCTATAACAAAATCCCCAACTGGCGTAGCTACCTCAAATGGCTCTATAGGCTCAGACACTATCCCAATTTTACTAGCAACGAGCGGGGAAATATATGATAAAGTAGAGCCAGGGTCAATCAATCCATATACAGACCTGGAGAAAACCAGTAATGTACCTGTGACGACGTTTGGCGAAGCCTCCTGATCCTGGCGGCTAGCCAAAGCATATATGCGGTTCGAGGGACCGCTAGAACCTGAAACACCACCGCGGCCTCGACCACGTCCTGCCGATGCTGGCCTACCTCGCCCTCCAGGGCGTGCAACAGATGGAGCAGAAGAAGAACCGGCGGCTGACCCTGTCTGCTGAGCAACACTACCAGAACCGCTGGCCAACGGACAATCACTCATAAAATGGCCCTGACCACCACATGAAAAACAAGCTCCAGTGGCTCGATAGCACTCCCCAGGATGAGACTTCCCGCAATGAGAACAACGGGGCCTGGGTGGTCTGGCCTGGCTGGGGCCTCTCGATACCTGTGAACCTGCCGCTCTGGAGCTCTGACCGGCCCCAGACGGTCCCGCACTATCAAATCTCCGGCTGCCTGATTGAGTACTCTAGCCGGACGGAGGTAGCTGTCTGCCTGACTGCTGCTGCTGAGGCTGTCCGCCTCGAGAATCCCCGGAATAACCTGCGGACCTAGCCCTCTTGGGCGGCCTCCTGTCCCGGTCTCTACCAGAATGATCAGACCTGTGACGGTCCTCCATACCCATCGCATAGGCCTGAAGTCGGGCAATGTCCATATTTGTCTGCAATGACACTGCCATACAGCCGTCGATCAAATACCGATCCAATCCCATAACATATCTGTGCATCCGATCGGACATATCTGCTACCACGGCCGGTGCATATCGGGCCAGAGAATCAAACTCAAGATTATACTCGCGAACACTCCGACCCCTCTGCTGCAAATGTAAGAATCGGTCGGCCCGTGCCCGCCGCAACTCTGGGGGTAGAAAGTGGCGGGTGAAAGCAGTCACAAACTGGTGCCACGTAGCTGGGGGAGCACCCTCACCCCTAGATAACTCCCAAGTCTCATACCAGTGAGTGCCAACATCTCGAAGCCTGTGCGAAGCCAGCTCGACCGACTCGGTCTCTGAAGCCCTGACCAAGTCCAGTGAGCGCCGCATCCCCCGAATAAAGTCGTGGGGGTCCTCGTCGGGCTTAGACCCGAAAAACTCTGGAGGGCCACATAATAAAAACTCCCGAACTCTCAGGCTGTCCCGCCTGTCATTATCATCATCGTCCCTCCGCCCGCGTCTGCGAGCCTGACCTACTACTAGTGTAGTCAACAACTTTTCCGCCTCCCTCAGGGTCCTATCCTCCGCCCCTGGCTGAGGAGCTGGAGTCTCAGGAGCGGGTACACGGACCTCTGGAGCTACTGAAGGTCCTGCTCCAGGCTGCTCCAGGCTGTACTAG
This sequence comes from Lycium barbarum, assembly GCF_019175385.1. NCBI lineage: Eukaryota > Viridiplantae > Streptophyta > Magnoliopsida > Solanales > Solanaceae > Lycium > Lycium barbarum. The sequence continues at coordinate 89,985,782 of NC_083341.1, forward strand.
TGGGGGTGTAGCAGACCCCTCAGAACGAGGCACAACCTCAGGCAAATCATAAACACGAGCCCGGGTAGATCGGTGTGCCTGACTAGTCTCTCCCATCCTCGCTTTGCCATTCTGGGCCGCCGTTGCCTTCTTCGGAGGCATCACTGCAAACACAAGAACGGGTCATATCAGAATCATCCTAATAGCACAGCTCTATCGCACGATCTAAGATTCCAAAGAAAGTAAAAACCTAAATGCCCTGTAGCTTCCTTTGTATAGATGTGGTGCACAACACATCGATAAACAAGACTCTACGAGACACGGCCTGTAGACATTTCGAGCACAAACTGCTCTGATACCACTTTTGTCACGACCCATCCCCGTGGGCCGCGACTGGCACCCTACTTGGGTACCCAGACCAAATTACATATTCATTGCCAAATCCAAACTTATTTCAGAATTTCATAAAAGTCATATCAAACATAGTTTATATCAAAATATGTCTTAAGTGGTCGCACAAATCAAAATGTCATATCGGATCCAAACTGAGCGGCGGAATAGACATCGCCGGTCAAAAATGCAAATATAAGCATAAGGGCCATTCAGGGCCAGAAAAACAAAATCAGACAAACATATATAGGACCCTCGCCCTACATATATGACTACAGGCCTCTACGAACTCAAAACAAAGACATATGGCGAGACAGGGCCCCGCCGTACCCAAATAGTCAAATGTATAGAATATACATAGCAAAAGGGAGTCTGTACCAAAAGTGGACTCCGAGTCGAGAAGGAGTACTCTGAAGTAGCAAAGAGTGAAGCCTACAGTGGAGGATCACCAATATCTGCACCTGCGGGCATGAAACGCAGCCCCCGAAGAAAGGGGGTCAGTACGAAATATGTACTGAGTATGTAAAGCACGAAGTACAGAAATATGGGCCAAAACCGAAAGCAAATCAGATGACAAAGTGGAGTACAAATCAGTACGTCAAAATCCGTATCAAAATAATATACGTATACATAATGCAAACAAAATCATGCAAACGCTTAAGAACGTGGTCGCCACTCCGACGCTGACGCCACACACAACATAACACCAGAAGGTTTCAAATCTCCGTACATCCCCGAACACAAACACAACATAGGTGAGTGTATCGCATCACGAGCCATATCACAGCATAACTCCAAACGGAACCCGGCCCTATGGCGAGGCCTCGGGAACCGGAACACAGTATACAGCCGAATTATCACAAGGCGCACGAATCATAACCGGCCCGGGAACCGGTGAACGAAGTCATAATAGGGCACGAGCGGAGTCGTGAGCAAACAAAAGCAATACATATTTCAAAATAGTCTTTCAAAATATAATAAGTTCATATATCCCTTCATAAACCAAAAATAGTCAAATCGTTAGTTGGTACGAATGTTCATTCCACAAAACGTTTTCAAAGTAGTGCATATAACTCAAAAGCGTAATTTAACATATCATAGTAATCGAAGCATATCTCATAGAGGAACGTTTCGAAATCAAAGGGGTCATATCGAACTTTATTCAAAAGGAGAGCCCGATAGGACAAACAGGGCGTCTCGGGGTTAGCGGGCCCACCTCGAGTCAAATTGTGGTGGCGAACATAGTTTACGAACATTTATAGGCCAAAAGGTCATACATAATCATTATCAAGTGACCCGATCACATTTTGATAGGTTTCGGGCGATTGGTGGCATTCTAGCCAAAATAGAGCCCTTAGGCTTCAATTGAATTGAATGAATAGTAACTTTTCTGTGGATCGGGTTTCGAGGAGCAGAAATGCTCCGGAGGTTCCAATATTCACCTAACATACTAAGACATGCCAAACGAAGAAGTGAGAAGCTTTACATACCTTATAGACGTCTTATGCTCTCCTTAAAATCAACTCCCGTTTCGTCCGAAATCTGCAAATGGTCAAAGTTACCAATTTGAGACTCTTAGGCTTAAAGTTCCCATTAACTTGAGTTTTGTCTACCAAAATTTCGGCAGCATTTCCCCTATAAATCTAACACCCCCGAGACTTGGCTCGGCTCAAAATACATCAACAACAACAGCCCACACATCATCAAACAACACAAATCACATTCAAACCATACTAACTTCAAAATTCTACCTTATTACATAAGTTGGCAACTTTTCATTCAAGCTTCAACATTCCAAATCTATATCCACATTATTGTATTCATTGAATCATTCAAGATTATTCAATCACATCTCAAATAGGTTCCAAACCATATACAAACTTCCCAAAGTTCACTACTTTCCATACTTTACTCAAAACGTCAAAAATTTACGACGAACATTCTAACTTTCATTGTTTCGTTCCGAATTCATTAACATCAACCATAAGTCATATTTAGGGCCTTTAGTATCATAAATATACAATGATATACACAAATATACCAAAGGTATATACTTTCCGATAATGTTCCGAAATCCTTTTCCAACGCCAATTCAATTCATTAATCATTCATTTACGACATAAAGGTCACAACGACACATTAAACAAACTAAACAAAATCAAATTCACATTCTTTCTCCCTCCTAGGGCTCACGGCCAACCACACCCTTCTCACACACACACGCCATGCACAAACACAACACCATTCCATAATCTTCATGCAACATCAATCACTATAACATATAAACCCATTTCATAACATAAAAACATAGATTTCTCACCTTTTTCTTGAAAATCCGACTTGCCGCAAACGTGGTTCTTGTGCCAAACTAATTGTACCCCGTTGAAGAGGGTCTTGAGTACTTCACAACTATGCAAAAATCAAGATTTTTGGATCAAACACAAAGGCTTGGGAATTTTTTTTTTTCCTTTTCTCTATTCGGCCGAGAGCCTATTTGGAGTGGTGTTCTTCAATTTTGTTTTGTTCTTGATAATTCTAAGTGTTATGTTGATATATATCCATATAGGGGTCATGTGCATAGCACATGACCTTTAAAAGTGGGCTTGGACCAATGCTATGGCCGGCCACTTCAAGATTTTTGGGCCTCAATTTTGTTTTATATTTTTCTTGGCCCAATTCATTAAACGTCCCGTTTTGTAATTCCCGAAACTAATTTCCGAAATTTCAAATTTACCCTCGGCCTTCCCCGATGTCTTAACATCAATGATTCCATAACCAACGTAGTCATATTCACTAAAATCAAAATATTTCCTTATAACACACAAATCTTAATTATTTCTCGATTTCCAATTATATGAAAACACGGGACATAACAGTACGGGTATGTCGGGGCCCTGTCCCGATTCATATGATTCAAGTGTTTACTCATAGAGACTTTGCAGACAGTGTCCTGTGGTTAGTATGTTGAGATGTCATGTGTTGAGTAAAGCGACCATGTAGGCCGATATGTCAGTTTTACTTACTCGGGTTTTGATTAATTGAGTATCGTTCGCAAATTTCTATGGTTTGACGGAAAGTACTTTATTTTATTTCCAAATTTTTTCTATATGTCTAGTTTCATTATGTGAATGCCAGAGGGTTCCTCATCTCTATGTAAGAGCTGGGTGACGTCATGCCCTGATCAGATCGGGGTGTGACAGTATTGTAATTGTTGTGTTTATGGACTGTTTTGAGCATGTTGTGGCCGTGTGGCTGGGCTGATTTACATGTATAGAGATGGTATCTAATGTTGTTGGTGTGTTGATGAGATTATTCTCCTTGATTGTGAAGAAAGGAAGTGTATATTGTTGTTGTATGTTGAAAAATATCGTGTGGGATGTTTTATGGAATATTTTGGTATTGATGATGATGTGCTTGATATTAGTATTACTATTGTTGATGTTTTGTTGGTATTGTGATTTCGGGCTAGGGATATAAATAAGGGAGATGCTACCCGAATTTCGACAGATTTTAAATGGAATTAATTTGAGCGCTTAAGACAAGCATATGACGATAAGCCTAATGATAATATGAATTCTCTTGAATGTAGATTTACGAGCTTAGGAGGATAAGCATTAAATAGTTAAAGTTAAGACGACCGAAAAGGTATGTTAAGGCTAGTCCCTTTCTTTCAAAAGGGACGATTCCTATGTTATGATTCCATATATGTTTGCATAACCTTCTTGCTTCCAAAAGTTAGAAGTTCATGATTCTTAAAAGCTTCTTATGATACTAAAGATGAGATGTTTTCTATGATGAACATGATGATGATGATTTTAATTCTAGAAATTCCAAAGCTCATGATTTTAAGGTTGTTCTGAGATTATTGAGCTTATTTCATGATTTCCTTGATTTTACTCATTATTGTTGATCTCACTTTATAATAATTGTTCCTTCAAGGTGAGATATAGTGATGATGATTGTTCCATACTATAAATCGGAGGTTACTGACCTTACATCACTCCGATAAAGTTGTAGCTTTCATATGAGCTTTCATGCATACTATTTACATTATGTATATAAACGTTATATTTATGGATCGGGCCGTACGTTCCTCGACACTAACATATTATACTTATGGATCGGGTCGTACATTCCTCGGCACTAAGATATTATACTTATGGATCGGGCCGTACGTTCCTCGGCACTAACATATTATACTTATGGATCGGGCCATACGTTCCTCGGCAATAACATATTATATTTATGGATCGGGCCGTACGTTCCTCGGCACTAACATATATGGATCGAGCTGCACGTTCCACAGCATTATATTTATGTATCGGGCCATACGTTCCTCCACACTAACATATATGGATCGGGCTACACGTTCCGCAACACTATATTTATGGATCGGGATGTACATTCCTCGGCACTAACATATATGGATCGGGCAGTACGTTCCTCGGCACTAACATATATGCATCAGGCTACACGTTCCGCAGCAATAAAAAATATTTATGGATCGGGCTATACGTTCCGCAGCACTATTATGCTATACAAGTATGAGAAAGGTTTTATGAAAAGACTAAGCATGCATGATATTCGCCGTAAGAGGCAATCAAACATACAGGTTAGCGTTATCTCATGTTAGGTTCTATATTTATTATTATGTTGTTATTCATGGCTTACATACTCAGTACATTGTTCGTACTGACGTCCGTATTTAATGATAGCAAGAAGAGTGAGCAACCAAGTAAGGTGGGTGAAATACGCCCAAAGAATATGGACCGTATCCTTTGGCCGTATTTTACATTAACCAAAAACAGTGGCGTCCAATTCTCCAAGACACTTTCACACTTAACTCGGATTTACAGAGTGTTACATTATCCCCACCTTAAGATCATTCGTCCTCGAATGAGAATCGCAGCCCACCAAGGATTCACTAAAAACATAAGTTGTTCCAAACAACGGAAACGATTCTTGTAAGAATAGCTAGAAACTTCATCTCATACCTGCAAAAGGGAACAAGTGAGGATATCTTTTTCATGACCTCTTCTACTTCCTAAGTTACTTCTTCTGTGTCATGGTTTCGCCACAGGACTTTAACTGAAGCTACATCCTTCGTCCTCAACCTTCTAACTTGACGATCTAGAATCTGAATTGGTTTTTCTTCGTAGCATAACCCTTCATTAATTTCAATCTCTTCAGGGTTCAACACATGGGAAGGATCAGTTTTGTACAACCTTAACATCGAAATATGAAACACCGAATGCACTATGGCCATATCAGAGGGTAACTTCAACTCATAAGCCACCATCCCAATTTTCATAACAATTTTATAAGGGCCAATGAAACGACGACTAAGCTTGCCCTTTTTACCAAACCGCATTACTCCCTTCATTGGCGACACTTTTAAGAATACCTTGTCACCAATAAAAAACTCTAGCTCACGTCATCTCATATCTGTATAAGACCTTTGTCTACTCTGAGCTGTCTTGAGTCGATGTACAATAAGATTAACATTCTCGATTGCTTCATGAACTGAGTCAGGACCCAACAATTCCACCTCAGTCGGTTCAAACCAACCAATTAGAGATCGACAACGTCTCCCATGAAGAGCCTCATAATGAGCCATTTGAATACTTGCTTGGTAGCTGTTGTTGTACGTGAATTCCACAAGAGGTAAATGTTTATCCCAATTTCCTCCGAAATCTATAGCACAGTCTCGCAGCATATATTCCAATGTCTGAATAGTTCTCTCTGCTAGCCTGTCAGTTCAAGGATGAAAGGCAGCGCTTAATTTCACACTAGTCCCCAAACCTTCCTGAAATGATGTCCAAAAATGAGCAGTGAATTATGTACCTCTGTCAGATATGATGGATGTCAGAATCCCATGCAATCTAACTATCTCCTTTAGATAGAGCTTGGCATACTTTTCCGCGGTGTATGATGTTTTCACATGGAGACAATGGGCAGACTTTGTGACTCTATCCACTATCACCAAAATCGAATCAAATTTGGTCTTTGTGCGGGGTAAACCCACAACGAAATCCATATTGATCTCCTTCCACTTCCTCTACGAAATCTCGATATTTTGAGGCAAACCTCTAGGCCTTTGATGTTCACCCTTCACCTGTTGACAGTTTAAACACTTAGCCATAAAGTTAGAAACATCAACCTTCATGCTCTTCCACCAATAGTGTCTTTTCAAATCCTTATACATCTTGGTGGATCCGGATGAACCGAATATTTGGAACTATGAGCTTCTATCATTAATTCTTGTTGAAGACCATCAACATCAGGAACGTACAATTGTCCTTGCAACTGCAGAACACTATCACCAGTCCCAATGATAAATGAAGTGTACTCACCTCCTTCCGCCCCATCTCTCGGCTTTTCCAAAAGTTCATCATCATATTGTTTGTATTTAATCCTTTCCACAATGTCAGACCGTGATGGCATGATTCCCACTAACTCTCCATCTTCAGTTTCATCAAGCCTGACCCCAAGACTAGCATGTCTTCGAATGTCCTCCCCATGGGCATGTCATGAACGTGCAAATAAGCCAACGTGCCCATAGATTTTCTACTCAAAGCATCAGCAACCACATTAGCCTTACCAGGATGATACTCATAATCTTTTAACAACTCCAACCACCTCCTCTATCTGAGATTCAACTCTCACTGCTTAAAGATGTATTGCATGATCTTATGGTCAGCAAAAACATCGCAATGCTCACCATACAAATAATGGCGCCAAATTTTCAAGGCAAATACCACGGCAGCCAACTCCAAGTCATGAGTCGGATAATTCTTCTCATGCTTCTTCAACTATCGTGAAGCATAAGCAATCACCTTACCATTCTGCATCAGTACACCACCCAAACAAATTCTGAAAGCATCACAATACACCACATATCCACCAGACCCAGAAGGTAAAGTTAAAATAGGACCTGAAGTCAACCTTGTCTTAAGCTCTTGGAAACTCTTTTCACAAGCTTCGGACCAATGAAACTTAGCAGTCTTCTGTGTCAATTTAGTCGATGGAAAGACCACTGACGAAAATCCTTCTACAAACTTTTTGTAATAATAGAAACAGCGAATTTCAGTCACACTAGTTGCTCTAGGCCAATCCTTAACCGCTGAAATTTTCTGAGGGTCTACTTTAATGCAGTCCCCAGTCACCACATGACCCAAGAAAGCCACAGACTCAAGCCAAAATTGACACTTAGGGAATTTTGCATAAATCTCGTTCTCCTCAAGAGTTGTCAAATTTATTCTCAAATGATTAGCATGATCCTCCCAACTTCTAGAGTACACTAAAATATCATCAATAAACACAATAATGAAGCAGTCTAGATAAGGCTTAAATACACGATTCATCAAATCCATGAATACTGTAGGCACATTAGTCAACCCAAAGGACATGACTAGAAAGTCAAAGTGCCCATAACAAGTATGGAACACGGATTTCGGGATATCCTTCTCCTTTATATTCAATTGGTTATACCCCGATCTCAGGTCAATCTTTGAAAAGAAATTAGCACCCTGAAGTTGGTCAAACAGATCATCTATCCTAGGCAAGAGATACTTTTTCTTGATTGTCACCTTATTAAGTTGACGGTAATCAACACATTCTAAGAGAACCATCTTTTCTCCTAATAAACAATACTGGAGAACCTCAAGGTGATGAACTTGGTTTGATGAAACCCTTATCCAACAAGTCCTTTAATTGATCTTTTAATTCCCTTAGCTCTACTGGAGCCATACGATAAGGTGGAATAGAAATAGGTTAGGTGTCGGGAATTACATCAATCCCAAAATTAATAACTCTATCAGGAGGAATACCAGGAATGTCTTCAGGAAATACTTTAGGATAATTACTGACTATGGGAACAGATTCAAATTCGGTTACTACGGCATTTGTATCATTAATGGCAACCAAATGGTAAATATACACCTTGGTAATCATCTTACGGGCCTTAAGATATGAAATAAATCTACCCCTTGGCTTAGTAACTTCACCCTCCCACACAATAACAGGCTCCTCGGGAAAGGCGAAACGAACTAACTTATGGCGACAATCTGTCACGACCCAACCTCGTAGACCGTGACTAGTGCCCGAGCTGGGCACCCGTACACACATATTTACCAGATTCGACGTACACTGACTTATACAGATACAAAGGTCAGATATTGTCTTAAGGGGTTGCATATAATCAGATGTATCACAAGGAAGCCGGCAAGGCTATCATAAAACATATCATCCCACAAATACATACATATGCATATACATACAAGCTGATGAGGCTGTCACAGCAAATGGAACCGCTTAAGACACAAATCACACTGACACAACAGAACAGTAACTATTCACAACCCACATGTATGTCTACAGGCCTCTAATACAGACAACAGAATCATATGACGGGACAGGGCCACGCCGTACCCCTGAATATATACATACATATATACCACGGAGGAGTCTAAACCAGAATGTGGGCTCCAGAACAAAAGGAGCACACCAAAACAGCAGAACAGGTGTACTAAGCTGGCGGGTCGCCAGAACGAGCGTTTGTACCTGCGGGCATGAAACGCAGCCACCGAAGAAAGGGGGTCAGTACGAAATATGTACTGAGTATATAAAGCATGAAAGACAATAATCTGAATCATAACTGAACTAGGATGTATGGAAAACATGTACAAAATCAGTATACCAAACACTTACTTTTGAAACACAAGTAATGCAAATCAAAATCATGCATGGGGCTCAGGAACGTGGTCGCCCCTCCCGTCATTGGCGCCACAGCACATCATACGCCAGAAGATTTCATATCTCCGTACAACCCCGAAACACATCATAACATCATAGCACATCATACACCATAACACATCATAACGCCCTATATAAGCGGTACCCGGCCAACTAGTGGGGGACTCGGGGAACCGTAACACATCATACTGCCGAATATAACATAGTGCGCACAATGACAAAACCGGCCCGGGACTCGACGAAAGATGTAAGTACAATATGCACGAGCAAAGTAGTGAGAAACTATATGCAATTTAAAAACATTATTATTTTAGACTCAACAAATAAGTAAACTAACCAACACTCGAGGGTTAGGACAATAATTATTTTAAATCCTTTCAAAAATTGTTAGAGTCATACAAAGGGAAGTCTCGGGGACCACGGACAAGTAGCAACCCAATCCGAGCCCGCCTACGAAAGTTACAAACATAATATACTTTAGAACTCCCTAAGAACGTATCGGAGCGATCCGAGCTCGCCTATGAAAGTTACGGACATTTTTCGACATAAAGCTTTTAGGAATAAAAATCCTTTACACATATTTATTATCTAATCATACAAAAGCCACAAAGACCATAGTTCGACTATATTAGGAATGCTAACACCAAGAAGTGAATAAAAATCGTCGACATGCTCGGATCTTATGAATGGAGTTACCCCGAGGCTCATTTCATAGCTTACTTGCAACTAGGACATGCCAAAAGAAGGAAAGGGTAAGCTTTACAAACCTGGAAGATGATTCTCAACTTTCAACTTACTTCCCGTCTTGCAACTCGCGTAAGAATTATTTGTAGCCTCGTACTCTACATATAGAATCATTCATAATATCATTAGGATCATCGTCGTACGTTCGTCTCGAAACTTTAATTAAAACCCTTTTAAATTCTGCCGAAATTCGGGCAGCATTTTCCCTGTTTATATGCCTAGCCCGAAATTCCAATTCAACAACCAACAACATCAACAACAATACCAATAGTGTTAACACCATTTCCAATACCGACGTATGCCATAAAACAGCCCGCACACTGTTTTCTAAATTTCTCAACCAACAAAATTTGCGATATAACTATTTAATAATTTTATTTCCGTAAAGAAGCTGAAATTAATACCAATAACATTAATAACAACATCCTCCACATTTTACAAGTTATATACATTTATTATCATCCAAAATTTTCTTGAAGTTTCATTCCATAATTCACAACACCAACAAACGGATTTATCAGGCTATTCTCTCCGTGCTAATCCGTCGAAACTCTAAATAAACTCGTTAACAATGAAAAGGAACCTTTTTCATACCTTAAGCATGCAGCCACCACGTTATCACTCTACTCCTTGGTTGATTTTTAGCTCAAATTGAAGACAACGCAGCGTACAACACTTTTCCCTTCATGGGCTTTGGGATTCAGGGCTCAGATTTCGATCAAAATTGGTTTTTCTTCTCCAAGACTCTTTTTCTCTCTCTCCCCAGAATTTTCTGAGCATTCCTGGTCGTAAAATGAGGAGGAAGGCCGAAATTTGCACTTATAAAGACATGGGTAATGGGTCTAACCAGGTTGGGCTCGGATTGGGCCTATCCCACTAACCTTTCTACCTTAAAACGTCCATATCTACTTATTCCGACGTCACCTGTGGACCCACGACCTATGGTTGGAAAGATAATTCAATTATCGACAACTTCTATTTCTTGGTATGTTTCCAAATTCCAAACTTATAACACCGTTGTTTCCCCTCGAATTCCGATCACCCGAAAACGTTACTTAAAAATATTTGTTTGGAGGACTTCCAGTTTGATTCGGCTCAAGGGTCCTTCTTGAGTTGTGTTCAACTTCACATATGTGCTTCATAAAACTTGTCATGTGTCCTAAAAAAAATCTCGACGTGTGGGCCCCACCTCAGCTTATGAATAATCCGACGTACAAAAGTACGGAATACAACATTATCAACGTGAGTTTAAATTATGTGGCAACAACATGATTGTCAATTTTGAGGAAGCGCGTGTCACGCTCATGCTCTGAAAATGCGGGGTATAACACAATCCATATTAGCATAACACGAGGACAACTAGTCCATCCCCATAATTAGATCAAAATCCACAATCTCAAGTTCATACAAATCAGCCACGGTCTCACGTCCCTTAATAAAAAAAAAACACAGTTTCTATGCACTCTAGAAGAATAACAGGAACACCAAAAGGCGTATCAACAACAAACGGTTTCGACAAAGGTTCGGATTTCATACAAATATCAAGAGCAAAATAAGAGGTCACATATGATAAATTTGAACTTGGATCAATCAATGAATAAGCATCATGAGAACAAATGGTAAGGATACCTGTAACCACAGCGTCAGAAGCCTCGGCCGCCTCTCTAAGAGTCAGCCCATAAAGTCAAGGTGTCCCTTCACCAGAAGTGTTAGCAACTTCCTTTCCTTTGCCATTATTACGAACATTCTGATTATTATTGTTAGCATCACCAGCAGGCGGAGTTTTAGGATAAACAGAAGCAGGCGAATAATTCTTTTGGTTAGGTTTTTGTCAGATGAGGAGAGATTTGCTATGGCTATGAAATTTGAAAAGATGGAACAGGGTAACAAGTCGCCAGGTTCAAGATCTCAAACCACGCGTGAGCAATATCCTTCAACTGATAAGAAGCAAGCCTCATAGCTTCTGAATCATGGGCATCCATTGCCCTCAACGCCTTGAAAGTCTCTTCTAAAAAGTGATGGGGCTCATCCACCTCTCATGACCCGAAGAACTCTGGTGATTTTAGGTCGAGGAATTGCTTAAGTCTACCTCAACCAGAAGGTTCCACACCTCCACGCTGTTGCTGAGCCACAACCAACGCAGTCAACATTCGAATAGCAGTTCGCATAGGGCCAATCTCAGGCACACCCGCAACAGGAACAACATGAGCAGGCGGGGCTTAAGGTGGTGCTTGATTTCCAACGTTATTCCCTTTCCCAGCATTCGTACCTCTGAGATTTCGGTTAGCTCTGACAGGCTGTCCTCAATTACAAATTTTGGATCGCGTTAGAGCCATTTTTGCAAGGCACAAATTAATGAGCGAATTAGAACGATTTTAAAGGACTTCAAGCCTTACAGCACAATCTAGAATCAAGGAGAAAAATAGGAAATGCATATAAATGTCCTGGGAGTTTCTCAATCATGCAGATGATTAGGTTGCACAAGAAAAACTCCAATAGACACTACTCCAGGGACATCGACAATAATCCTAGGACATGTCTAAACCTAGGCTCTGATATCAAGCTTGTCACGCCCAAAACCACCCAAGACGTGACCGGCATCTGACGTCATGAACAATATCGGAAGAACCTAAACGATGCACTATTAGCACTTGAACTCGCCAGGTTCAAGATCACCTGTGACAGTATATAAAAATAAATTCAAATGAGTCATGATATATCAATAAAATCAGCGGACGTATTTAATGTCATAAAACTTAATCAAAGCATATCACATGCCAAAGAGTTAAATAACTAGACAACTACCCACAAGAATGTATACTATGGAGCTTCTAAGATAAATGTCACACCCTAGTCTTGATAGGGCATGATTGGCACCCGACCCCATACTCGGAGCCGAGGGAACCCCTTTAGCTTTCTTCATGTTCCTAACCTTACTGGACTCTTAAGTTACAAAATGAAATGCATAGTAAGAACTTGTAAAAAAAAAACATTCTTTTCGTCGTTCTCAAATCAAGTAAAATCTGTAATCTTATGAAACTTGTAACATGATACATAATGGCATATCGGCTGGTGGAGCTGCTTACAAGACTGACATTCTATACACGTGACTTTGTCTGCAAAGTCTCTAACATCAATCAAGATATCATAACATGGATACTCTGACTCGGCAACACTCCGGAAGGAAATGGAGCTCGCCAATCCCGCTGGTGCAGCTCCTAGCAATATCCTCAACTCATCGGTATACACCTGCGTGGCATGAAACGCATCCCCCGAAGAAAGGGGGTCAGTACGGAATATGTACTGAGCATGTAAGGCATGAAATACAGTAAAGAGTGTCATAACTAAAACAGAGATTTACCAGAAACAAGTATGACTGTTAAAAACATCAATACACAGACCTTTTGAAATGAAAATCATGCATGTCAACATCATATATCACATATGCATATAACGTGTCCCGGCCCTCTAGTGAGGGAATCGGTGAATAGAATCATCATATGTCATCCTGGCCGCCACCCCCGTACCATCATATCATAATATATATATATATATATATATATATATAAGTATATATATATATAGTGGAGCACGGACGAGAACGTGTCCTGGCCCGGGACTCAGTGAAAGATACATTGAGGCATGCACGAGCAGAGTAGTGAGAAACTATATGCACACAAATCAACTTTTAAGACTCGATAGATGAGTACACAAAACGACACTTGAAGGATCGTAAATGTCACACCTTAATCTTGATAGGGCATGACGGGCACCCGACTCTCATCAGAGTCGAGCAAACCCTTAAACATTCGCTCTACCAAAGCATGTTATTTCAAAAACTTTTAAAAACATGGAACTTTTCCAAATAGAGATCATTGTCTTTATACGAATTATGAAAACCTTCAATCAATTGCGTACTTTAAACCAACTGAAATCATCTGAAAATACATACTCTTTTAACATCTACAAATGACTCGCACTTCTCGACGCCCTATCCACAGGACACTGTCTGCAAAGTCTCTAACATATACAAAATACCATGACATAAGTACTTTGACCCGGCAACACTCCGAACTGAGATGGAGCTCGCCAATCCCGCTGGAACACCTTTAGCCAATGCCTTCCACTCATCTGTATACACCTGCGTGGCATGAAACGCAGCCCCCGAAGAAAGGGGGTCAGTACGTAATATGTACTGAATATGTAAAGCATCACTGAATCATAAACACGGTAAAGCGTAACAGTAACCAGTTTAGAGACAACCCGGGAGCTACCGGGAACAATATTTTGAACCATGCCACGTAGTGCCTTACTCGAATTCCAGCATACACAGTATAAGTACAACAAACTCCAGATTCTAAAATAGACAGTCTAAATCTAGTATCACAGTAGTCCCATCGGACGGCCGCTTCCGGCTTAATAAAAATGATGGCCCCTTCGGGCATGCTGCTTCCGGCATAATAGTACTTGTCCTGGCCCCTTCGGGCATGCCGCTTGCAACATTAACAATAATGATGGCCCCTTCGGGCATGCCGGTTCTAACATAATACTACCCTGGCCCCTTCGGGCATGCCGGTCCCGATATAATAATAATGATGGCCCCTTCGGGCATGCAGGTTCCGACATAATACTACCCTGGCCCCTTCGGGCATGCCGGTCCCGACATAATAATAATGATGGCCCCTTCGGGCATGCCGGTTCCAACATAATACTACCCTGGCCCCTTCGGGCATGCCGGTCTCGACATAATAATAATTATGGCCCCTTCGGGCATGCCGGGTCCGACATAATAATAATGATGGCCCCTTCGGGCATGCCGGTTCCGACATAATACTACCCTGGCCCCTTCGGGCATGCCGGTCCCGACATAATAATAATGATGCCATGGAATGTAAACATGAGTCGTATATGGAATGAAATAGTACAACCTCGCACCCCTTTCGGAGTGGTTTTGAAAATTTAATTAGTAAATCTCACTTTGTTTTCCTTTAGTATAAAACTAATTTTCTCAAAATCATTAATAAACCACAAACACGTCTCAAGTAAATCCGAGTTAGTATAAAAACAAGTTAACAACCATATGCACAAACAGAGTAATGGGAAACTAAGTGCGCATAAATCAACTTTTAAGACTCGATGTATACGTATACTTACCGACGCCTGAAAACTCATAAATAAGTTTCGGGTCAATCCGACTTAGTATGAAAAAGTTATGAGCGTTTGAAGTACAGAACCTTCTACGAACGTTTCAGAAGCTATTTTTGGAAAATTAAAGCAACAATCATACCAAGTAGCTTTCAAATATCGTTATGGACATCAATCATTATAAAACCCCCCATGAACGTTTCTAAAACAATCGGAGTTCACTTATGAGATTTATGAACGTTAATCATTATAGAAACCTCTACGAGCATTTCCCAAACAATCCGAATTAGCACATGAAGGTTATGAACGTTATTCATTATAGGAACCCCTACAACCAATTTCAAGCAATCCGAGACCGTCTACGAAAGTTAGGGACAATACCACTTACAGAACTCTTTTAGTCTTTTCTCGTTATTCAATCATACAATAAGCTTGGCTATACTAAGTATAGTCACATCAAGAAGTGAATAATAATCATTAACAAGCTCGGAATCAAGAATAGAATTTCCCCAAGATAAGTATCATAGCTTACTTAGCTCTAGGACATGCCAAAAGAAAGAAAAGGTAAGCTTTACATACTTGTTCCACGTCCTATTAGCTACGCTTTTTCTCCAAGCTCGCTATCGCTAGTTTACATTCAAGAAGATTACACAATCATTAAACACATCATCACACACTTGCCTTAGTCTTCCAAATACATTCATTTATAATCTGCCAAAATTTCGGAAACATTTCCCTTGTAAATACACCATCCCCGAGAATCTAACTCGGCCAATTTATCAACAACAAAATCCGAGAATTCAACTCGGCCAAATTATCAATAACAATACCAAATCGTATCTCCAACTTCAACAGTTAATTCAAATGTATTCTAATACTAGCAATCCTTTCTACACAATTCGACGGCATTCCTTTTTTTATATTCAATTCAATCACACATAGTCAAGCTAACATCAATGACTTCACATTCAAGTATTAATCCAAAATCATTCTAACATGATTCAAGAACACTTCAAACAATTCAACCAACATACCACTTCACCCGAAACCTTCCAAATTCAACAAGAACAATGACAACATATTTTCTTTCCTTCCAAATTCATAAACTACACCAACAATCTACATATTAACAATATCATTCATTCAAGCATAAGGAATCATACTAATATCACATTAGCTTCTACAATAACCCACAACCAATTACAACTTCATTTCAAGCCATCAAACCTTCATTTTGTTCATGGAATTCCACAACAACAACAACCAAAATACAAAATAAAATCAATTTATCACATCTACACTACACCACCTCTTATTCGGCCACCAACATAACATCTATATTTCATGATTTTCATTCACTTCTACATACTACAACATACACAAAACATTCATGACATATGAAAAAGAGGATTAAACCTTACCTTTCTTCACTTCACTTCTCAACTTGGCTAAGGTTGCTTCTTACAAGAATGAATGATTTACTTGCCCCAACATCTACTCCACGTTAAAGAGGACCTTCCAATTGGTAGGAATGCTAGAAGAAAATAATTTTTGATCAAGATTTTCAAGGGGTCAATTTTTGCATAGCTTGGCCGAATATGGCCTTCTTGTTTTCCTCTCTAAGTTTCTTGAAATTTCTTAAGGATAAAGATGATAAAATGTGACCCATAAGTCATCTTTTGACTTATTTATTAAGCTTCCATGTGGGCCTAAGCCCACTCCAACATGGCCGGCCACTTTGGCCCATTTACTTAAGCTCATTTTTTTTTGTTTTGGAATTCATGAAAAATTATTTCTCCAATTTCCAAATTTTACCTTAACCTTCCTCCGTATTTTCTACGAGACATCTTGCGAATTTCCCTTTTTACCCCTAGCCTTTCTTAATATTTCCACATCAAAACTTTCGTGAACAACTTGTGTGCTAAACAAGGTAAAAAATATAGCCTTGCCCTTAACTTCCCGCAATTATATCGAATTATCCGAATACGCAAAATACGAGATATAAACGTTTCGGGTCAATCCGAGTTTGCATAAGAAAGTTACGACCATCATTTACTACAGAACCCTCTACGAACGTTTTAAAGCAATCCGAGACTGTCTACAAAAGTTAGGGACATTAATACTTATAGAACTCTTTTTAAAAACAAGAACTCTTTATGCTTTACTCGTTATTCAATCATATAATAATCTCGACTATACTAAGTATACTCATATAAAGAAGTGAATAAGAATCGTAAACAAGCTCGGAATCAAGAATAGAATTACCCCAAGATACGTATCATACCTTACTTAGCTCTAGGACATGCCAAAAGAAAGAAAGGGTAAGCCTTACATACCTGTTCCACGTCCTTTTAGCTACGCTTATTCACCCAAGCTTGCTAGTCTACATTCAAGAGAATTTACACAATCATTAGACTCATCGTTACACACTTGTCTTAGTCCTTCAAATAAATTCATTTATAATCTGCCAAAATTTCAGCATTTCCCCTGTAAATTCAACCAACCCCGAGAATTTAACTCGGCCAAATCATCAACAACAATACCAACAACCACATTAACAACTTCAACAATCAATTCAAAATGCATTTTAATGTTAGTAACTCCTTTTACATAATTCGACGACATTTCACTTATATTCACTTCAATCACATACAATCAAGCCAACATCAATGCTCACACGTTCAATACTTGCCCAAGACCTTACAAACAAAACTTAAGAACACTTCAAACAATCCGCGCAATGATCAAAACGGGCCAACCATTATGCAACACCACCCGAAACTTCCTAACTCCATAAGAACAACAACAACACATTCTTTTCTTCCAAATTCATGAACTACACCAACAATATACACATTAACAACATCATTCATACAAATATAAGAATTCAGGGTAATGTCACATTAACTTCTTCAACAATCCCACAACGATTACAACTTCTTTTCAAGCCATCAAACCTTCATTTTTATCATGGAATCAACAACAACAACAATCAAAATACTAAATAAAATCAATTCATCATAGCCCTATTCGGCCACAACCAACATACATATATTTTTCATGAATTTCATCCATTTCTACAGACCACAACACTCATAAATCATCCATGATACATGAAAGAGAAGATTAAACCTTACCTTTCTCCACTTATCTTCTCGCTCGGCTAGGGTTGGGAATTGCATAAATGAATGGTTTGATTGCTCCAACAACTCCTTCATGTTAATGAGGACCTTCCAATTGGTTGAAATGCTAGATGAAAATTATTTTTCTTGATCAATTTCTATGGCACCAATTTTGGGAGCCATGGCCGAATGCCTCCATCTTCTTCTCCAAGTTTCATGACTTGTGGAAGATGATTAATATGTCTTACTATGTAAGCACCCTTCTATATATATAAATACATAGCCCATAAAAGGGTGGACACATGCCCCACCTCATGGCTTAAGGCAATTGGCCAAGCCTTGGGTTGGGGACCACGCACACACCACACGGCCAAGGTGGCCCCTTGTCTAGAACCTTCTTGAATTTTCCTTTTTGCCCCTAGCCTTCCTCAATATTACCATGAACCACCTTCTGAATTTCCCTTTTTACTCCTATCCTTTCTCAATATTTCCATACTAATAAACAACTTGTGTATTAAAATAGTTCTGGGAAATAGCCTTGCCCTTATTGTTTCGCCACGACACCTTAACAGCAGCCACGTCTTTGGTACGCAATCTTCACTTGATGATCCAGTATGGCTATGGGCTACTCCTTTATCCTCATGTTTGCCTCATGGTACACTTGTTGTCAATTCGTTCTACTTCTTTCAGGTATCCTTCTGATGTGCCGATATGTTTTGAACTCTGGCCCCGAGCTAATAAATTTTCCTCCTCTAGAGCCTGAAAATGTTGCGATTCCTTTTAAGTCTAATATAATATGTTCTCCCCCCCCCCCTTTTAAGGGGTTCCTTATACGCTAACAGTCTTCGAGTAACCTCGTCTACGATAATTACCTACTGCCTTTAACTTTCTTCTTAAGGCCGGGGGTCCGTCATTGTATAGTCTGGCCTGTCTATCTTCTTGCTACTTACACTCTCGTATATAACTAGAATACTTATAAGGGTATCCAATTTCGATGCCTTCTTTCTCGTCTTTCCATACCTCTGTCTTTTGTGACTAACGGTGTCCTGGACTCACTAGTTCATGGAGACGTCGAGATTCACTATGTCCTTTTATAAAGTCTTCGATTATTCCTTACTCCTCGTCTTCCTTCCTACTTTGTGCATGACATTTCGAAAACTTCTTACCATAAGTTTTTCTTTCATTTTCTGTCTATATCATCATTTTGTCAACATTTCCATACCCTTCCATCCACTATTAGTCCTTTCACCCATTTAGCTCACTTACTCATAAATCTTCTTAACTATGCGTTTGCATTGCAGCTGTGCATCCATGTTGTTTCGACCGTCCTGCTACTTTTGCTCTTAGCATAGAATTCTTACAATTTTACGCTCTCTCTGTCCTCGTTCATCGAACCTTTATCTATCTTTATAATGCTTCGGCCGAGTGGTTTCCCATGCACGTTCCTTACCCTTCATTCTATTTCCCATAGGGGAAAAACTTTCAGACCTCACATGAATTCTCATTCCATACCATTAATTTCCCAATCAACAGTGTCGACCCATCATCCTTGTTCTTTCCTCAATGCGTAATCGGGTTCCCACCGCTGACTCGTTAAGGTATCCTTCTTACTCCTATGGTTAAAGATTTCCAATTATTTTGCCCCTAAATGTTCTCCTCTTCCTTCGACTAACCTGTTAGTATACCTTTCCTACTTTCATCCTTAACCCTCCTTGGGTTTCTTCCTCCTCGAGTACTTTTCTTCTCTTCTTATTTGCAGCATCAGCTTTGAAGTTCGTAAAACATTCCTTCAAACGCGCAGATCCGTTCTTCTCTTCACCGATCTAGTTCGCCTCATCCTACGCGACCTCTTAAGATTTCCAACCATTCCGTATACTCTAATTTCCCTTAGGCTACTCTAGCTTCTCATTTGCCTCTTATGTCTAAATCTATAGGACTTTCAGTACACTTCCCATGGGGTCACCTATCCTAATATTTCTCTAACCTTAGCACGCTTAACCTCGAAACTTTGATGAAATCCAGTGTATTAATGCCGATATAATCGCATCCACCTCACCGCATGACCTTTATTACATGATCTGGAGCAAGTTGAAGTCTTACAGATTTCGAGACATTCTCGTAACGCATCTTTCTCCTTTAACAATTACTATTTGAGCCTTCTCAATCCCCAATATTCACCTGTGTGTATGGATACCTTTCACCCTGGATTTCCAGATTCCTGATGGTAGGGAACACACCTTCGTCGCTGTTACTTATGAATACTCGATTATCCACCTCTTTGGACTTCCGCTCGCCACTCTTATATAATAATCTACGGCAAAACTGATTGTCGACTTTCCCTGAATCCCCCAACAGACCTTGCTCCTACTAAACCTCGAATGTTATCCATTTTAATCTTTCGGACTGCTAATCGTCTTTCTCGCAATTATTCTTCATGACATGCCATGTCCATAACCCTTTTGAAACAACGCATCCCACTTATCATCTGTTTACGATTTTTCCTTTCCACGCTTCTTCCTGTTAGGTGTACCTAACCAAATGACCTGATTTTGAACAATTCTGGCAGAATCTCCTTTACAATTCTTACTATTCAAAATCTGTACGCAGCAAATACCAACAATGCCTCACAGGGCATACAGTAATACGACACATTCCAGCCATCCAGAGCTTCCAATTTCAGGTAAAAGAACAAAAATATGAAAACTTACCTTTGTGACTTCCCATATCATCACTCACCTTCTCCCGTCGATACTGTACTTCCGCTAAGATCAAAGGTTAGTGCAACGAATCTCATTTCCTATGACTTGGCTCTATCGCACGATGTAAGATAGAAAGAAGGTCAACAATCCCAAGATGCCTTGCAGCCTCCTGTTTATAAGTGTGGCCGGCTTCACACCCATAAACAGGACTCTACTGGACACGACTTTGCAGACAACCCCTAGGACGACCTGTTCTGATACCACTTTATCACACCCTAGTCTTGATAGGGCATGATGGGCACCCATCCCCATACTCGGAGCCGAGCGAACCCCTTTAGCTCTCGTCATGTTCATAACCTTACTAGACTCTTAAGTTACAAAATGAAATGCATAGTAAGAACTTGTAAAAAATAAACCATTCTTTTCGTCGTTCACAAATCAAGTAAAATCTGTAATCTTATGAAACTTGTAACATGATACATAATGGCATATCGGCTTGTGGAGCTGCTTACAAGACTGACATTGTATACACGTGACTCTGTCTGCAAAGTCTCTAACATCAATCAAGATATCATAACATGGATACTCTGACTCGGCAACACTGCGGAAGGAAATGGAGCTCGCCAATCCCGCTGGTGCAGCTCCTAGCAATATCCTCAACTCATCGGTATACACCTGCGTGGTATGAAACGCATCCCCCGAAGAAAGGGGGTCAGTACGGAATATGTACTGAGCATGTAAGGCATGAAATACAGTAAAGAGGGTCATAACTAAAACGTAGATTTACCAGAAACAAGTATGACTGTTAAAAACATCAATACACTGACCTTTTGAAATGAAAATCATGCATGTCAACATCATATATCACATATGCATATAACGTGTCCCGGCCCTCTAGTGAGGGAATCGATGAATAGAATCATCATATGCCATCCTGGCCGCCACCCCCGTACCATCATATCATAATATATATATATATATATATATATATATATATATAACGTGTCCCGACCCTCTAGTGAGAGACTCGGTGAACAATGTAGTGGAGTACGCACGAGAACGTGTCCTGGCCGGGACTCTGTGAAAGATACATTGAGGCATGCACGAGCAGAGTAGTGAGAAACTATATGCACACAAATCAATTTTTAAGACTCGATAGATAAGTACACAAAACGACACTTGAAGGATCGTAAACACGTTTCGGGTCAATCCGAGTTTGCATAAGAAAGTTACGACCATCATTTACTACAGAACCCTCTACGAACGTTTTCAAGCAATCCGAGATTGTCTACGAAAGTTAGGGACATTAATACTTATAGAACTCTTTTTAAAAACAAGAACTCTTTATGCTTTACTCGTTATTCAATCATATAATAATCTCGACTATACTAAGTATACTCATATCAAGAAGTGAATAAGAATCGTAAACAAGCTCGGAATCAAGAATAGAACTACCCCAAGATACGTATCATACCTTACTTAGCTCTAGGACATGCCAAAAGAAAGATAGGGTAAGCCTTACATACCTGTTCCACGTCCTATTAGCTACGCTTATTCGCCCAAGCTTGCTAGTCTACATTCAAGAGAATTTACACAACCATTAGACTCGTCGTTACACACTTGTCTTAGTCCTTCAAATAAATTCATTTATAATCTGCCGAAATTTTGGCAGCATTTCCCCTGTAAATTCAACCAACCCGGAGAGTTTAACTCGGCCAAATCATCAACAACAATACCAACAACCACATTAACAACTTCAACAATTAATTCAAAATGCATTCTAACGTTAGTAACTCCTTTTACATAATTCGACGACATTTCACTTATATTCACTTCAATCACATACAATCAAGCCAACATCAATGCTCACACGTTCAAATACTTGCCCAAGACCTTACAAACAAAACTCAAGAACACTTCAAACAATCCGCGCAATGATCAAAACGGCCCAACCATTATGCAACACGACCCGAAACTTCCCAACTCAATAAGAACAACAACAACACATTCCTTTCTTCCAAATTCATGAACTACACCAACAATCTACACATTAACAACATCATTCATACAAATATAAGAATTCAGGCTAATGTCACATTAACTTCTTCAACAATCCCACAACGATTACAACTTCTTTTCAAGCCATCAAACCTTTATTTTTATCATGGAATCCACAACAACAACAATCAAAATACTAAATAAAATCAATTCATCACATCCTACCAACATAGCCCTATTCGGCCACAACCAACATACATATATTTTTCATGAATTACATCCATTTCTACATACAATAGCATCCACAAATCATCCATGATACATGAAAGAGAAGATTAAACCTTACCTTTCTCCACTTATCTTCTCACACGGCTAGGGTTGTGAATTGCATAAATGAATGGTTTGATTGCTCCAACAACTCCTTCATGTTAATGAGGACCTTCCAATTGGTTGAAATGCTAGATGAAAATTATTTTTCTTGATCAATTTCTATGGCACCAATTTTGGGAGCCATGGTCGAATGCCTCCATCTTCTTCTCCAAGTTTCTTGACTTGTGGAAGATGATTAATATGTCTTACTATGTAAGCACCCTTCTATATATATAAATACATAGCCCATAAAAGGGTGGACACATGCCCCACCTCATGGCTTAAGGAAATTGGCCAAGCCTTGGGTTGGGGACCACGCACACACCACACGGCCAAGGTGGCCCCTTGTCTAGAACCTTCTTGAATTTTCCTTTTTGCCCCTAGCCTTCCTCAATATTACCATGAACCACCTTCTGAATTTCCCTTTTTACCCCTAGCCTTTCTCAATATTTCCGTACTAATAAACAACTTGTGCATTAAAATAGTTCCGGGAAATAGCCTTGCCCTTAACTTACCACAACTATCTTGAAACATCCGAATGCACAAAATACGGGATATAACAATAAAGAATGATTGTCTAACACATCGGGACGCAGCCGGTTAAAATGCTATAATAATGAATAAATATAATAAGGGTGTCCCACAAATGAACATATGGGCTCACCATGTAAGCAGCAACAACAAGTACTTCCTAAGCGCCTAAAGTATTAAGAACCTGGTCTTCTCTGTTACCTACCATACCATCAAAAACAACAATGGTATGCCTGAGTACTTCGTACTCAACGAGTGCCTCGGGGACGAAAAGTAATATGAAATTAGAGTACAATAATAGTTAAAGAAATCAGTTCGGAAAACCATATGAAATCAATGTAAAACAGTTATTCAGCTTGTGTATCTCAGTAAGCATTATCAAAACTGTCACGACCCAACCCCGTGGGCCGTGACTAGTGCCTTAACTGGACACCCATACTCATTCACTTACCAATTCGACATATCAAAGACTTATTCATATTTAACATACGTTATTTACTGAGAACAGACGTCATCTTAAGCGGTCACCTGTAACAGAAATATCATACAAAAGCCGGCAGGCTGGCGGAATACACATCGCCCAAATACCCACACATATACAAACATATGGGCCGTTTTGGCCATAATAGCAAACGGGACCGCTTAAGGCACAAGTCACAGACATAATCAAACAAACACGACCCATGACCCACATATATGTCTACAGGCCTCTACAAACCATAACAAAAACATATGACGGGACAGGGCCCCGCCGTGCCCCAAATAGTCATATATACAGAAATAGGTATAACAAAAGATATGTACCAAAAATATGAGCTCCGGATCAAAGGAGTACTCCAAATAGCAGAATAAGGATCCTACACTGGCGGGTCACCAGAACGAACGGCTGTACCTGTGGGCATGAAACCCAGCCCCCGCCCCCCCCCCCCCCCCCCCCGAAGAAAGGGGCTCAGTACGAAATATGTACTGAGTATGTAAAGCATGAAATACAGTAATTCAAACCAGAACTGAAGTGAGAAGTACGGAAAATGGATACAGAATTAGTATATCAAAACCTATGCTGAAAACATAAATGATGCAAATAAAAATCATGCATAGGGCTCAGGAACGTGGTCGCCACTCCGGCGCTGGCGCCACAACACATCATACTCCAGAAGGTTTCAAATCTCCGTACAATCCCCGAACATATCGTATTATCATAACATATCACAACATCATAACACATCGTATGCCATAACACAATATAACTCCGTATATAAGCGGTATCCGGCCCTATGGCAAGGGTCTCGGGAACCGAACACATCATACTGACGAATATAACATAGTGCGCACGAAGACAAAACCGGCCCGGGACCCGGCGAATGATGTAATAGTAATATGCACGAGCGGAGTAGTGAGGAAACCATATGCATATAAGTAAATAAATTCCAAGACTCGATGAATAAATATATATACCGATATCAGAAAGCTCAGAAACAAGTATCGGGTCAATCGGAATTAGTATAAGAAAGTTGCGAGCTTTTGAAGTACAGAACCTTCTAAAAACATTTCATAAGCCATATTTGGAAATTCAAGTATCATTCATATTAGGAAACTTTCAAATAACATTATGGATCAAATAAAATGGAGACTTAGGACCATATTTACGTATCAAAGTATTCATCAAGGACTTTAGTCATCTCGATTTTCCTTCGAACAACATTCGGAAACATAACAACTAGAATCTTTTAACATCATAAAATACGTATCAGGCCATATGGAATAGCTTATGGAAGTCAAAGATGTTAGCCATCCTAGTGGCTCTAAGAATAGGATTTTCTTTAGAGGCATACATGTATGTTATTTGTTCATTTCATAAAGTCATGCCAAAAGAAGGAAAGGTAGGTTTTACATACCTCGATCGCTCGCTAACCAAATCCCGACTCAAGTCTTGGGCTCCCCAATATCTACAATAATGTTATCAATTACCAAACATTAGCTACAAGTACTTAAAAATCCAATTCTAACTAGTACTTGTCTACAGAAATTTCGGCAGCATCTCCCTTGTAAATTCAACATCCCCGAGAATTTAACTCGGCCAAATTCATCAACAACCATACCAACAATACCAACAACCTTACTAATAACATCAAGAATCAATTTAAATGGCATTCTAACATTAGTAACCTTCTCCTCTACGTAGCTTATCACATTCAATTCAACTACGTACATTCAAGCCAATATCAACGCTCACATATTCATTTCTAATCTGAGATCATTCAGACACAATTCAAAAACATTTCAAACAATCCATACAATATTCAAACAATTCCACCAACACCATACTCCACCCGAAATCCCCACAAATGCAACAAAACTACAACGTCACATTTTCTTCTTCCAAATTCACAAACTACAACAACAATGCACACTTTAGCAACTCCATTTCCACAATTACATAAAACCATATTAAAATCACCTAATTTCCTACAACCAATTTCCATGCCAACTTGAACCATTAGTTTTTCATTGTCATCATAGAGTTCACAACAACGCAACTAATATACTACATAAAATTAGTTCATCTTCCTCCACCCAATAACACCACAAGGCCACACACACACAACACACCCACACGGCCCACACACAACACATAACATTTCTATGATTGTCATTCAATTCTACTCACTACAACATATATAAATCTTCCATAACATGTAAAAGAATAAAAATTCTTACCTTTTCTTCAATTTTCCACTTGCCACCAAGAGTGGTTTTCTTGCTTAAATAATTATACCACGTTGAATAGGGCCCTTGAATTAGTAATATTACTAGAAAAAAATATAATTTTGGATCAAAGATTTAAGGCTTCAAGAATTTTTCTTTTCTTTGCTTTCTTGACCGAATTGGCCTTGACTCTCTTGCTCTCACTTTTTTTTTTTTGAAGGTTCTTGGATAATGATGAATAATAGGCCCTTTTTGTCTATTTATTACTTCGGTTTAATTATCACATGGGCTTGGGCCATTTTCTCTATGGCCGGCCAACTCTTGTTGGGCGTCTCTTTCGTTTTTTTTTATTTTTTTATTTTTTATCCTAGCCCAATTACTCATGGCTAATATTTTGTAATTCATGAAACTAATTTCCAAAATTCTAATTTTTCCCTTGGCCTTCCTCCATATTTCCGCATCAATATTTTTCATGAACAACTTATATATGTAGTAGGATCAAAATATTGCCTTATCTCTTACTAGTCATAATTATTTCAAATTTTCCGAATATGCAAAATACAGGATATAACATCCTCCCCCCCTTTAGAACATTCGTCCTCGAATATTAAACTAGTCTTATAGGGTTTTATAAACATTTCGGGGAGGTTTCCTTTTATAGTCATCCCATATAATTCATTCACCATTCAGAATAGCCAAATAAGGAATTTAGATTACTTGTAGGCATAGGAAACAAGTGGAGATATTTCTTCTTCATCTCGTCCTCCGCTTCCCAGGTCATTTCCTCGCGGTTATTGTTCCGCCACAAAACCTTAACAGAAGGCACATCTTTGGTACGCAGTCTCCTCAGCTGACGATCCAAAATTGCTACAGGCTGTTCTTCGTAGGACAATTCCTTTGTTACTTGGATATCTTCTATAGGAAATATTCTGGAAGGATCACCAATACACTTACGGAGCATTGATACGTGAAACACCGGATGTACTGCTTCCAGATCAGATGGTAAGTCTAATTCGTAGGCGACCATGCCTATCTTTCGAACAATCTGATAAGGCCCAATATATCTCGGACTGAGCTTTCCTTTTCTGCCGAATCTCATTACCCCTTTCATAGGTGACACTTTCAGAAATACCCAATCGCTAATCTGGAATTCTAAAGGTCGACGTCGTTTATCTGCATATGATTTCTGTCGACTCTGGGCTGCTAATAACCGCTACCGAATGAGTTTCACCTTATCGACTGCTTGCTGGATCATATCTGGACCAATCAATTTAGTTTCACCCACATCAAACCAACCAATCGGAGACCTGCATTTTCTACCATATAGGGCTTCATACGGCGCCATCTCAATGCTGGAATGATAACTATTGTTATAAGAGAATTCAATAAGTGGCAAATGATCATCCCAGCTACCTCTGAAATCAATAACATAGGCCCGTAGCATATCTTCCAGCGTCTGAATAGTACGCTCGGCCTGTCCGTCAGACTGAGGATGGAATGCTGTACTAAGGCTCACCTGGTTCCCTAATCCGTCCTGAAACGACCTCCAGAAGTTAGTTGTAAACTGTGCACCTCTGTCGGATATGATAGATGTAGGAACTCCGTGAAGCCTTACTATCTCTTTAATATACAACTGGGTATAATCTTCAGCCGAGTAGGTGGTCCTGACCGGAAGAAAATGGGCTGATTTTGTCAGCCTATCAACAATAACCCATATAGAATCATACCTTCGTGGAGTACGTGGTAAACCTGTAATGAAATCCATATTAATTATTTCCCATTTCCAAGCTGGAATTTCCATTTCCTGTAACAATCCACCGGGCTTCTGATGCTCGATTTTAACCTGTTGGCACTTTGGACACTAAGCAACGAACTCTGGAATGTCTCTTTTCATACCATCCCACCAATATAAACATCTGAGATCATGGTACATTTTAGTGGATCCAGGATGCACAGAATATTGAGCATAATTTGCCTCTCCCATAATCTGTCGCCACAGCCCTGCAACGTCAGGTACACATAACCTGCCTCCATATAGTAATACCCCGTCAGGTGAAATCTCGAATTGGGTCTTTTCCCTATCAAGGGTTGTATCTCTGTACTGTACCAGAATAGCACCTCGAACTGACGTCGTTTTACTTCTTCCATAATAGATGATTCAGCAACTTCTCGAACAGAAACCCTAATATTTCCAGAGTCGGCCAAACGGATTCCAAGACTGGCTAGCTGATGAATCTCACGGACTAATTCTTTCCTCTCTGGCTGCACGTCGGTCAAACTGCCCATGGAGTTGCGGCTAAGTGCATCGGCTACAACGTTGGCTTTTCCAGGATGATACAAAATGTCGACGTCATAATCTTTCAATAATTCGAGCCATCTTCTTTGCCGCAAATTCAACTTCTTTTGTTTAAAAATGTACTGAAGGCTTTTGTGATCCGTATAAATATCAACATGAACCCCATATAAGTAATGCCGCCATATCTTCAAAGCATGAATTACCGCGTCTAGTTCGAGATCATGAGTAGGATAATTTCTCTCGTGCGGCCTGAGCTGACGGGAGGCATAGGCTATAACTCGACCATGCTGCATTAGTACACAACCTATCCCAATACCGGAAGCATCACAATAGATAACATACCCATTTGGCCCTCGGGAAGAGTTAGAACCGGAGCTGTAATCAACTTTTCCTTTAGCAACTGGAATCTACGTTCACAAGCATCGGTCCACTGAAATTTTGCTGCCTTCTGAGTTAGTTTCGTTAATGGTGCTGCAATAGAAGCAAAATTCTCCACAAATCTCCTGTAATATCCGGCCAATCCAAGAAAACTGCATACCTCAGTCGGTGTCGTAGACCTAGGACAATTCTGTACAGCCTCGATCTTCTGTGTATCGACCCGAATACCATCTGCTCTGACGATATGCCCCAAGAATGCCACTGAGGTTAACCAGAATTCACACTTGGAGAACTTAGCATATAATTTCTGCTGCCGAAGTGTGCCAAGTACTGTCCTCAGATGATCTGAATGCTCTTCTGCTGATCGTGAATAAACCAGAATATCGTCAATAAACACCATCACGAACATGTCTAGAAACGGCCTGAATACCCGGTTCATCAAATCCATAAACACTGTTGGGGCGTTGGTCAGCCCAAAAGACATCACCCTGAACTCATAATGCCCGTATCGGGTCCTGAAAGCAGTCTTTGGAATATCTGCCTCTCGTACCCGCACCTGATAATAGCCCGAACGCAAATCTATCTTCGAAAAATATTTAGCACCCTGCAACTGGTCAAATAAATCATCAATCCGGGGGAGGGGATATTTATTCTTTATAGTCACCTTATTCAGCTGTCTGTAATCAATGCACATCCGCAACGACCCGTCTTTCTTTCTTACAAACAATACCGGTGCTCCCCAAGGTGATGTACTGGGTCTGATGAAGCCTTTTTCTAATAGATCTTTCAGGTACTCCTTCAATGCTTTTAGTTCTGCAGGTGCCATTCTGTAAGGAGGAATAGATATAGGCTGAGTATCTGGTAGCATATCTATCGTGAACTCGATATCCCGTTCAGGCGGAAGACCTGGAAGCTCGTCCGGAAATACATCTGGAAATTCATTGACAACCGGGACTGACTGGAGAGTAGGTGTCTCTGCTTTAATATCATGTCCGCGAACCAGATGATAAATATACCCTTTCTGAATCATTTTCCTGGCCTTGAGGTATGAAATAAACTTACCCCTCGGCGATGCTTTATTTCCTGCCCATTCTATAACTGGTTCACCTGGAAATTGGAAGCGAACTACCTTTTTCTGACAGTCAACATTAGCATAACAAGAGGCTAACCAATCCATGCCCATAATAGCATCGAATTCCATCATATCTAACTCTACCAAATCGGCCTTAGTGCAACGGGCACATATAATCACAGAACAATCCTTATATACCTGCCTTGCTATAATAAAATCCCCGACCGGTGTAGCTACCTCGAACGGCTCTATAGGTTCAGGTGTTATCCCAATTTTGCTAGCGACGAGGGGAGAAATATATGATAAAGTAGAACCTGCGTCTATCAATGCATATACAGCTCGAGAGAAAACCAATAATGTACCTGTG
The DNA here is from genome assembly GCF_019175385.1 of Lycium barbarum. Classification (NCBI taxonomy): domain Eukaryota; kingdom Viridiplantae; phylum Streptophyta; class Magnoliopsida; order Solanales; family Solanaceae; genus Lycium; species Lycium barbarum. The sequence goes on from NC_083341.1 coordinate 90,016,332, forward strand.
ACTACATTTGGCGACGCCTCCTGATCTTGTCCGCTAGCCAAGGCATATATGCGGTTCGAAGGACCGCTAGAATCAGAAACCCCGCCACGGCCTCTACCGCGGCCCGCTGGTGCTGGCATACCCCGCCCCATAGGGCGCATAGCAACAGAAGTGGAAGATGAACCAGCAGCTGATCCCGTCGGCTTAGCTGCACCACCAGAACCACCCACCAACGGACAATCTCTCATAATATGGCCCTGGCGGCCACAAGAGAAACAGGCACCCGTAGCTCGATAACACTCTCTTGGGTGAGACCTCCCACAATAAGAACATCGAGGCATAGGTGGCCTCGCCTGGCTGGAACCTCTGCTCACCTGCGAACCAGAGGCTCTGGAACTCTGGCCTGCTCCTGAGTGCCCTGCACCATCAAACCGTCTACCTGTAGACTTGTGAATGTGCACTCCGGCCTGACTGAGGAGGATATCTGCTATACTGATGCTGAGGTTGCCCGCCTCGAGACTCCCCAGAATAACCAGCTGACCTATCCTTCTTGGGCTGCCTCCTATAACGGTCTCTATCGGGCTGACGCCCTCTGTGACGGTCCTCCATCCCTTGCGCATATGCCTGTAACCCGGCAATGTCCATACCAGTCTGCGATGCCATCGCCATACAACTATCAACCAAGTAATGATCCAAACCCATCACGTACCGGTGTATCCTGTCGTCCATATCAGCTACAATGGCGGGCGCATATCTGGCCAGAGAATCAAACTCTAAGCTGTACTCTCGGACACTCCTGCCTCTCTGCCTCAGCTGTAGAAATCTGTCAACTCTCGCCGCCGCAACTCTGGAGGCAAAAAATGGCTGAGAAAAGCTGTTGTAAACTCATCCCACACAGCTGGAGGAGCATCCTCGCCTCTGGACCGCTCCCAAGACTCGTACCTATTAATCGCTACGTCTCGCAATCTATGTGAAGCCATCTCGATAGACTCAGTATCAGAAGCCCTGACCAGTCTCAGTGTGCACTGCATCTGTCGAATGAAATCCTGGGGGTCCTCCTCGGGCTTAGACTCGTAGAACTCTGGGGGATTACAGGTCAAGAAATCACGAACCCTCAAACTGTCACGTCTGTCACTATCATCACCCCCTAGCCCGCGTCTGCGAGCCTATCCTGCTACTAATGTCGTCAATAACTGCACCGCATCTCTCATCGCCCTATCCTCCGCCCCTAACTGAGGAGCTGGAGGCTCGGGCACTGGAGCCTCCGGAGCTAATGGTGAAGCCGCCCCCTGATCCATAGTGGCAGCGGCTGCTGCTCCAGGCTCCTCCAATGGTGGGGGTGTAGCAGAACCCTCTGACTGGGGTGCAATATCGGGCATAGTCTGAGCACGAGCCCGAGCCCGAGTGACTCTCTGTATCTGGCTGGTCTCTCCTGCCATCGCTTTGCCCTTCTAGGCCGCCGTCGTCTTCTTCGGAGGCATCACTGTAAACATAACAATCCGTCAGAAAGAAATCATCCTAATAGCACAGCTCTATCGCACGATCTAAGAACGAAAGAAAGGTAACACCCTAAATGTCCTGTAGCCTTCCGTTTATAGATGTGGTGCACAACACACCTATAAACAAGACTCTACTAGACACGACCTGTAGACATTCCGAGGACAAACCGCTCTGGTACCACTTTCGTCACGACCCAACCCCGTGGGCCGTGACTAGTGCCCTAACTGGACACCCATACTCATTCACTTACCAATTCGACATATCAAAAACTTATTCATATTTAACATACGTTATTTTGCACAGATACTGAGAACAGACATTATCTTAAGCGGTCACCTGTAACAGAAATATCATACAAAAGCCGGCAGGCTGACGGAATACACATCGCCCAAATACACACACATATACAAACAAATGGGCCGTTTTGGCCATAATAGCAAACGGGACCGCTTAAGGCACAAGTCACAGACATAATCGAACAAACACGACCCATGACCCCCATATATGTCTACAGGCCTCTACAAACCATAACAGAAACATATGACGGGATAGGGCCCCGTCGTACCCCAAATAGTCATATATACAGAAATAGGTATAACAAAAGATATGTACCAAAAATATGAGCTCCGGATCAAAAAGAGTACTCCAAATAGCAGAATAAGGATCCTACACTGGCGGGTCACCAGAACGAACGGCTGTACCTGCGGGCATGAAACGCAGCCCCCCCCCCCTCCCCGAAGAAAGGGGCTCAGTACGAAATATGTACTGAGTATGTAAATCATGGAATACAGTAATTCAAACCAGAACTGAAGTGAGAAGTATGGAAAATGGATACAGAATTAGTATATCAAAACCTATGCTGAAAACATAAATAATGCAAATAAAAATCATGCATAGGGCTCAGGAACGTGGTCGCCACTCCGGCGCTGGCGCCACAACACATCATACTCCAGAAGGTTTCAAATCTCTGTACCATCCCCAAACATATCGTATCATCATAACATATCACAACATCATAACACATCGTATGCCATAACACATCACAAATCCGTATATAAGTGGTATCCGGCCCTCTGGCGAGGGTCTCGGGAACCGTAACACATCATACTGCCGAATATAACATAGTGCGCACGAAGACAAAACCGGCCCGGGACCCGGCGAATGATGTAATAGTAATATGCACGAGCGGAGTAGTGAGGAAACCATATGCATATAAGTAAATAAATTCCAAGACTCGATGAATAAATATATATACCGATATCAGAAAGCTCAGAAACAAGTATCGGGCCAATCGAAATTAGTATAAGAAAGTTGCGAGCTTTTGAAGTACAGAACCTTCTAAAAACATTTCGTAAGCCATATTTGGAAATTCAAGTATCATTCATATTAGGAAACTTTCAAATAACATTATGGATCAAATCAAATGGATACTTAGGACCATATTTACGTATCAAAGTATTCATCAAGGACTTTAGTCATCTCGATTTTCCTTCAAACAACATTCGGAAACATAAAAACTAGAATCTTCTAACATCATAAAATACGTATCAGGCCATATGGAATAGCTTATGGAAGTCAAAGATGTTAGCCATCCTAGTGGCTCTAAGAATAGGATTTTCTTTAGAGGCATACATGTATGTTATTTGTTCATTTCATAAAGTCATGCCAAAAGAAGGAAAGGTAGGCTTTACATACCTCGATCGCTCGCTAACCAAATCCCGACTCAAGTCTTGGGCTCCCCAATATCTACAATAACGTTATCAATTACCAAACATTAGCTCCAAGTACTTAAAAATCCAATTCTAACTAGTACTTGTCTACAGAAATTTCGGCAGCATCTCCCCTGTAAATTCAACATCCCCGAAAATTTAACTCGGCCAAATTCATCAACAACCATACCAACAATACCAACAACCATACTAATAACATCAAGAATCAATTTAAATTGTATTCTAACATTAGTAACCTTCTCCTCTACGTAGCTTATCACATTCAATTCAACTACGTACATTCAAGCCAATATCAACGCTCACATATTCATTTCTAATCCGAGATCATTCAGACACAATTCAAAAACATTTCAAACAATCCATACAATATTCAAACAATTCCACCAACACCATACTCCACCCGAAATCCCCACAAATGCAACAAAACTACAACGTCGCATTTTCTTCTTCCAAATTCACAAACTACAACAACAATGCACACTTTAGCAACTCCATTTCAACAATTACATAAAACCATATTAAAATCACCTAATTTCCTACAACAACCTACAACCAATTTCCATGCCAACTTGAACCATTAGTTTTTCATTTTCATCATAGAGTTCACAACAACACAACTAACATACTACATAAAATTAGTTCATCTTCCTCCACCCAATAACACCACACGGCCACACACACACAACACACCCACACGACCCACACACAACACATAACATTTCTATGATTTTCATTCAATTCTACTCACTACAACATATATAAATCTTCCATAACATGTAAAAGAATAAAAATTCTTACCTTTTCTTCAATTTTCCACTTGCCACCAAGAGTGGTTTTCTTGCTTAAATAATTATACCACGTTGAATAGGACCCTTGAATTAGTAATATTACTAGAAAAAAATATAATTTTGGATCAAAGATTTAAGGCTTCAAGAATTTTTCTTTTCTTTTCTTTCTTGGCCGAATTGGCCTTGACTCTCTTGCTCTCACTTTCTTTTTTTTTTCTTGAAGGTTCTTGGATAATGATGAATAATAGGCCCTTTTTGTCTATTTATTACTTCGGTTTAATTATCACATGGGCTCGGGCCATTTTCTCTATGGCCGGCCAACTCTTGTTGGGCCTCTCTTTCTTTCTTTTTTTTTTTTTGATTTTTTTTCCTAGCCCAATTACTCATGGCTAATATTTTGTAATTCATGAAACTAATTTCCAAAATTCCAATTTTGCCCTTGGCCTTCCTCCATATTTCCGCATCAATATTTTTCATGAACAACTTATATATGTAGTAAGATCAAAATATTGCCTTATCTCTTACTAGTCATAATTATTTCGAATTTTCTGAATATGCAAAATACGGGATATAACAAAAACCTATTAAGAAGGCTCTTGTCAAGTTACAACTTTCAAATATGCCTTTCAAATTGATCATTATTATCAACAACAGTTCCATGAAAGAATAAGAATATCACACATGCCAATACAAGCCCAAGAATCAATCACATCGAAGATGAATGTAGAGGTTCCATAATCACAGCGTACCACACCCGAATATGTAATTTTGGGTGGCTATCCTTCCTCCCGAATAGCTAGGCATAAACTGCACTCCGAGTAGCGAACTAGGCAGTGGCCACTCTTTCTCCCGAATGGCTAGGCAATTACCACACTAGGATCCATAGTTGCTACCCTTCCTCCCGAGTAGCTAGGCCAAACACAATAATAAAGTTCATAGCATAGAAGCCGATTCACAATTTGTCTCAAAGTAGTCACACCATCAATTAGCATTAAAGTTCATTATTCCATATCGTAGAGATAAATCATTTCAAAGAACGTCTTGAAAACGTTTACACTTCTTTAATCAAGATTTCAATGTCATAGTTCAATATGATAACATTATTACCATTCCTTAGCCATCCTTATTGACCATCTCTTATAGAGGAAAACGATTGTGATTTCATATATATATATATAGAATGATACAATCAAGGTTTAATGTGGGCTTGACCCCTTACGCACACCAACCACTATCAAAACATGAATTAAGTTTTTTAAAGTGTGAGAAGTTCACCGCTCTATTCAATAAAGAACTTTTGAAAAGAAGACATACATCCAAAATAAGGTTTTTAAAAGAGAGACATACCTTAATTAAGCCTTACATATCCTAACAATTCATCTTCTTTGCGAAGAACACCCAAAACCCTAGCTTGAGTTACTTTGAGAAAGATTACTTTGCGAACCCTTAGCGTTTGGAGACTTGGAGAAAAGAATTTCATCCTTAGGGTTTATGAAAATCTGAATAAGTGATAAAATTAACTGAACCCGCTATATATATACACAGCTGGCGGTAGGCGAAATACGCCCAAAAATAAGGACCGTATTTCAAAATATTGGCCGTATTTTGTGGCTGCATTTAACATTAACAAAACAGTGAGCAGTCTAGGTAACGAGTGAAATACGCCCATAAATACGGACCGCATTTCAAAATGTGGGCTGTATTCTCTGGCCGTATTTTATGATAGCAAGAATAGTGAGCAACCAAGGAAGGTGGGTGAAATACGCCCAAAGAATACAGGTCGTATTTTAAAATACAGGCCGTATCCTTCGGCCGTATTTTAAAATACAGGCCGTATCCTTCGGCCGTATTTTACATTAACAAAAAATAGTGGAGTTCTATTCTCCAAGACACTTTTACACTTAACTCGGGTTTACGGAGTGTTACAATATGGACGATGTTTGGGGTGTGACTGATGAAAAATGACACCTTGAACTCATTTAAAAAAATCAAATGTCGGCCACCGCCACCACCTTTTACGCCCCGTAAAACTATTCTACGGTGGCCCAGACACCGTGATATGTTTCACGGACCGTCAAAGGCCAGGGTTAATCGGCTCCCAAAAATAAACTTTCTCCCACAAATTCCACGGTGGAGCCTCCACCTTTAATGGGCCGTGAGACCATTCTGCGGTCCGTTTAAATGACACCAACTTCCAACTTTTTGACAAACTTATTTCTTATTTCCTTTGATTATTTTAATCCAAAACCTCAAGATACATACTAAAATATTATTAAAAGTCTTCCTTAACCTTATAAGGGTTTCATGGCCTCTCTGGGCTTACATTAGTTTACTTACAGTGCAAACAACGTGAAATTTTATAAGGTGTAACATCCTTCCCCCCTTAGGAACATTCGTCCTCGAATGTTAGAGCGTATATCATTCAACACATCATATATATAGTCTGATGCAAAAACAAAAAACACGTACATAGGTACTCTGTTAAGAACCCACCTTAGGTATTAGTAGTTCCATTTTGGGCCACGTTCTCTTAGGGATCATCATCTACATAAACTATCAATTTAGTATCATTTCGAACATATTGAAGAGGTAAATTATTTTAGTATCAAAATCATATAGATCCTTTGTCTGGAATAAGTGTGGATACTTCGACATCATTTTCTCTTCCGCCAGGCATGTAATGTCTTCGAAATTCTTATTACGCCATAGAACTTTTACGGAGGCAACCTCTTTAGTCCTTAACATACGGACCTGTCGATCTAGCATAGTTACGGGGACCTCCTCGTATGACAGGTCTTCGATCACCTGTACATCATTAATTGGAACTACCCGTGAAGGGTCTCCAATGCACTTCCTCAACTGGAACTACTCGTGAAGGGTTCCCTTACCTCACTCAAATCTAAAACTGATTCTTCCTAAATCTAACATATCATATACAGTCCTACTAATGTCTTCATGTATCTCTACTAAGGTACCCTTGCTAAAATTCCCTTAACTCAATTTCTGAAATGTTCTCCACAACTTGAATTAATTCAAACCCCATCATTGATTTACCACTTCAAATGCCTTTAAACGCCACTCGCTCACGTAGAATAACCTCTTGCCTTACTTGTCGAACCAGAACTCTAACAAACCATGCGATTATCCCCCTCATCTGATCAATTCCACATAGTCGTAATAACAGAAATAGCAGGGACTAGCCGGGACATACACAACCGGTACAATATTCACACCCCTTGTCCAAGAGTAGATGCAACACCCAATAGATCCTTGAATACTAAAACATCGCACTTTTCAAACACTAGAGTCATTCTTACTAGCAAACCACTAGCTCCCATCAGCCCACGGCATAACCAAACATACCAGCATAATACTAAATTGTGATGTCAATTCTACCATATATGGCCGCAACATAACTCTCAAATCAACTAGCTCTTCATTCAACGATATCCTTTCCATTCCTCTAAACACGGTGACCTGCGAACGCACCCTTTATTGAAGGACCAGGACCACTGCTGCCCAATATCTTTAAGTCTCCACTCGTCACAAGTAACCCTGCTTTTCGATCTAGAACCGATAACTACTTTGCTGAAAGAACCCACAAACCACTAGTTCTTAATCCACTGCTACAATTTAGCCATGTCCAAATCCAACTTAACCTTTCACAACCGAATACGAAATCCACTCTCGTACCAATTGCAAAATTATGCTGATAAACACGTCACATAAAAAAATTTCCCTTGCTAAAAGTTGAAATTTATCTATCCAAATACTCTTCCTTACTCCTCCGTCCCACAACACAAAAGTACTCTTACCAAAATACCCTAAGAATTCTTACTTTGATACACGTTTTCTTCAAAAGTCTTCCTTCATTTCCTTGTTCTCAACTTCTTTTTTATACATGAAGTCACTATCCTTTTGCCAAATCTGATGCCTTACAAAATGTACATTCATCCTCGCATATCGACATCTTATACACTTCCACCGCTGAATTATTAGCCTGTCATTGGTACAACTGTATCATGCAAACCATCATAAAAAGTTGATGATGTTGAAACTTTTCCCAAACCAATAATTCCTCGAACAAAGCAGTCCATAAATGCACTTTTGCCACTTTCGAGCAACCCAACGCAGAAAACATGGAGATCATGTGACTCTCTGTACTATCTTTCCAATTTCTCAAGGAACCCTCACAATAAACGAGTCCAACCACGACCCCACACCTGAATCCTCAAGCCATAGCTAGAAATTGAACTTGGTCATGCATCCTAATCAGGATAACACACCTCGTACCATACAATAACACTTAAAAAATAAACTGATCGCATAAGCATTTAAGGACGAGTTACCACCTTCCGTTGGTGATTAAGATAAAGATATTCAAATACCAATTGGAATTGACTAGATACTAAATAGAATGAAGTAGCACGAAGGAATGAAAAAAATCAAAGTTTCCTAAATGTCCTATATCCTTTCGTAGATAAGTACGAAGCTCATCGTATCGATCAGCCAGACTATACTTGTCACGACCCCACTAGAGGCCATGATGGGTACCCGGTACTAGCTTACCGAGCACCTCTGGTCTAACATTCCATTTTCACTACTAAGCGAGCCATATGGACATTTCATGCACATCTCACTTAATATAGTCATCAATAGCTATACCCATAAGCATATGTCAATAAGCTTTACCAAAATATTATATAACAACAAGGACGGACAAAGTTATGAAACATCTATCCACACACGTCTGTCTAGGAGCCTCTAAATAAGATACACAAATCCACGAGGATGGGGCAGGATTTCACCATGCCCAAATATATACACAAGAGTAGTACCAATAAGCTGTAGCTCTGGGACAACTGGAGCGCTCTCAAGATGCCGCTGATGGAGCTCCTAATGATCAAACGCGTCAACCTGCTTATCTGCGGGCATGAATGCAGCGTCCATAAAAGAAAGAACGTCAGTACGAACAGAGTACTGAGTATGTAAGGCATGTATGATAACATATAAGGAAGTATAGAAGACATAAGAAGAGAGTACAATTGTAACTGCTTGCCTCTTAAGGCGGAATCATGCATGCTCATATTTACCTTTTAAACATATTACACATTCATACATAACTGTCTGAATCAAATAACATCATTAGCCCGCGTCCGGGGTAATTATCTCACGCCGCCCACTAGTGGTGCTGCCCGCGCCATATAGACACGGTGTTACTATCATTATCCATAGCCGCCCACTACGCCCACCGTAGTGGTGCTGCCCGGCCGTATAGGCACGATGTAATCATACATATACATATACATAAAGCATGCATGAGAGTCCAAACAAAAGTTATAACTCTATCGGAGTGACATAAGGTCGGTAACCTCCGATTGTATTATGGAACATTATGATCGTCATATCTCACCTTGAAGGAACTAGCATTATGAGGTGAGACTATCAATAATTAATAACATCAAGGGAAAACATAGAATAAGATCATAAATCTCATAAAGCATCAATTCATAAGCTTTAGAATTTCTAGAATTAAAACCATCATCATCATATAAATATTTTTATCTTTGACATCATCGTTATCATTGTAAAAACATGTCCACCGTTGTTGTCATAAGAGCTTACAGAATCATAAATGTTACACCTCGGAAAGTTTCCCGTGAACGTACAACGAATAGACTAACGAAGAATATGAGGGTACAATGTTTTACTAAGAAGGGAATGACTATTTATAGGCTTTGAAAATGTGGAAATTGCAGATTTGCACTTTGGCTCAGTTGGTCGTAAAATAGAATATGGCCCGTAAAGTGGTTTACGGACCGTAAACTGCCATCGTCCTTCAAACTTCCAAAATTTCAACTTTCTGCCAAATGTCTAAATGTTAAATACGACTCAGAATACGGACCGTAAATTGAAATACGGCCCGTAAACTACAACCGTAAACCCCCATAACTCCCATATACCTTTCTGGTTCTGTTATGCTTAAATATGGTCGTGAAGGACAGACCGTAAACCAGAATACGGCCCGTAAACTGGGTTTACAGCCACAGTGCACTCTGACTACTGTTCATAAAAATCAGATTTTTGTGATTAATATAAGGGACCCTTGCACATTCATTTTCATTTTATTTCCACTCTCCACAAGTCAAGAAACATCTAAAACTCTCTCTACTCTTCATCCACAAGAGAATCAAAGGAAGATCAAGATCAACAACACCAAATCCATGAAATCAAGAGTGTGAAACTCATCAAAGTTCATCTACACTAAGAAATTGCAAGGAAAGTGAAGTAGGGTTTTTGGTATAGAAGAGTATTGCTACTCAAGGCTCGTTCCTACAACATCTAAGGTAAGTTTGATGACCTTCTCATGATTAGAAGTATTAATACGTTGAAACACTTGGATTATGGAAGAGTGTAGTAAATGGGTCATAAAATGTGAATAGTGCCATATTTGAATGATAGTTGGATTGAATTATGAATGTTGATGTGTTGTGAGTATAAAGATTTTATAAATGACGTGTAGGCCATGAAATGGGTGTGATATATAAGAAAATGTGATGATGAGCTAAAACCCATAAATATGGAGAAATTGGAGAAAAATGGTGGGATGTGGTAGATGTAGATAAATGACGATTGTTGACACGATATTGTAAGCGTTGTTATGAATGTTTGGTAGTTGAAATGAAACATGGGAAAAATAGTAGAAACGAAGGAAACGCTGCCCAATTTTCCCTAGAAATAGTAGCGCGTTCTTATCGTCGATTGACTAACGGTGGTATGAATTCTCTCTTGAAGGTAGAGACGTGACATCAAAGGAAATCAAGTGAGCGATAGCATAGTTTAACGACAAAGTTATGTGAGGCTTATCTTTTCTTTCAAAAGGCATGTATCATTCAAGTCTTATATAATCCTTCTAGAAAACGAAGCCTATGAGTCCTCCAATATATTGAATTACATATGAATATAATGGTGATGACAATGAGCTAGAGTATAAAGATTCAAGAATTTGTGGCATGATGTTCCTATAACGCTAATGATGTTATCTTTGTTAACACTCGCCTTATGCTCTATTTCCTTCAAGGCGAGGAACGATACTCATAAATGTTCATAATACAATCGGGGGTTCACGACCTTACGTCACCCCGACATTGTGGGGTTGCCCTTAAAGCTTAATGTATGCTCTCATTGCTAATGTATGACATGTCTAAAAGATGATTAACAATGCTAGTTGTAATACGATGATGATATGTATAAGACGCCGAGAAATGGTAAAATAATGCTATGCTATGAGATGTATAATAGTGATGTGTTATGATTGATTTTGTGATGATAAGATTCCACTGCACATGTTTGGCCGGGCATGTCACCACGAATGCGGATTGCATATGATCCACCGCGCATAGATGGCCGGGCATGTCATCGCTAAGGCGGGCTTCTATGTTTACACCGAGCCTAGAGGGCTGGGCATGATCACCACTAGTAGGCGGCATATGAGGATTACCCGGACGCGAGTAATGATGTGGAGTACGATGTGATGATGTACGTGATGATGTATGTGATGATGAATGTGATGATATGTTATACACCGTATATTTATACGTCGAATTATTCGCAAGCTAATCGACTTAAGTTAAAGAAGGGATTATTTTCGGACTTGAGATAGGAACCTTTAATTTTCAATTTTAATTAGTACACAAATTGCTTATAAATTTTATTTAGTGTAGAAATATTATTGGATATTAGGGACTAATTAATTATGATTACATTATTAAGTAAGGATTAGTGATTAATTAAAATTAATTAAGTTAATTATAATTTGTGGGCCCCACCCGATTTATCAATAAAAGAAAAAAAATGATGACTCCTCATGATGGACACGTGGAAGGCTTAGGGGCAGCATATAAGGCCACACTTTTATGAATAATTGATTCATTACAATTCATCTTCTTCAACCAAAAGTTGACTTAGAAAGAGAAGCAAAGCTAAGCTACAGAGAGAGAGGGAGTTCGGCCATGGCAGCCCTTTGAAAAAAAAATAAAAAATTATTTCCTATTAAATTCCAAGGTATTTTACACGTCCAAGGAGGTGGTAACAACATAAGGTGTTGAATTGAGGAAGAAGAAATAGGGAAATTGGTGCAAGCGAGTGAAGAATTTACTCCGATTAAATTAAGGTAAGATCTTCTCATTTTATGGTATAATTGGATTAATGGTGTTGTAATGGAAAGATTAAAATTATATTAGATGAAATTGGAAGTAAGAAATTGCATGAATCCATTGATATTAGGAGTTGTGGTTGTTATATGGAATTGTTGAGTTGAGAGGATTAAAAGTATGGTTCATGTTCGTATGTTGTTTTTTGTGTTGTTGTCATGTTGTCGTTGATGTGGATTCTAAATTTGGAATAAAAGAGTGTATAACGTATCGTATACAAAACGTATGTTAGTTTGTTTAGTGTATAATCTTAAATGTTAATGATTTGGATTTGAAAGGGATTAAGAAAGATTGTTGAGTTGTTTATGGGTTGGATTGTAAGGATTCTATATGAATATTGCTATTGCTGTCATTGTTGGTATTGCTGTGATAACAGGAGGTTAATTGGAAGTTTGGGTTAGGCGAGTTATATAGGGGAAATGCTGCCTGATTTCCGCTAAGTTCTTAACTAATAAAAATCCTAATCAAGAAAGTATGAATTGAAGAATGGTTCCTATAGGTAATTGGTTGCAGATTGATAAGCTAGAAAGTATAGTTTACTAACGATAGCGTACTTTCATATTAAATAGGCTAAAGGGGCGACGAAGCGAACGTGATTACGATTAACCTTCAACAGGTATGTAAAGTTAACCCTTCTTTCTTTTTGGCATGATCTTTATGAAATGAACAGACGATGTGTATATGATTCCAAAGAAGTTCCTATTCTTAGAGCCACTAGTATGGCTAACGTTCTTGATTTCCAAAAGCTATTTCATTATGTCTTGATATGTGTATATGATTCTAGAAGTTCTATTTGGATATAATCCATAGTGATATTCGAAAGATACTTGATATGACTATTGTCTTGATTTTCAAATGATAGTTCATTTTGATTATTCTATTGAGTCTAGAATATGATTTAATTTGCATATGGTTGCTCACTACTCTACTCGTGCATGCCTCAACATATCTTTCACTGAGTCCCGGGCCAGGATACGTTTTCGTGCACAGTTTCACTGCATTGTTCACCGAGTCCCTCACTAGAGGGCCGGGTACGGTATATTTATATATATATGATGGTGTTATGCTGTGTTATGGCGTTATGATGTGTTATGGCGTTATGATGTGTTTATGGCGTTATGATGTGTTTATGGTGTTATGTTGTGTTATGGCGCCAAAGATGGTATGTGGCGACCATCTTCACCGAGTCCCATAATGGGCCGAGTATGATATATGATATTGACATGCACGATTTATGTTTCAAAAGGGTAAGTGTTTTTGTATTCTGGACATTATACTTGTCTCCTGTACTTCGTATTTCAGTTATGATCCTTTTTACTGTATTTCATGCTTTATATACTCAGTACATATCCCGTACTGACCCCCTTTCTAAGGGGCATGCGTTTCATGCCCGCAGGTACAGATAGTCGGTTTGGTGACCCTTCAGCATAGGACTTCTACTCAGTTGTCTTGGAGGTCTCCGTTGTTCCGGAGTCTACACTTTTGGTACAGATCTTATGATGTATATATATATATATATATATATATATGTTTATCCAGGGGTACGACAGGGCCCTGTCCCGTCATATTTCACTGTTGATGCTCTTAGAGGTCTGTAGACATATGTGTGGGTTGTGTATAATTTCTGTTCAGCTGTGTCTATACGATGTGCTATGATATGATGTCCGTCTGTAGTGGCAGCCTTGTCGGCTTGCATATGACATGATATTGATGTGTAGTGGCAGCCTTGTCAGCTTGCGTATCATTTTATGATTTGTTCAGTTGTGACTCCTCTGGAGACAGTTTATCTAAATATACATATATGATGACGTTATGAACCGTTGCAGTTCTTTTGCAAGTTTCCTTATTGTTCATAGATTCAGTTTGATTATATTTAACAGGTTCGTATACGGGTGTCCAGTTCGGGCACTAGTCATGACCCACGGGGTTGGGTCGTGACAAAAGTGGTATCAGAGCAGTTCATCCTCAGAGTGTCTACAGACCGTGTCTAGTAGAGTCTTGTTTATCGGTGTGTTGTGCACCACATCTATAAACAGGAAGCTACAGAACATTTAGGATTTTACCTTTCTTTCATATCTAAGATCGTGTGATAGAGCCTAGCCATAGGAAATGAAATTCCTTATACTAACCTTTGATTTCAGCTGAAGAACGACATCGACAGAAGAAAGTGACTGATGATATTAGAAGCTACACAGTACACAGGTAAGCAACGGTGCGAAAGATGCATGTTGGATAAGGTAAGAATATTGAAGTATGATTGAAATGTAAAGTTGAAGAATGAAAGGGAAAGTAGATAGGAAGGTATAACAGGACAGATCGTTAAAGGATCAGGTACGTTTCGAGGTGTGATATGTGAGGTAAGTTTCGACACCTTTATACTTTTTACTTGAAATTGGGAGCCCTGTATGGCTATGATATGATATGATATATACATGTATATGTTGGCCCTGTGAGGCATTGTTGGTATTTCCTGCGTGCAGTTTTTGGGATAGTAAGAAGTACAGAGGAAACTCTGCCCAAATTTTCCCAGAAATAGAAAAAAAGAATGAGATATAGGTTCACAATATGTCTTGAAAGTCTATACCGATAGGGTAAATTTATCATGTTGGATTAAAGCTTTAAGAGATACCCTCCATGTCATCCGTAAGAGGCATCATTCCTAGTTGGTAAATTTTATTTCGAAGAAGCATATATGAGCAACAATGTTTGGAATTCATTTGCATGGACCAGGATACCTTCCAGTCACATTTTACCTTAGAAGAGGCTTACGTTGAAGAGCAAAAACGTCCATAAATAAGCTTCATTTTTATTGGAAGAATACATAGCATACAGCAAGTAGTTTATGAACTAAATGATTCGTTCACGACTCAAGAATAAATCTAGAGGTAAACCATGTGAATCAAGCACTAGAAGTCCTGTGGTGCTTGTCGGATTCTAGTTTTTCTTCTGGTGGTGGTTGGAGAATGCCTCATGGTGAAATTTTCTTAGTTATTAATAAACTAATTGGAGATGGAATTTGTGGAAGGAAAACTCAAGCTTGTGGGTGGTCTAGGATCATGTGTTTCATGTGTTGTTGATGAAATGCCAGGATGATTTGGAAGGGCTTGTGATACTAAGGGATGATTTAGAAAAAGGTGACAAATCTTTTATTGAGGTATCGAGTGAACTGATAAGTGGGGATAAATTATGACAAGTTTACAGTTAAAAGGAGTAATAGTAGGATTGAGATTAAAGTACGAAGGAGGAAGAATTATGACAAATTATGAAGGTATTAATAAGACAGCTTGTGAGATATTAAGGATAAGCATGATCGAAAATGGTGAAGGATTAAGTATGCCTAGTCCATAGAGTATAATTAAAACATAGTAAGAATCCTGAATAAGGTTAAGAAGCGTTACGTTATAGGATTGATTACGAACAAGATGTAATGTGAATACCATAAGGATTGTTATAGAAATAAGTAAGCTTAGCAAGGAAGTAACTAAAGGATATGATGCGATCAGTGTGAAACGAAAAAGCAAATATAGAACTAAAAAAAGACTTACAAAGTCCTATAGGAAAAGTTCAGAATAGAGATCAAGTGGTAATGAAAGTGAAAGCGAGCACGGGAAGAGAAAAAGTTAATAGAAAGAACAAGATAAGGAGAAAGAGAGTGGGATTACAGTGTAGCAATGTGTATAGCTGAGAAAATGAGTAATATAAGCGACAGAATTGTGAAAGACCGAACTAAAGGAAGATGAGAAACTGGACAGAATGAATGTCAGAAATGACTAGTATGATAAGAACAAATATGGATGAACATAATATGCTTTGAAAATGAAAAAGGGGTTATGTAGAAGTAGTGTTTTCCGAAGGATACGGGAGTAGCATGAGATTCCTCGTGCAAAATAAAAGATGGACATAGACGGGAGAAATGAAAGGAATACTAAAGGAAGCACTCAAGACATACGTAATTAATTGAGTATGAGTATAGGATAAAAGAGAAATATATAGCTACAAACTTAAGGTGTAGTACGATGAGAAGGTGATATGACAAGACCATTATTAAAACGAATTTGATATAATTTTGAGTAAGTTAGTAGTTAGCGTTGGGTATACAACAAGGGTGAAAGAGCATGAGGCATAAAGGAGTACTGCGTGTATGTGACTTCACCTTGGAAATAGTGAAATCCTTAAAGGACAGGGATTGTGGATTTTCGAAACAACTGATGTATTGTGGATTTATTAGAAGAAACAGATGATATCTGTTGGGATAAAGATAGTATTATAAGAAAGCTTGGGACACTTATCATTAGAATATAAGTGCTACCTAATTAAGAGTTTGAAACGACTATAAGCACTAGCTAATTACGGGTCGTACGTTCCTCGTCACTAACATATTATATTTATGGATCGGGCCGTACGTTCCTCAGCACTAACATATTATATTTATGGATCGGGCCGTACGTTCCTCGGCACTGACATATTATATTTATGGATCGGGTCGTACGTTCCTCGGCACTAACATATTATATTTATAGATCGGGCCGTACGTTCCTCGGCACTATTATATTATATATGGGTTGGGTTGTACGTTCCATAACACTATCAGTTATATTATAATCTATGCCTAACATACGCCGTAGAGTCAGTTTCAGTCATATAGAGTTACGCAGATATTCTCAGATGTTAGCCACAAATGCATTCAATTATTGAGACTAGTTTTCATGATTCATCTGTACTTGATGTTCTTATGCTTTATATACTTAGTACATATTCCATACTGACCCCCTTTCTTCGGGGGGCTGCGTTTCATGCCCGCAGGTACAGACGCTCGATTCAGTGATCCCCCAGCTTAGGATTTCCAGTCAGCTGTCTTGGAGAGCGCCGTTGTTATATCCTGTATTTTCGAACGTCGGATTATTTGTAAGTCGAGGTGGGGCCCGCACGTCAAGATTTTTTTTGGGACATGTGACAAGTTATATGAATCGCATATGTAAAGTTAAACACAACTCGTGAAGGGCCCTAGGGCCAAATCAAAGTGAAAGCCCTCCAAACGGATATTTTCAAGAAGACGTTTTCGGATGACCTGACTTGGGGGGGGCAAACTCGGCATTATACGTTTGGAATTTGGGAAAACTCCCAAAATTAAAAGTTGTAGATAATTGAAATAGCTTTCCAACGGTAGGTCGTGGGTTCCCAGGGGACGTCGGTACAAGGAGATATAGACGTTTTAAGGTCGAACGGTCAGTGGGCTAGGCCCAACTCGTGACCAACCGGGTTGGCCCAAAAAAAAAAAAAAACAAACAAACAAAAGAGGCCCAAAAATTCAATGGTGGCCGGCCATGAGGGGCTTAAATGGGCCAAGTGTCACGACCCAGCCCCGTGGGCCGCGACTGGCACCCTACCTGGGTACCCAGACCGAATCGCACATTCATTATCAAATCCAAACTCACTTCAGAATTTTTACAAAATCATATCAAACATAGTTTATGTCAAAATATGTCTTAAGCGGTCGTACAAATCAGATTGTCATATCAGATCCAAACAAAGCGGCGGAATAGACATCGCCGGTCAAAAGTGTAAACATAAGCATAAGGGCCATTTAGGTCCATCATAACAAACGGACCGCTTTAAGACCAGAAAACAAAAATCGAACAAACATACATAGGACCCTCGCCCCACATATGTGACTACAGGCCTCTACGAACTCAAAACAAAGACATATGGCGAGACAGGGCCCCGCCGTACCCAAATAGTCAAATGTACACAGTGTATGCATAACAGAGAATGTCTATACCAAAAGTGGACTCCGGATCAGAAGGAGTACTCCAAAATAGCAGAATGAGTAGCCTAAGCCGAAGGATCACCCAAACGAGCTTCTGTACCTGCGGGCATGAAACGCAGCCCCCGAAGAACAGGGGGTCAGTACGAAATATGTACTGAGTATGTAAAGCACGGAGTACAGATATATGGCCCAAACTGAAAGCAAATCAGGTAACAAAGTGGAGTACAAACCGGTGTGTCAAAATCCGTATCAAGTCATATACATATACATAATGCAGATGAAATCATGCAAAGCTCAGGAACGTGGTCGCCACTCTGACGCTGGCGCCACACACAGCATAACACCAGAAGGTTTCAAATCTCCGTACATCCCCGAACACAAACATAATCATAGGTGTGCGTATCGCATCACGAGCCATATCACAGCATAACTCCAAACGGAACCCGGCCCTATGGCGAAGCCTCGGGAACCGTAACACAGCATACGGCCGAATTATCATAAGGCGCACGAATCAAAACCAGCCCGGGAACCGGTGAACGAAATCATAATAAGGCACGAGCGGAGTCGTGAGCAAACAAATGCAAATCATACTTCAAAAGAGTCTTTCAAAACATAATAGTTTCACAAATCGTTCTTTAGTACAAAATAATCGAATACTTAGTCGATATAAGGTTTCCTTTCACAAAACGTTTCCGAAATCTGCAAATGGTCAAAGTTACCAATTGAGATTCTTAGGCTTAAAAATGCCTTTAACTCCATTTTTGCCTACCGAAATTTCGGCAGCATTTCCCCTATAAATCTAACATCCCCGAGACTTAGCTCGGCTCAAAATATATCAATAACAACAGCCCACACATCAACAAACAACACAAACAATAACCAAACCACTCTAGGTTCAAAGTTCAACTTTATTACTTAAGTTGGCAACTTTCATTCATACTTCCAAAATTCCAAATCTATATCCACATCCTTATATTCATTTACTCATTCAAGATCCTTTCAATCACATCCCAAATATACTGCAAACCATATACGAAAGTTCCCGAGATTCATTATTTTCCATATTTCATTCAAAACATCAAAAGTCACGACGAACATTCTAACACCAAATCAATTCATCAAACATTCATTTGCATCACAAGGGATCACTACAATACAACTAACCAATTTAAATAAACTTTAGACGACTCTTTCCCCCACCTTATATTGAACACGGCCACACACAACTTTTCACACATGCACGGCTACTTCACCCACAACACAATTCCATAATCCTCACGTTACTCCAATTACTAACACATATATGTCCATTCCATAACATAAAAGCATAGAAATCTCACCTTTTTCTTGAAATCCCGATTTGCCGCAAATGTCACCCTTTCGTCAAACTAATTGTACTACAACGGAGAGCGTCTTGAGCACTTCACAATTATGTAGAAACCAAGATTTTTAATGCTAGAACCAAGCTTGCCAAATTTTTTTCTCTCTTTTTTCCATTCTCGGCCGAGAGGTGTTTTTTTTGTGGTGTTCTTCAACTTTTGTTTTGCTATGTAAGACTTGATAATTCAAAGAGATAAAAGTGATATATATCCACTTAATTTCATGTGCATAGCACATGACTTGCAAGGAATGGGCTTGGACTTGCCTCTTGGCCGGCCACTTTAAAGTCTTGGGCCTCAATTTTTGTGTAGTATTTTTTTCTTGGCACAATTCATAAAACGTCCCATTTTGTAATTCCCGAAACTAATTTTCGAAATTCCAAATTTACCCTCGGCCTTCCCCGAGGTCTTGACATTAATGATTCCATAACCAACATAGTCATATTCACCAAAATCAGAAATATTTCCTTATAACACACAAGTCGTAATTATTTCTCGATTTCCACTTATACGAAACACGGGACATAACATTCTCCCCCCCTTAAGAACATTCGTCCCCGAATGTTAAATAAATCTTATGAAGGTTCACAAACGTAACGGGAAAACCATTTTTTATTCATAGCACACATGGTCCATCCGTTCATTAATACCACAAATTCAAAAGTTTAGATTACAAGAGGCGTAGGGAATAAATGGGGGAATCTCTTCTTCATCTCATCCTCCGCCTCCCAAGTAATCTCTTCCCGGTTACTGTTGCGCCACAGAACTTTGACAGAAGGCACTTCCTTAGTGCGCAATCTCCTTACCTGTCGGTCCAGAATAGATACAGGTTGCTCGTCATAAGAAAACTGCTCCATTACCTGAAGATCATCTACTGGGAATATCCTGGAAGGGTCACCAATACACTTCCGCAGCATAGACACATGAAACACCGGGTGCATGGACTCCAAATCGGATGGCAAGTCTAGCTCGTAGGCGACTGCGCCTACCCTCCGAACAATCTGGTATGGCCCGATGTACCGCGGCCTCAATTTACCCTTCTTACCGAATCTCATAACGCCTCTCATGGGCGCCACTTTCAGGAATACCCGTTCGCCAATCTGGAACTCTAACGGTCGACGTCGTCTATCAGCATAAGCTTCCTGGATCGCGTCTGGCCCAATCAACTTAGTTTCGCCGACGTCAAACCAACCAATAGGAGATCCACATCTCCTGCCATAAAGGGCCTCGTACGGAGCCATCTAAGTGCTGGAGTGATAACTGTTATTGTAGGAAAACTCTATAAGCGGCAAACAATCATCCCAGCTGCCCCTGAAATCAATAACGCAGGCCCGCGACATATCCTCGAGCGTCTGAATAGCGCGCTCGGCCTGCCCATCGGCCTGAGGATGAAAAGTTGTACTGAGGCTCACCTGAGTCCCTAATCCCTCCTGAAATGACCTCCAGAAATTTGCTGAAAACTTGGCACCTCGGTCAGTAATAATAGATACAGGGACTCCGTGAAGTCTGACTATGTCTCTAATATATAATCTGGCATAGTCCTCAGCCGAATAAGTAATCCAGACCGGAAGGAAATGGGTTGATTTCGTCAGCCTGTCCACAATAACCCAAATAGAGTCGTACCTGCGTAGAGCATGCGGCAACCCAACAATGAAGCCCATAATCTAAAGCCGTAAGCCCGCAACGTCCGGTACACAGAATCTGTCGTCATAAAATAATGCACCTTCGGCGAGATTTCAAACTGAGTCTTTGTTTCATTAAGAGCCACACGCTATATTCTTGTAACGGACAAACATTTTCCAGACATCATAGCCAATATCATTCCTTATCACACTACTGCGTTCTCTACCACATTATCGTAATCCCACTTCATACCGGACACTTCACAGCAACAGATTCAAAATCACTTCATACCAGACAGTTCACACCAACGAATTCAGAATCATACCAAACACTTCACATCAACAGATTCAGAACTAGGACCGGACGCCTAGCAGCATATCGAACGAACTCGTAATCGGAGGCAGACATACTAGACTATGGCAGACGGGCTCATAGTTAAAATTAGAGGTACCAAAGTATGTCAGACAAATCTGAGATCGGAGTCAGACGTACCAAGGCGTATCAGACGAATTCGTAATCAGAATCAAACACACGGAAGTATTCTGTCACCCCAAACGTACTCACAACCAGATCATCGTATTCGAACTCATTCAGACTCAACATACGTTGCTCGAGCTGAATATTAACAACAGACGTCACACAAACACTTATCGAACACTTATCTTAAGAGGTCGCCCGTGCAGAACAGTCATATCAAAATCATAAAGGTGGCGGAATATACGTCGCCCAAATGCACACACACGTACAACCTCATGGGCCATCTTGGCCATAGTAGCATACGGGCCGCTTAAGAAGGCGAAACAGATCCACATACGAACATACCTGTCACGACCCAAACCTCGTGGGCCGCGACTGGTACCCTAACTGGATACCCATACGTACCTATCTGATCGAATTCGAATCATACAAATTTTATATTTTTTTTTTCGTTTCAAAACAGAAGTACGGAAATAGGCCGATACAAAAACGGCACGCGCGCAACCATACGTATATATACATATATACCTGAACATACAGACATTTACAGATAAGCCGATGAGGCTAACATACAGACGAAACCCGTAACCCACATATCCATCTACAGGCCTCTACAGACATACAGAATCATATGACGGGACAGGGCCCCGCCGTACCCAGAATATACACACATACGGAGTACACAGAAGACAGAAAATATATACCAAAAGATATGCTCCGGGTCAAAGGAGCTCTTCAAAAAGCAGAGTTGGAAACCTACGCGGGCGGCGTATCACCTGGTGCGTCTGTACCTGCGGGCATGTAGCGCAGCCCCCGAAGAACGGGGGTCAGTACGGAAAATGTACCGAGTATGTAAAGCAGAAACGTAACAGATATAAACATAGTCCGAACTAGAGTCATAGAAATATAACGGGCAAAATCATAAATCAAACTGACGGACAGAGTTATGATCCAGACAGACATACAGAATCGTGTTACACACAAATGAACAGAATTATAGTTCGGACAGACAAACGGAATCATAATACGGACAGACGAGCAGAATCTGGATCCATACGGACATACAGAAGCAGAAGCCATACGGACATACAGAAATAGTCGTAACACAGACGGACAGACAGTAGTATGACGGACAGAATTATGCATGCAGAGTAGCACAGAATCATACAAAATCATACAGAGGCATGTGCTTTATAAATACAGATGGCACACGCATATATTCATACAGATCCCGGCCCTGTCTGGGGGCGCGGTAACAGAACCCGGCCCTCTTAGTACGGGACGCGGTGGACAGACAGAATCAAATCAGATCATATGCCATCCTGGCCGCCATCCCCATACACAGATCATACAGACATACAGATCCCGGCCCGTACGCCGAGGGACGCGGTGAACAACGCAGAGAAATGTGCACGATAACAGAACCTGGCCCGGGTCGCAGTGAAGGAATGCATTGAGACAGACACGAATCGATAAATGAGAAACCACCTACCTACAGACTCAACATACAGACTCGATCAAACTGAAGGGGTGCCAAACGGCGAGCCAAAATCAGAATATCCAGATAATATGCACAGTACAGCCTATATCCTAGTTGGGAAGGCACGACAGATTATTATCAGAATGGGATTCTCAGATATTCAGAAATCATGCTGTATAAATTGCACCAAAATAGCCATAATATACACAAAATAATAGTTCAGAAGTTTTTAAAGAAAATCGGACCCAAAATGGAAGTATTTAAAATCGTACCGGGAGTATCGGGCCTTGTGGGCCCACCTCGGACCAACCCGAGGCTACATATGTAAATTATTGATAATTGACCTTATGAGGTCACCCATACTCGTTCGGAAGTGTTCCGACTCCGTTTGGGGAAATTTTGTACAAAATCTCACTTTAAGGGCAATTTGTAAGAAAATAGGTTCAATTGAATTGAAGGAATTGGAGCGGTTTTCCGTCTCGAATTCCGGGGAATAGAGTCGGACTTAAGGCTCGCGGCCGAGCCTACCACATCCAGAACATGCCTAGGAACGTAGAGAAGTGTTTCACATACCTTGATGGCGCCTTATGCTCGCTTGGCGTCACTCCAAATTTCGTCCAAAATCTGGAAATGGTCAAGTTTACCATTTGGTTAGTTTCATTCTTTCAATACTCTAACTTTACACATAATTGCCTACCGAAATTTCGGCAGCATTTCCTCTGTATATACGACATCCCCGAGACTTAGCTCGGCTCAATTTAGCAACACAACAACCCAGAGGAGACATCCAAACAACAACAAACATCAATAAACACTAAATCATACGCTATGGCATTATTAGCCACCTTTCGACACGACGAATCATCTTTCGCTTCAAACTTACATTTCCAACCAAAAACTTATTATTTTCATATCCATTATCTGTCAAAATCATTACGACACACATCGGAGGCATCCATACCATGTTCACATAATGTTCACAAGATACGCAAACGTTCAACTTTCTTTCAAATCACTACTTTTCCAATCTTTTCCTAACTTTCAACATACGAGTTCATAAACACATTTTCATATTCCAAGTTCATTATCATCAATCACAATTTCAAGACCTTAGGCTAAAGCGACATACTTTCCGACAACAACTTAACCAACAATTCTTCGTTTTAGCTTAACCATTATCCTTCAATCTACTTCACAAAGCCATAACACGATTAGCATACAAACAAAAATCAAATTCACGTCCCATAGTCAACATAGTACCACACGGCCAACTCCAATATTTTTCCAATTCTCACTAATTCATCCCACTTTCCTTTCTAATACAATTTCCACCATACTACAACTAAGTTACACAAGAATTCAAACCATTAAAATCATGCAATACACATATATGCATTCGGCCACACACCCAAAAATTCCAACACACCAAATTTCCATATTTTTCATTCATTCACACATACCACAACATACATACATCATTTTTAACACAACAAAAGCATGAAATCCTTACCTTTCTTCAAGTTCTTCACTTGGAGGATGAAATTGTTTTCTTGCCACAATCTTTATATCAACTTGTAGAGAATCTTGTGCTTAGCAATAATCTCTCAAGAGAAGAACTCTTTAAACCAAGGGATTGGCTCCAAAAAAATTTCTTTCTTTTCTTTCCTTTTTTCTCTCCAAACCCGAACCCTCTCTCTTCTTTTTTTTTTCTTTCTTGATTTGTTCTTGCTTCTTGAATATTCCTCACACTTATCCAATATATAATTTCCCATGGAATTTAATTATTCCATGGGCTTGGACCTATGGTGGCCGGTTGGGCCCCCTTAAGTTGGGCCTTTGTTTTTGTTGTTATTATTATTATTTTTTTTGGCCCAAAAGTGGTGGCTAATTTTGGTAATTCATGGAACAAGTTTCCAAAATTCCAATTATTGCCCTTGGCCACCTTTCGTAATTCCACATCATTGTATTCATAACCTACACATGCATACCAAGTAAGGTCCAATAGTGGCCTTATTCATCACAAGTCATTTTATCTTGAATTTTCCGAATGAACAAAAATGTCGGATGTAACATTCTCCCCCCCTTTAGAACATTCGTCCTCGAATGTTAAATTGACCTTATGGGGCGCCATACTACTCCGGGAGGGTTCTCTTTGTAGTCGTCCTTTGCTAACCTTCCGACATGGCTTCTTTACCAACATTATGGGGTAATTTTTCACATCACTGATTCAGATGCCTTCATAATATATCTTCTCGTACCCCACGCAATCGTCGAACCATAAGCTATATTCTTGTAACTGACGAACGCTTTCCAGACGTCATAGTCCGTATCATTTATTGTTACACTCCGGAGATTTCTACAACGTTATCGTAATCCTTCTTCATACCAGACACTTCATACCAACAAATTCAGCACTAGAACCGGACGCTTAGAAGTATATCGGACGAATTCGTAATCGGAAGCAGACATGCTAAACTATGGCGGATGGATTCATAATCAAAAGAAGAGATACGGAAGTATGTCAGACAGATCTGAGATCAGAGTCAGATGTACAGAAAGGTATCGGACGGATTTCGAAATCGGAATCAGGCTTACAGAAATGTATCATACAGAGTCACACTTAGAATCAGACATGCGGAGATGTATCAGACAGATGCGTGATCAAAATTAGACGTACAGAGGTACACCAGACGGATTTATATCCAGAGTCAGACATACAGAGGTGTATCAGACAGATTCGTAATCAGGTTTAATCGTACAGACACATGTCAGACAGGAACGTATTCAGAATCAATCATACAAATCGTCTTGGGTGTCGCTTATCGACTTTTTCAAAGTTTCTGCTTACTCGCTCTACTTATCTCTCTCCTTCCCTACTATCCATACTCTCTTTCCTTTTACAACCATCGCCATACCAGACTAACTTATGATGTAATTGGGCTTTTTCTATCCCCTGACAACATTCGGGTCGTCGCTGACTGTTATCCAGATTCGCTAAGTTTTCCGAGTGGTATCGCACCTTTCCTTTTTGCCCATTTAACCCGCGTCGGTCTGTGTGGTATCTGTAAAGGCGCTAATTACTCCATACATTCTCTTTTCCTTTAGATTACCCCAAATTTCCATTTATATCGATCATACCTACACTTGAGCAAAAACTTTGCATTACTTCCCAGGGGGTCACCCATCCCAGAATTGCTATGGCCTGAGCACGCTTAACTCCGAAACTTTCATGCATTTCGATACGTTAGGGCTAATATAATTTCGTCGATTGCCCCTCACGACCTTTGTCACGTAATTTTAGAGTAAATCAGGGTCTTCGCAGATTTTCGGAAAAATTTTGGTAGCGGGTCCCACCCCCGACTAAGTCATACCATTACCATATTGCTTTTCTGAATCTCGGTATCCACCACATTAACATTTATCTTACTATTTCTAATACCCAGAAGTATAAGATCACGTAATTCAGCAAAATACAAACTTATCCATACATACATTTCTCAAAAAGGATTGGCTGGCGTACCTGGGCGTGCACTCGAAGACGCTCCTGGGTCCTGCCGGCCGGTTAAAGCAAACACGCGGTTCGAAGGACCGCTGTAACCAGAAGCTGCACCACGTCCTCTGCCACGACCCGCTGGCGCTGGTGCTGGTGCTGGTGCTGGTGCTCCTCGCCCCGCAGGGCGCATGGCCGCTGAAGGAGAAGATGAGCCTGCAACGGACCCAGCAGGCCGGGCTGAACCCGAACTGCCCTTAAGTGGGCACTCTCTGACTCGATGGTCTGGGCTCCCACAAAAATAACAAGCGCCCGTAGCGCGGTAACACTCCCCCGGGTGGGGCCTCCCACAATAAGAACACGGGGGTATGGGTGGCCTCGACTGACCGGGACCTCTGGAGCTCTGTCCTGCGAACTGTGGGGGCGTACTGTAGGCTGGCTGGGACGAATACCTATTTCTCTGCCGCTGGGAAGGCTCGCTCTGAAATCCCTCTGAATACCCAGCCGATCTGACTCTCTTAGGCTGGCCCCTGTCGTAACCCTATCAGGCCGACGTTCCCTACGTCGGTCCTCCATGCCCTGGGCGTGTGCCTGTACCCGGGCTACATGCATCCCTGGCTGAGCAGCCACAGCCAAACAACCATTAATCAGATAAGAGTCCAGTCCCATCACATACCTGTGCACCCTGTCGGCCATCTCAGCTACTATGGTGGGTGCATACCTAGCCAATGAATCGAACTCTAGGCTGTACTCGCGAACACTTCTACCATTCTATCTCAAGTTCAAGAACCGATCGACCCTAGCTCTTCGTAGCTCTGGTGGTAGAAAATGGTCAAGAAAGGCCTTAGTAAATTCGGCCCATACCGCTGGGGGAGCATCGTCACCCCTGGAGAGCTGCCAAGACTCATACCAATTTGCTGCCACCTCATATAATCGATACGAAGCCAACTCCACAGACTCAGTCGGCGAAGCCTTAATCAGTCGTAGTTTGCTCTCCATCTTTCTAATGAACTCCTGGGGATCCTCCTCAGGTTTTGCCCCGGAGAATTCTGGAGGATTACATGTCAGAAACTCACGAGCCCTGGAGCTCTCATACCTGTCCGCACGACCACCCCCAAATCCATGCCTGCGAACCTGCTCCGCCATCAATGTGGTCAATAACTGAACCGCATCTCGCATGGCTCTACCCTCCGCCCCTGCCTGTGGAGCTGGAGGCTCGGGCACTGGAACCTCAGGGGCTTGCGGTGGAGCCGTCTCCCGATTAGCAGCTCCTGCTGCTCTGATATCCTCCGGCAAGGGGGGTGTAACAGATCCAGACGACGGGGGCACATCCTCAAGTGCAGGGTGCACACTGGCCCTGGTAACCCTCGGGGCCTGGCTGGTCTCTCCTGCCTCAATCCTGGCCTTGCCCTTCTGGGCAGCTGTTGCCTTCTTCGGAGGCATCACTGAAACATAGCAGATCGTTAGGAGAGGTTCATCCTACTAATACAGTTCTATCGCACGATCTAAAGATCCAAAGAAGGGTAACATCCTAAATGCCCTGTAGCTTCCCGTTTATAGATGTGGTGCACAACACATCGATAAACAAGACTCTACTAGACACGGCATGTAGACATTCCGAGGACTAACCGCTCTGATACCACTTTTGTCACGACCCAAACCCCGTGGGCCGCGACTGGTACCCTAACTGGATAACCATACGTACCTATCTGATCGAATTCGAATCATACAAATTTTATATTTTTTTTTTTCGTTTCAAAACAGAAGTACGGAAATAGGCCGATACAAAAACGGCACGCGCGCAACCATACGTATATATACATATATACCTGAACATACAGACATTTACAGATAAGCCGATGAGGCTAACATACAGACGAAACCCGTAACCCACATATCCATCTACAGGCCTCTACAGACATACAGAATCATATGACGGGACAGGGCCCCGCTGTACCCAGAATATACACACATACGGAGTACACAGAAGACAGAAAATATATACCAAAAGATATGCTCCGGGTCAAAGGAGCTCTTCAAAAAGCAGAGTCGGAAACCTACGCGGGCGGCGTATCACCTGGTGCGTCTGTACCTGCGGGCATGTAGCGCAGCCCCCGAAGAACGGGGGTCAGTACGGAAAATGTACCGAGTATGTAAAGCAGAAACGTAACAGATATAAACATAGTCCGAACTAGAGTCATAGAAATATAACGGGCAAAATCATAAATCAAACTGACGGACAGAGTTATGATCCAGACAGACATACAGAATCGTGTTACACACAAATGAACAGAATTATAGTTCGGACAGACAAACGGAATCATAATACGGACAGACGAGCAGAATCTGGATCCATACGGACATACAGAAGCAGAAGCCATACGGACATACAGAAATAGTCGTAACACAGACGGACAGACAGTAAGTAGTATGACGGACAGAATTATGCATGCAGAGTAGCACAGAATCATATAAAATCATACAGAGGCATGTGCTTTATAAATACAGATGGCACACGCATATATTCATACAGATCCCGGCCCTGTCTGGGGGCGCGGTAACAGAACCCGGCCCTCTTAGTACGGGACGCGGTGGACAGACAGAATCAAATAAGATCATATGCCATCCTGGCCGCCATCCCCATACACAGATCATACAGACATAAAGATCCCGGCCCGTACGCCGAGGGACGCGGTGAACAATGCAGAGAAATGTGCACGATAACAGAACCTGGCCCGGGTCGCAGTGAAGGAATGCATTGAGACAGACACGAATCGATAAATGAGAAACCACCTACCTACAGACTCAACATACAGACTCGATCAAACTGAAGGGGTGCCAAACGGCGAGCCAAAATCAGAATATCCAGATAATATGCACAGTACACGCCTATATCCTAGTTGGGAAGGCACGACAGATTATTATCAGAATGGGATTCTCAGATATTCAGAAATCATGCTGTATAAATTGCACCAAAATAGCCATAATATACACAAAATAATAGTTCAGAAGTTTTTAAAGAAAATCGGACCCAAAATGGAAGTATTTAAAATCGTACCGGGAGTATCGGGCCTTGTGGGCCCACCTCGGACCAACCCGAGGCTACATATGTAAATTATTGATAATTGACCTTATGAGGTCACCCATACTCGTTCGGAAGTGTTCCGACTCCGTTTGGGGAAATTTTGTACAAAATCTCACTTTAAGGGCAATTTGTAAGAAAATAGGTTCAATTGAATTGAAGGAATTGGAGCGGTTTTCCGTCTCGAATTCCGGGGAATAGAGTCGGACTTAAGGCTCGCGGCCGAGCCTACCACATCCAGAACATGCCTAGGAACGTAGAGAAGTGCTTCACATACCTTGATGGCGCCTTATGCTCGCTTGGCGTCACTCCAAATTTCGTCCAAAATCTGGAAATGGTCGAGTTTACCATTTGGTTAGTTTCATTCTTTCAATACTCTAACTTTACACATAATTGCCTACCGAAATTTCGGCAGCATTTCCTCTGTATATACGACATCCCCGAGACTTAGCTCGGCTCAATTTAGCAACACAACAACCCAGAGGAGACATCCAAACAACAACAAACATCAATAAACACTAAATCATACGCTATGGCATTATTAGCCACCTTTCGACACGACGAATCATCTTTCGCTTCAAACTTACATTTCCAACCAAAAACTTATTATTTTCATATCCATTATCTGTCAAAATCATTACGACACACATCGGAGGCATCCATACCATGTTCACATAATGTTCACAAGATACGCAAACGTTCAACTTTCTATCAAATCACTACTTTTCCAATCTTTTCCTAACTTTCAACATACGAGTTCATAAACACATTTTCATATTCCAAGTTCATTATCATCAATCACAATTTCAAGACCTTAGGCTAAAGCGACATACTTTCCGACAACAACTTAACCAACAATTCTTCGTTTTAGCTTAACCATTATCCTTCAATCTACTTCACAAAGCCATAACACGATTAGCATACAAACAAAAATCAAATTCACGTCCCATAGTCAACATAGTACCACACGGCCAACTACAATATTTTTCCAACTCTCACTAATTCATCCCACTTTCCTTTCTAATACAATTTCCACCATACTACAACTAAGTTACACAAGAATTCAAACCATTAAAATCATGCAATACACATATATGCATTCGGCCACACACCCAAAAATTCCAACACACCAAATTTCCATATTTTTCATTCATTCACACATACCACAACATACATACATCATTTTTAACACAACAAAAGCATGAAATCCTTACCTTTCTTCAAGTTCTTCACTTGGAGGATGAAATTGTTTTCTTGCCACAATCTTTATATCAACTTGTAGAGAATCTTGTGCTTAGCAATAATCTCTCAAGAGAAGAACTCTTTAAACCAAGGGATTGGCTCCAAAAAATTTTCTTTCTTTTCTTTCCTTTTTTCTCTCCAAACCCGAACCCTCTCTCTTCTTTTTTTTTTCTTTCTTGATTTGTTCTTGCTTCTTGAATATTCCTCACACTTATCCAATATATAATTTCCCATGGAATTTAATTATTCCATGGGCTTGGACCTATGGTGGCCGGTTGGGCCCCCTTAAGTTGGGCCTTTGTTTTTGTTGTTATTATTATTATTTTTTTTGGCCCAAAAGTGGTGGCTAATTTTGGTAATTCATGGAATAAGTTTCAAAAATTCCAATTATTGCCCTTGGCCACCTTTCGTAATTCCACATCATTGTATTCATAACCTACACATGCATACCAAGTAAGGTCCAATAGTGGCCTTATTCATCACAAGTCATTTTATCTTGAATTTTCCGAATGAACAAAAATGTCGGATGTAACAATACCGGAGATTTAGCAGACAGATTCATAACCGGGGTCAGACGTATGGAATCAGATCAGACAGATTCGAAATCGGAATCAGACGTACAGAACTATATCACACAGAATCGTGACCAAAGTCAAACAGGCAGAAATGTATCGGACAGAGTCGTAATCAGAATCAAACATACCGGGATGGATCAGACAAACACGTGATCAAAATCAGACGCACAGAGGCATATTAGACAAGTTTGCATCTCGAGTCAGACATACAGAGATGTGTCAGACGGATTCGCGATCAGAGCTAATCATGCAGAGGTATTACAACCACAATCAGATTCAGAACCAGATGTACCAAGGTTTATCAAATGGGAACACAATCGAGGCCGGAAGCATATAGGCGTAATAGACAGAGCCTTATCATCATCGGGAATGCAAAAGTATAGCAGATAGAATCCGAATTAGGATCAGATCACTCTTATTGAGGCTCCAATGATTCATGAAAAATTTCCCTTTATTTGTAAACTTATTCGCCAAGCTGTCACACAAATTGTCTTGCATCTCGCGTATCAACTCTTTCAAAGATTCCACTTATTCACACTGCTTATCTCTCATCTTTCCTACCCTCCATACTCATTTTCTCTTTCAGACATCGTTATTCCAAACTAAGTTATAATGTAATTTGGGGCTTTTCTATCCCTTGACAACATTCGGATTGTCGCCCCCGCTTCGTTTCATGTAGTTGGTTCAGAAAAACCCTTCGTCTATCACAACTTTGGTTGCCGGGACTCGGCTCTTATCCCATACGGCACCAAACGAAAATCATACACACACACATACACATACACATACACATACACACATACAGACATATTTACCCATACCTCACTGACGAACGTCTCTGACTGTCGTTCAAATTTGCTCAATTTCCCGAGCGGTGTTGTACCCTTTTCTTTTTGCCCATTTAGTCCGCCTCGTTCTGCGTGACTCCTGTGAGGGCACTAATTACTCCACACATTCTCTTTACCTTTAGATTACCCCAAATTTTCATTTACATCTAGCATACTTATACTTGTGCAAAAATGTTGCATTACTTCCCAGGGGGTCACCCATCCCAGAATTGCTCTGGCTTGAGCACGCTTAACCCCGAAACTTTCACGCATTTTGACGCGTTAGGGCTAATATAATTTCGTCGGTCGCCACTCATGACCTTTGTCACATAATTTAAGACAAATCGGGGTCCTAACAACTTTTCAAAACGTCCTCGTAGCGGGTCCCACCCCGGCCTACGAGAATTCTATTACTTTTCTGACTTGGTGATTACCGTGTCGTCACTTGTAAATCCTCAACACTTACCTCCATGCATACACATGTACATTCAGACAGCCCACAAGTCTAAATTCGTATTCTACAAATTCCATCTCCAAATAGTCGAGGGAAACTGACAGAATGTTACTATAAGGTATCTTCCAACCATCAGCAAAAGAAGACTAGAGTCTGACGAACTTCGCGAAATCATCAAATGCCTAATTCACATAATTATCCCCACGGTTATACATATCTGTATACTTATGCCGAGAGCGAACCGCTAAATTCTCAACTGCTTATCATACGTTTTGTATTCTTCCAGTTTGAGAAACCTTGATCGTCGGACTTTTTGCCCTTCACATGGGTTGTGCTAAAACAAAATGGGGTTAAAACATATTTCTGGTCTCTCCAAATGAATTGCGAATCTACTACTCGTATATATTTACTTGAGATAAAATTTTCCCGCTAAAGGTAATGCTCCTTACAAATAACACGAAGGGTATCTTTTAATCCACCATAATAGGTTTATCATAATGGTATCGATCTTCAAGAAAGGTTAAGAATTTATATCCCATTTCCCTTTTCGTATTCCTAGAAAAATTTGGGCAGAGGTTCCTCTATATTTCTTACTATCCCAAAACCTGTACACAGGAAATACCAACCGGGCCTCACAGGGCCACCACACATACATACATACATATCACATCATATCACCTCATAGCCACACGGGCTAACAATTTCAAACAAAAATATAAATATGCCGAGGCTTACCTCACATGCCCAACTCGACTGCGCCAGCTACACTTTTCATATTTATTTCTCTTTTCGCTGCTCGACTTTATGTTTTAATCGTACTTCAGAATACCTTACCCAGCATACGTCTTTCGTAACATTTCTTACCAGATTTTGTATAGCTTCCAATATCAGCAGTCATTGTCATACATCGACACCACTCTCCAGCTGCAATCAAGGGTTAGAGAAAAAAGGGGAATTCACTTCCTACAGCTGGCTCTATCGCACAATCTAAGATTCCAAAGAAGAGTAACATCCTAAATGCCCCGTAGCTTCCTGTTTATAGATGTGGTGGACAACACATCGATAAACAAGACTCTACGAGACACGGCCTGTAGACATTCCGAGGACAAACTGCTCTGATACCACTTTTGTCACGACCCAGCCCCGTGGGCCGCGACTGGCACCCTACCTGGGTACCCAGACCGAATCGCACATTCATTATCAAATCCAAACTCACTTCAGAATTTTTACAAAATCATATCAAACATAGTTTATGTCAAAATATGTCTTAAGCGGTCGTACAAATCAGATTGTCATATCAGATCCAAACAAAGCGGCGGAATAGACATCGCCGGTCAAAAGTGTAAACATAAGCATAAGGGCCATTTAGGTCCATCATAACAAACGGACCGCTTTAAGACCAGAAAACAAAAATCGAACAAACATACATAGGACCCTCGCCCCACATATGTGACTACAGGCCTCTACGAACTCAAAACAAAGACAGATGGCGAGACAGGGCCCCGCCGTACCCAAATAGTCAAATGTACACAGTGTATGCATAACAGAGAATGTCTATACCAAAAGTGGACTCCGGATCAGAAGGAGTACTCCAAAATAGCAGAATGAGTAGCCTAAGCCGAAGGATCACCCAAACGAGCTTCTGTACCTGCGGGCATGAAACGCAGCCCCCGAAGAACAGGGGGTCAGTACGAAATATGTACTGAGTATGTAAAGCACAGAGTACAGATATATGGCCCAAACTGAAAGCAAATCAGGTAACAAAGTGGAGTACAAACCGGTGTGTCAAAATCCGTATCAAGTCATATACATATACATAATGCAGATGAAATCATGCAAAGCTCAGGAACGTGGTCGCCACTCCGACGCTGGCGCCACACACAGCATAACACCAGAAGGTTTCAAATCTCCGTACATCCCCGAACACAAACATAATCATAGGTGTGCGTATCGCATCACGAGCCATATCACAGCATAACTCCAAACGGAACCCGGCCCTATGGCGAAGCCTCGGGAACCGTAACACAGCATACGGCAGAATTATCATAAGGCGCACGAATCAAAACCGGCCCGGGAACCGGTGAACGAAATCATAATAAGGCACGAGCGGAGTCGTGAGCAAACAAATGCAAATCATACTTCAAAAGAGTCTTTCAAAACATAATAGTTTCACAAATCGTTCTTTAGTACAAAATAATCGAATACTTAGTCGATATAAGGTTTCCTTTCACAAAACGTTTCCAAAATAGTGCATATGGCTCAAAACGTAACTTAGCGCATCGTAATATTCAAAATATATCTCGTAGGAGGAAGTTCCAAAATCGAAAGCATCATTTCAAACTTTATTCAAAAGGACAGCCCAATAAGTCAAATAGGGCGTCTCGGGGTTAACGGGCCCACCTCGAGGCAAATTGAGGCGGCGAACATATTTTTCGAACATTTATAGGCCAAAGGGTCATACATAATCATTTCTAAGTTACCCGACCACATTTCAATAGGTTTCGAACGAATGGTGGCATTCTAGCCAAAATATAGCCCTTAGGCTTCAATTGAATTGAATGAATAGTAACTTTTCTGTGGATCGGGTTTCGAGGAGCAGGAATGCTCCGGAAGTTCCAATATTCGCCTAGGATACTAAGACATGCCAAATGAAGGAGTAGGGGACTTTACATACCTTTCAGACGTCGCATGCTCTCCCAAAAGTCCAGTCCCGTTTCGTCTAAAATCTGCAAATGGTAAAAGTTACCAATTGAGATTCTTAGGCTTAAAAATGCCTTTAACTCCATTTTTGCCTACCGAAATTTCGGCAGCATTTCCCCTATAAATCTAACATCCCCGAGACTTAGCTCGGCTCAAAATATATCAATAACAACAGCCCACACATCAACAAACAACACAAACAATAACCAAACCACTCTAGGTTCAAAGTTCAACTTTATTACTTAAGTTGGCAACTTTCATTCATACTTCCAAAATTCCAAATCTATATCCACATCCTTATATTCATTTACTCATTCAAGATCCTTTCAATCACATCCCAAATATACTCCAAACCATATACGAAAGTTCCCGAGATTCATTATTTTCCATATTTCATTCAAAACATCAAAAGTCACGACGAACATTCTAACACCAAATCAATTCATCAAACATTCATTTGCATCACAAGGGATCACTACAATACAACTAACCAATTTAAATAAACTTTAGACGACTCTTTCCCCCACCTTATATTGAACACGGCCACACACAACTTTTCACACATGCACGGCTACTTCACCCACAACACAATTCCATAATCCTCACGTTACTCCAATTACTAACACATATATGTCCATTCCATAACATAAAAGCATAGAAATCTCACCTTTTTTTTGAAATCCCGATTTGCCGCAAACGTCGCCCTTTCGTCAAACTAATTGTACTACAACGGAGAGCGTCTTGAGCACTTCACAATTATGTAGAAACCAAGATTTTTAATGCTAGAACCAAAATTGCCAAATTGTTTTTCTCTCTTTTTTCCATTCTCGGCCGAGAGGTGTTTTTTTTGTGGTGTTCTTCAACTTTTGTTTTGCTATGTAAGACTTGATAATTCAAAGAGATAAAAGTGATATATATCCACTTAATGTCATGTGCATAGCACATGACTTGCAAGGAATGGGCTTGGACTTGCCTCTTGGCCGGCCACTTTAAAGTCTTGGGCCTCAATTTTTGTGTAGTATTTTTCTTGGCCCAATTCATAAAACGTCCCATTTTGTAATTCCCGAAACTAATTTTCGAAATTCCAAATTTACCCTCGGCCTTCCCCGAGGTCTTGACATTAATGATTCCATAACCAACATAGTCATATTCACCAAAATCAGAAATATTTCCTTGTAACACACAAGTCGTAATTATTTCTCGATTTCCACTTATACGAAACACGGGACATAACACCAAGCCCATGTAATTATTAATCTTAAGTTGTATAAAGCAAGGACCATTAGTCTTGAACACTTTAGAAGTTTCAAGACATACAAAAAAAAAAAAGTGAGAGAGGAGAGCAAGAAAGAGGGTTTCGGCCAAGAACAAAAAAAAGGGGAGAAAAAAAATTAGTTCATCAATCTTTGGTCCAAAAATCTTGTTCTTCTTGTATTTATAGTAAGCTCAAGATGCTCTCCGACGTGATATAATTGGTTTAGCGAGAGAACGACGTTTGCGGAAGATTGAAGTTGGAAGAAAGGTAAGAAATCTACTCTTTTATGTTATAGAATAAGTATGTATGTTGTAATGATTGGAATTTGATGAGAATTGTGGAGTTGTGATATGTGTGTGAAGCCGTGTGTGTGTGTGTGTGGTGGTGCATGGCCGTGTGCCATGGTGGTGGTAGAAATTGCTGGATAAAATTTCATTTAGTTGGTTAGTTATGTCGTTGTGACCTTTGTGATGTAAATAAAGGTTTAATAAGCTAGGTTGGTGTTAAAAAGGGTTGTATGTTATTGTTATGTCCCGTGTTTTCGTATAATTGAAAATCGAGAAATAATTACGACTTGGGTGTTAGAAGGACATAATTTGATTTTAGTAAATGTGACTATGTTGGTTATGGAATCATTATTGTCAAGACCTCGGGGAAGGCCGAGGATAAATTTGGGATTTCGGAAATTAGTTTCGGGAATTACAAAACGGGACTTTTCAAGAATTGGGCCAAAGAAATTATAACTCAAATGAAGCCCAACAATTGAAGGGGGCCGGCCATAGCAAGTGGCCCAAGCCCACTTTTAAAGGGTCATGTGCTATGCACATGACCCCTAAATGGATATATATGTGATATACTTAAGAATTATCAAGAAAACTAGAACAAAATCAAGAACATCAACAAGAAAGGGCTTTCGGCCGTAGCTAGGGAAAAAGGAGAAAGAAAATTCCCAAGTTCTATTGTTGATCCAAAAATCCTAATTTTTGCATATTTGTGAAGTACTCAAGGCCCTCTTCAACGGGGTATAATTAGTTTGGCGCAAGAACGACGTTTACGACAAGTCGGGTTTTCAAAGAAAAGGTAAGAATTTTTCCCCTTTAATGTTATAGAATTGATGTGAATATGTTAAGGATTGAGACTAGACGAGAATCCCGTAACTTGGATGTAAATAGAAAGCCGTGGGTGTGTGTGTATAGTGTGTATTGTCCGTGAGCCATAGGAAGGAAAAATGGATGTGAATTGATCTTGTTTAAGTTGGTATAATGCGTTGTTGTGACCCTTACGTCGTAAATGATTGATTGATGAATTAAATTGGCGTTGGAAAATGATTTCGGATATTATTGGAAAGCGTATACCTTCCGTATCATTATGTATATCGTTGTATATTTAGAGTGCTAAAGACTTTAAATATGAATTTCTAATGATGTTAATGAATTCGGAATGAAACGACGCGAGTTAGAATGTTCGTCGTGAATTTTCGATGTTTTGAAGAATTATGGAAAGTAATGAATTTTGGGGCAATTTCGTGTATGGCTTGGATTGTAGTTAGGATGTGATTGTATAAGTTTGAATGCGGAAATGAATACAATTATGTAGATGTAGAATTGGAGTTTTGAAAGTTTGAATGAAAGTTGCCAACTTATGTAATAAAGTAGAACTTTGAAGCTAGAATGGTTTGATTGTGGCTTGTGTTGTTTGTTGATGTGTGGGCTGTTGTGGTTGATGTATTTTGAGCCGAGATAAGCCTCGGGGATGTTAGATTTATAGGGGAAATGCTGCCGGAATTTCGGTAGGCAAAAATGATGTTAAAGGCATTTTTAGGCCTAAGAATCTCAATTGGTAACTTTGACCATTTGCAGATTTCAGACGGAACGGGACTTGACTTTTGGGAGAGCATACGACGTCTGTAAGGTATGTAAAGCTTCCCACTCCTTCATTTGGCATATCTTAGTGTGTTAGATGAATATGAGAACTTCCGGAGCATTTCTGCTCCTCGAAACCCGATCCACAGAAAAGTTACTATTCATTCAATTCGATTGAAGCCTAAGGGCTCTATTTCGGCTAGAATGCCACCACTCGTCTGAAACCTATCGAAATGTGGTCGGGTAACCTAGAAACGACCATGTATGACCTTTGGCATATAAATGTTCGTAAAGATAAGTTCGCCACCTCACTTTGACTCGAGGTGGGCCCGCTACCCTGAAACGCCCTATTTGTCTTATTGGGCTATCTTTGTGAATAAAGTTGGATACGATACTTTCGATTTTGAAACTCCCTCCTATGAGATGTATTTTGAATATTATGATACGCTAAGTTACGTTTTGAGCTATACGTACTATTTGGAAATGTTTTGTGAAATGAAACCTTATATCGACTAAGTATTCGACTATTTTGTATTATGAAATGACTTATGGGATTACTCTGCTTTGAAAGACTATTTTGAAGTATGATTTGCATTTGTTTGCTCACGACTCCGCTCGTGCCTTATTATGACTTCGTTCACCGGTTCCCGGGCCGGTTTTGATTCGTGCGCCTTATGATAATTCGGCCGTATGCTGTGTTACGGTTCCCGAGGCTTCGCCATAGGGCCGGGTTCCGTTTGGAGTTATGCTGTGATATGGCTCGTGATGCGATACGCTCACCTATGATTATGTTTGTGTTCGGGGATGTACGGAGATTTGAAACCTTCTGGTGTTATGCTGTGTGTGGCGCCAGCGTCGGAGTGGCGACCACGTTCCTAAGCGTTTGCATGATTTCAATTGCATTATGTATACGTATATTATTTCGCTACAGATTCTGACATACCCAATTGTACTCCACTTTGACATTTGATTTGCTTTCGGTTTTGATCCATATTTCTGTACTCCGTGCTTTACATACTCAGTACATATTTCATACTGACCCCCTCTCTTCGGGGGCTGCGTTTTATGCCCGCAGGTGCAGATATCGGTGATCCTCCGCAGTAGGCTTCAGTTCTTGCTATTCCGGAGTACTTCTATTTGATCCGGAGTCCACTTTTGTTACAGACTCTTTTTGCTTTGTATATATTTGGTATATTTGACTATTTGGGTACGGCGGGGCCCTGTCTCGCCATATGTCTTTGTTTTGAATTCGTAGAGGCCTGTAGTCATATATGTGGGGTGATGGTCCTGTATATGTTGGTTGATTTCGTTTTCTGGTCTTAAAGCGGCCTGCTTGTTATGATGGCCCCAAATGGCCCTTATGCTTATGTTTGTACTTTTGA
This sequence comes from Lycium barbarum, assembly GCF_019175385.1. Lineage (NCBI taxonomy): Eukaryota > Viridiplantae > Streptophyta > Magnoliopsida > Solanales > Solanaceae > Lycium > Lycium barbarum. Next base: position 90,056,137 of record NC_083341.1, read on the forward strand.
CCGGCGATGTCTATTCCGCCGCTCAGTTTGTATTTGATTTGTGCGACCGCTTAAGACATATTTTGATATAAATTGCATTTGATATGATCTCGTAAAATTCGGAAATACGTTTGGACCTTATAATTAATGGGTGATTCGGTCTGGGCACCCAGGTTGGGTGCCAGTCGCGGCCCACGGGGCTGGGTCGTGACAAAAGTGGTATCAGAGCGGTTTGTCCTCGGAATGTCTACAGGCCATGTCTCGTAGAATCTTGTTTATCGATGTGTTGTGCACCACATCTATAAATAGGAAGCTACAGGGCATTTAGGATGTCACTTTCTTTGGAATCTTAGATCGTGCGATAGAGCTGTGCTATTAGGATGATTTTGATCTGACTCGCCTTTGTGTTTGCAGTGATGCCTCCGAAGAAGGCAACGGCGGCCCAGAAGGGCAAGGCGAGGATTGGAGAGACCAGCCAGGCACAGCGAGCTACCCGGGCTCGTGTTTATGATTTGCCTAAGG